>NC_088253.1:5134000-5438000 GCF_036013445.1 Caloenas nicobarica | reverse complement strand
CTATAAACTTGGAAACGAGTCCTAAATGGGCCACAACTGGACATCAGGTGTCTCTGTAGCCTTGGTGAATCTCAGCTGGTGCAAATCTGGGTGTGTGAGTAGGACAGTTTGACCTAACGGCTACCTATTCATGTTATTGTGGCTGTGCCTCCAGGACTGGGTTTTCTGCAGTAAAACCTGTGATAGGATGGCCCTGATGAGCAACACATGGATGCACACACTAGTAGCAACCTCATCTTTCTTGTGGTCTGAATACAATCTGATAATAAACAAAAATTCATGGTGAGTGCTTGGATTAGATGAACATCTGCTCACTAATCTGTTTTTAAACTGCACAGTGGCTCTTCCCTGTCGGCCTTTCACTTGAATGGAAAGATAGTTAAGAAAAAAAGAAAAAAAAAGGGAAATTCAGATGCTCCAGACTCCTGCTGGATAAACATTGGCATTCAGGGGTTCCCGGAGCACCGCAGCTATCCCTGCATGGAGCCCTACGTGCAGCTCTTGTCAACCCAAATGCCTCCTCCAGAGAGGGGCTCTTTTTGTTTCATTGGGTGTTGAATGCAGCATTACAAGCCATGACTTATGGCAGGAGAAACGCAGACACCGGAGGACAGATTCCTCTGTTGCATAACTCCACAGCTGAGAAATGTGCCAGGGAATGCAGAATTACAGCCCAGACTTTTCCAGCTTTCCTTCTTGTTGTCTTCATGGGCCGGTAGAAAACTGTGACAGCTGGAAGTGAGGAAAAAAATGAGCTTTATTGCTTTCCAGACGAGTCAGATGGTCTTCAGCAATTACTGTAAGAAGTGAGAACTGGTCCTCTCAATGGATCTGTGATAAATTTGGTCTGCATATCTACTGCAATTGTTCTCCCAGTCCCAAAGTGCTCCCGGGGGTCTCTGGATGGCAAAAGCCTCCAAGATCTTCCCACTTGCAAATCAACAACTGCAGCTACTTCTGCAAGTTTCCAAACCATCACTGTGCAAAGAGTAGCAAAGTGGGACAAGCTGACCTTAAAACTACACGTCTGGAAAAGCGCCATTCACTTTTTGACCCCAAAATTGAAGCTGTTCAGAGTAAACAGCAGGGAATATCTTTTGTTGCTGTTGCGTTTGGGTCGGATCTTTTTTTTTCAATTTTTATTTTGCAAGATGGGAACTGTCAGCAGGGCCGTGCCAGGGTATAACCCCCGTACCCCGTGGCTGTTGGGGCAGGTGGTTGCACCATGGTCTGGCCACCCCTGTTTGGAGACCAGAGCAGGGTCCTGTGCTGCCCCTGCTCGAGGTGGGGTGCAGGGCTCGGCAGAGCGGGGTACGGACAGTGGCAACACCCAGCCCTGTTGCACAAGTGCTTAATGAGGCAACAGGCTCCTTAGAGCTTATTGCTTTGGATTACACCACGTCACCTCCTGTTATACTGCGTGAAGCCCTAAGCTGGGCTGACACGGTGTAACTCAGGGGACCTTGATGTGGAACGACATGACAGTGTGTGAGAAAATCAAAGTTTGTCTCTCCTGGCATGGAGCACTCGCTCCGTGCGGCCCCACTTTCATTGTGTCACAGGCAGGGTAGGTGTCTGGAAGAACTGGGGTATTTTCATTAAGCAAATTCAAATCTCATTAGCAAATTTTCATAAAGTGATAATGCAGTGGCAATATTAGCCTTATTAATCCAATATGAAAGTCATTCTCGTGATAGAGAAGAGAGCCAATAAAAGCCTTTCATTTGGTACAGGCTAACAGCACATGCACCAGTGTATTCCTAATGAATGCGGAGTTTTAATCTCCCAGAATCAGTTCAAAGCTTCAGAGTACAGTGAATTAATACCAATGGAAACAGTTTTAAAGGTTTATTTTTTACCTTCATAACAGCTGCCAGTACTGTCTGAAATCAAGAATCGTTTGGTTTAAAGAAAAAACCCCACAACTAAACAAAATCCCCAAAACTTTTCATTTAAGCCTGACAGGCAGAGGAGATTTGTGTTGTTGTATAGCTCCAGATAAAAGCAGCATCTAGAACTGTGTTTCAGTTGCCAGGACGACTACCCGCTGCACACTCAGCCCTGCTGACTGCAACAGGGAAATAAAACTGGGTGATGGATCAGCTCAACCATCAGCTTGGTAGCAAACTAAAATAGCAAGGCTGTGGTGATTTCTGGACTGTGCTCATATTTGGTCAATACTTGATCTGAAGAGAAAAAAACCCAGGGTCACGACCTATTTTGAATTTCGTTTTCAGATCTTAAGGCTATTTGTATGGAGATAAATTGCAAACTAAGTCCGAATGTTTGTACATTTTGCAAGCCGTTGGCTCTCCTTTTGCCCAGCCGTTTTGCTCATGGTGTGAAATCGGTTTTGTCGACTCCGGCATCCGAAGCCCACCTGCCATGGGAAACCACGTCTCGCCGTGTGACTGATGGCAGGGGTGGAGGGAACGGGTGCAGGGCAGCTCCTGCCCTTCTCCCATCTCCCAGCTGGTCCCGTCCTGGTGGGTCACAGCGCGATGGACCAGCCCTGTCACACATGGGGGAACTCCCTCTACCCCAGCGTGCTGGTTCATGCCACCCCCAGGGCAGACGTCTTGCCAGAAACTCAAGCTTGTGCACAAGCAGACACTTTGAGGAAGGTACAAAATCAACTCTATTTAATTCCAGGCTTGGACCTGTGTCCTCTCTGTGTACGGAGCATCAGTTGGTGCTGAGGCCCGGAGCCGAACTGTGCTGACTTTGTAATTACTGTGGGGTCAGTAATTAATTCCAGCAGTCGTTACTCTTACAGATGAGGACTAGTTTACGCACAACAAATTTACTTAGGTGCTGGTTTCTCTTTCCTACTTCATCAATTGGTGCGAGCACACAGTGGTTTGTAAAAAAATCGATAGGGTGGGGTTTTATTTACTTAGAGAACTTTACTTACATTATTTACCCCATGGTCAGTCAGGTGGTTTGTGTTTATAGAAGGGGCTTGGAAGCTGTAGGGTTGCTGCAGCTGTGGCCCCAGCGAGGCTGGTTAACTACTCGTTGTGTAAGGGATGCTGCTCACGTGAGTAAGTGCTCTGCAGTTTTGTCAAGAGATGTAGATAAATGCTTCTTAGATGTAATCAGTTTCTTTAGTTTCATACCGCATAAAGAGTTTCTAACTTTAAAAGGCTCTTTTCATGAATGGTAAAATATGAAATCAATTCTGTTTATTTGAATGAATCTTTCAGCAAGCTCAGGGTTTAGTGTGGGGGCACTGCAGGCAAAATGTAACAAATGCCCTAGTATAAAAATGCTTAAAACATGATGAGAAAGGTTATAGAGATAAAAAATTAGAGGGAAAGAGTTTGAAAAGCGAAAACAAGAAATCTGTGTGATACTAAAGGGTTTGTCTATTTTTCATGTTTACTTCTTCTGTGTTCATAATTTTTTGGTCCATCATCAATCACTGTCAATTTGAAAAAGTGCTATACTTAGGGTCATTTATCCAGGGCTATTGGAGGCTAAAATTATGCAGTTTCAGTCAAATATACATGAATAAAGACTGTCATTTCTGATTAATGGCATGTGACTTCAGTGTCGTACAGAATCATCTTGCCATCCAAGCTTTACAAAAAGGTTATTATGTAAGGCCTTTTCCATAATATATCTACTTTTCCTCTAAGAACACTGCAGAAGCCATTTTGCTCACATTAAAATCAGTGTTGCTATCCCTTATTGTGCCGGTGCTAAATGCTCTGTGGATTTTGAGATTGCCAGAATTTCTGTGGGACTTGAAATTACATTATCGAGGATGGTTACCGGGCTTGTAGTTTTGGTGCTCTTTCGTAGTTTGCTTTTTATTTTAGTTGTAAGATATAGTCTTTAATTGGAACAAAAATTCAAGTTAAAACGCTACACATCAGGCAGTGTATTCAAAAAAGTGCCACACACAATGCTTGTGGCAGGGGCAAAGTTTATGGTGCTGCCAGAGACCCTGGAGTCTCTGGGTACCCCCAGAAGATGCTGCAGGCATCCCTCTGTGCTGCCGTGCAAGGTCCCCGCTTTTCAGCTCATCCTGGGACCAACAGCAACATTGGTGGTTCCAGCCCTCCAAATCCCCATTTCTGCAGCAGATGTGGCAGTGGTTATACTGCAGCTGTATTTGTCAGCCTTCATAACCCTTTTTTTTTTTTTTTTTTTCCTGGTACTATTGCTGGTAACAAGTGCTGCTCCATCAAAATCTATAAGGGCTTCCCTGAAGTCTGGTTCTCACGCAGAAACCTGGAATCTTTTTTCCTCTTCCCTGAATGTCATTAGCAAGACACACTTCTTCACTTGGGTGATCATAAACCAGAGCAAAGTGTGATGAAGGACAAGAGTATCAGAGGAACTGGGCTGCTCGATGAGAGCCCGGGTGTCCCTAGAGCTGAGCAGGCAGCAGTGCAACTCCTACTCCGGGTCATCCTTTAAAATCATCTTTTACTCCCCCTGGTCCTTAGAGAAAAAGCCCAGTGAGCAAATATTCCCACCAAACACCCACCCCTGGCCCTTCTTTTCTCCGTGCACCCTGCACAAATGAGTCGATACTAGCGAATTAGATGATCCCAGGTGCTATGTATTTGGGCTTACATTTTCTAAAAGAAGAATTTTCTGGTCTTGTCTTAAGCCCTTAGTGGTAAATGTTATTTTCTTCCATTTCTTTTGTATTTATTGTGCATGTTACTGTTAGTAGAGAAAGACTTGTGCGTTTGGCTGTGGTAATTTACGCAGTGTTTAGTGGTTAAGAGCCACAGACACGGTCAATGAGCTAATTCAATAATCTCTCACCTTCTGCTAAGTGCTGTGCTATGGGAATGTGTTTGTACAGGTCCTAAATGGCTGCAGAATGTCACATCACCAAGTGTTGTTCGGCTGGGACATAGCAGTGGCTCCAGGGTGGCCATGCATTTGGGGAGATCTGCTACGTAATAACTGCCGTGCGACTCTGGACGCTGTAACCACTGAAACTGATGACTGTGTTTCTTGTGAATTAGCCTACATGATGTACGTAGAGTAAAAATTTGTTAATATATGTATATGTGTATTAATGTCTGTGAAATCTGCACAGGCGAACACACATATAATGTCTATTATATGCATTAGTGTTCAGTTACTAGCAGTTTTAATAGATACACTTAGCTACTAAAAAAAAGATAGTGGTAAAAATGTGAGGGTCTCGCTAAGAAAATAAATTACACGAAAGGGGAGAAAATAAGAACGAGAGAAAAAAAACCAAACAAACACAACAAGATCACAAGCTAAAGAAAAAAGCTTCGGGGTGATCAATAGACAACAACAGTAAGAGTAGTGAGGAATGTGCAAAATCTCCTATTTGCATTGCGTTATGCAACATTGTCCTGTTTTATGCTATTTTTTTCTCAGCAAATCAGATGGTATCCGGAATTGTGGCATGATATAGTTGAGTCAACTCTCATCCATTATGTTTAAAGACCACAGCACAGGACATCTGTAACGCAGGACTGTACATATTTCTTGTGCTTCTGATACTATTAAAGCTACTTAAGTGTCATGACGTGTTTATTTATGAGATCATCAAAGCCACTTAATAACTTTCTCTTGGTGCCTTGTTTACATCTGTGTAATACAGAGCCAGATTGTGCAGCCCACAGTCACATCAGCCAGCACTTACTCATGCAGGTTGTGCCTCTGACATAAGGGTTTCACAATCTGGCCCATAATGTATCAAAATACAAGAGGCCAAGATCTTATCGCTTACAATCATGTAAATCTGGCTTTAATCCTTTTAAGCTCTAAGTTAGGTACCTAGACATAAATCAGTGAAATTTCGTTGGGATTCATTGAAGCTCCTCTGATTTACGCTGCGGAGATCGGGCCCGTTAGATTCGCAATTTAGAAATGCATTTGCTCCACTGCACATATAAACGTTAGGATAGCTGAAATTATATCACCCCAAAAATATTATTTTCAACACTGGCTATTTAAACTATCTCTTTGAACAATATAAACAAAGAGAATTATGTCAGAGTTAGAAGCAAGAAGGCTTAAGAGTCACATATGTCTTAACCTTTACACTGGCTATGAGTACATCGGTTCCTACAAGATGAACTGCATTATAAAGTAAATAGATCTGCTTTAAAGAAAGGTCAGGACACATGTTCTGCTAAAATCTAATTTCAGTCTATTGCCCTATAACCTGCTGCTCTCTGGAATACAACAGATATAATAGTAAAGAGCCTGCATTTAATTATCTGTGATATAAAGCCTCCTTATCCTCCTGAGAATATTCACAGGAATAACAGAAGGTATTCTCAAAACGCTGTATTTACTTCTGTAGAGTGAGTGTGTTCTGTTTTAACTGTCTTTCCTGCTTTCTGGAAATATTATTCTAGTACCTCTTGTACCCTTAATCCAATGTTATATCACTTGTATGTCCTGAAAGACTGGATTGTTTTACAGATCCAAGCAAACCGCTTTGCATAGTTAGCCAGCAGTAGGTTCCTACAAGCATATTAAGACCAAGCTTTGCTCATCATCCTTATGCATTAACTGTTTGCTGCTGCCTCTTTCTAAGATGAATTACATTAGGATTCGATAGCTTAATAATAACACTAATTTTGCCTGATACAAGCCAGAAGAACTCTAAGGTGAAGGGAACTTGCCATAATCTCAGTGTTAGCCTGGCAGAGAAACACGTAAAGGTAATGCGTATGCTTAAATGAAAGAATAATTAAGACAGGCTTAGTCATGTTATAACTGACGTGCCACACAGTCCTCAATCAACATGTCATTTAGAAAGGAGAGAGATGCTAAGTTAGCTTTTAATGGCGATAATTCAAGCACCTGCTTGAACTATTTAAACAATTTTCAGGAAACAAAAGAGAAGAACACCTGTCTGGGGCTTGGATCTACCTGAGGAAATTTTTGTCTCGTGTTTCACGCTGCTTATGTCATTGCAAACAGGCACGTACAAACTATATGATGAACTGATAGCAACTGGTCTAATTACTGAATAGAGTGACTCCACCAAAATGGGCAGAACCAGCCCTGGCAATCCTGCTCACCTGGGTCCAGGAAGGACCGGCCTGGAGGATGCTTGGAGAGCAAATGCCCCCTAAGAACTAGCATTTTAGCAGAGTTTAAGAAGTTTCTAATTTGATTTTTGCAGATGAGTAAGGATGGATTCCCTATAGTTTGGCTCCAGAAAACAAGCGAGCTGACCACATTCATAGCACACGCTTCTGCCTTCGCTCCTCCATCCAGCACCTACTGCACAATCTAAGGAAGATTTTGCAATTGTAGGTGAATTAAAAATTCATATATATATATACATACATATATATACACACATACATATATGTATACACACACATACATATATATACACATACATACATATACATACATACATATATACACACACACACACACACACACACACACACAGACTTCCCTGGAGTTTTTTCCATGGAAGACAGTGAAAGTCATTTAAGATAGTATTCTGTCATCATTTGAAACTCATTCCCACCGAAACCCAAGGTATTCTGCAAAAAGGAAGAAAATGAGGGTGAAGGAAAGAAGAAAGGAAAAAAAATATATAAAGGAAGGAAAAGAAAGGAAACAGGATGGCTCCTAAAGCTGTCCCAGGAAAACAGCCTGAATTCCTACACCTGTGAGTAGCTTGGGAGTTGGGTTTGAAATGCCTATGAAATCGTTGCACAAAAAGATGTGACATTCCCTTTTCTTATGGAATGTCTTCCTGTGTTACTGCCTTGTTGGAGTGCACTGCTTTAGTAGAGTTTATTGCAGAAGCTACTTGTAAGAAGCGCATCACTTTTGGTGTCATTGCACAGGTGACGTTATGTCCGTGAAGGTCATCCTTGCCACCAGTCCCCCAGCAGCTGAACATCTTGCAGGAACCAGAAGATTCAATGATTTGCTATAGGCTCTGCCAGGCACTGCATGGTGATGAGCTCAATAGCACTCCTGGAATCTTTCAAGACAAAAAAAAAAAAAAAAAAAAAAAAAAAAGTCACAAAATGGTAAATACTGATGTTATGTCAGCTGTTTCAGTCTCGCTGCTTATCGATTCCCTGGCCACAAGTCTCCAAAATGCCTTCGCACCTGGGGAAAAGTCACAGGACAAAATTAGTTACTGGGCCACTGGTAAGTGCAGATTTATTTTTTAACTGTTTTCCCCTGTGTCTTTCAGAGATCACCACAAGGTCTGCTTCCAGTCTGGGACTGCTCTACTGCAGCTCCTTTTGGAGGAAAAGGGCTGAGATGACTCACTGGGGGGTCAGGGGACTCTGTGTGACCTTTCTGGGCGTTTTCTTGCCCTGTTTGGTAAATGCATAAAGCTGTTGGCAATCTGATCCACTTTAGAAGCATAAATGATGTTAAGGCGTGTGAGCGTGCTGGTGAAACTGGTTTAATCGTACCCAAAGGAGAACAATAAATTCCACCTAGAAGCAAGAAAAATGCCTCTAATTCTCCTTGAGGGAGCACCTCTATAACTAACTTTCCTATTCTAGTGCGATGAGACCTCGCAGTCCCTGCAGAGACCCCCTGGTTTTACTGTTTCAAGTTTTCTTAGAAATCTTAATACTTCCACACAGGAGAGTTCCTTCTGAGGCATTAAAACACAGATCCCTAGGACCTCTCTTCCACTTCTTGCAAAATTAATGGTAATTACCAAGAATGATTAGCAGGTTCAGTGCTTATTAGTCTTACTTTTTAAAATTCTGAAACAAATGTTTTTTCTTCCGCTGTAACTGATCATTTTAATTTCCCTTCCTTGTCTGTAATAAAAATTGACGTTAAAGGATGCCCGAGGCAGTGTAATGAGAAAATGAAATTAGTTTTTCAGTTGGCTGGTCAAAAGCATTTTATACATGATAATAAACAGTTTATTTTGCTCTTTTGCTTATGACATAATAAATGGTAAAAACATTTTCTTGAAACAGATATTGCCCACTACGCTACAGAGAGCTCAAGCCAGAATCTTTTCTATTCATGAGGGTCACTTAACCACTTTGAGAAATGTTTGCCTTCTTGATCTGCTTTCCTTAACCTTTTTGGGGTTGTACGTAACTCCACACTGAGCACGACCAAGAGTTTAGGGCTTTTTTCTTCCTTCTTGAAGATGTTTCTCAGAAATGTAGGGTCAATTACTCAGCGTAACGTAGGAGTAAATTGGTGTCAAGGTATTTCTGAAGAGTGGTTCAGAATTTTATACAGTATCTGTAAAGCCAAGCCTAACCTTCTGTTTAAACCGAATTGTACTGTTTTATTTGCAAACCGCAGAGCACCAGAGGGAGCCTGAGCAGGACAACTGGGGTTGTTCGTGGTTTGCATAAATTCTTGATTGTCAAACTATCCACTGATTTCTGGGGCGATACTGAGAACGTTTGCAGATAAGGGGGGGGGAAAAAGGCTTGGACAGTTGATCGAGGTTCAGTGGAAGTCTGTGACCGCTTTGAGACTTGTCCCCTTTCAACTGCCCACCCCTGCATCCACGTTTTGCGTGACATGTTGAGAGCCCTTTCTTCCTACAAGCTCTTTCTGAAGTGAACACGAGATGCCTTGAATTGTTTAGATTGGTTTGGATTGATTATAGCAGCTTCTTCAAAGCAAGAAATCAAAATAGGCTAGCGGTGAGACGAACGCATAACATATTGATAAATGTAGTTACATATATGAACTGGGCAAGTAAAAGAGAGAAAAGCTGAGTTTCTTGCACATGATTCTTACAGTTCTTGACAGCTCGAACTCCCACATGCTTGAATAGTTCAATACTGGATTAGTGTGATGGCTGCTTGGCGGATCCTGTGGGGCATAGATTCAGCAAGAAACACATCATTCAGGATTTTGGGGACAGCTTGTAAACTGTCCAACACCACTGGCAATCCCACTCCAATCAAAGTCAAACTGAAAGATGGAATGAGTGGGGGGCGGGGGGGAAAGAGAAGCTCTCTTATTTATGCTCCCATAATTTATGTTCTAAATTGCCATTAGTCCATTTCTGTGGAATAGTGCCAATGAAAGATTTATTTGTTAAATAATATGAACTGTCCTGAGCAAGCTAGAGCATGCTTAATTATAAAAGCAAGAAGGAAAAGCAGAATGGACATGTAAGGACTGAAGTGAAATTCTGATGATTTCTTTATTTTTACTGAAGCCCATGGCAAAACTGCCGTTACATTTAACAAATCCAGGGGGTTAGTATTAACATCAGGGCCTGAATTTTTTTTCTGTGTTTAGGGAAATGGACAATTCTCACTCAAGCATACGCCAAACTTGTTTGTAAATGGCAAGCTATTGTGTTGAGTTATACTCTTTTGGTGAAACAAACAAACAAAATCCATTGATGAAAAACCTTTGGGATCTTAACAACTGCACTAGTAATATTAATATTCCTGTTATTGTGTTAATAGCACCACTTTTATTATGTTCCAAGCTGTTTTTCGCTAGAGTAATCAAGACTTAAGAACAAAGAAACTGTTTGCATATTCCTACTCAGGTACATTTTCCCATTGACACTGCTAGAGTGCTCATGAAAGTGAAGACTGCATTTTCGGTAAGACTAGTCTAAGACAAGATATGTGGCATCTATATGATGAGTGAAAATCTTAAAATAAAATGTGGGTATGGGTATGTATCAGAAATGGAGACCTGATACTACAGCGCTCCTGAATCCAGCAAAACAACCCAAGTCAAAATGCAATAGGTGGAAAACGACCATCAAGATTCAAAGTAAAGAATGGCACAAGTTTATGTTGGAAAGACTCCTCAAGTGGTCACCTGCTCCAGTTCCCAAGGTCACACCAAGGTGCTTTTTTTCTGACAGATGTTTTGAATCTTTCCTCAAAACCCTAAGCAGGGAGCTACGTCGCATCTTCCACTCCTGGCGGGGCTGCCGTGGCCTCTGTGCACAGCCCAGTGCTGCCCGCCGTAGCCAGCACACACGATTCCTGCCCTCTGGGCCAACGCCTTCTGTAAGACAAACTTCTGAAGCCCACCGCCGACCTCCCCTCGGCACGTTCCCCTCACCTCCCTTCTGCTAAATAATGCAAGTTTACTTTCATTTTTCCTCTTGAAGCGAGTGGAATTCAAGCCCAGCTGAGGTCTCACTTCTCAGCAGGATATTATAAGGATAATTAAACAGCAGAAATTATTGACAATGAATGCGGTAATCTGTCCGTTCTTTAATGTTGTTAAATCACAGCGTATCTGCTGGTACAAATGCGAACTGCTTGGAAGGGTTGCTGGTTGAGATTCGGTGGCCTCCGCTCACAATTACAAAACCTGTTTCAAATGTTAGCTACAGATATTTCACAACTTTTAGGAAGCAATTTACTTGCTATTGAGATGACTGGGGTCACTCCTCGTATACGCGTGTGCGAGGAAGCCCCAGGACCATGAAGAGAAATGTGGCCCTCACATCCGAGGTCCATTTTCCCTGCTGAATCACGGAAATCCCAGTTTTCTGTATATCCCTGCTGAATCACGGAAATCCCAGTTTTCTGTACATCCCTGCCGGGATGCGGCTGCGTGGAGTCTGACCACAGCCACACTTCCCCAGCTCTGAAGCCAAATCTCAAAGAGTATGTCCTTGTCTTGGCCTCAGCACAGACCTGGAGATGGTGGAGGAAAGCAGGAATATGACATTTCAAATCATGCTGATGCACGAAGACTAATTACCTAACTTGAAATTTATTCCATCAAACTGCGAATGAATCATCTTTTGTCAGTCCAGATGTATTTTCTGAGAGCAATCTAATTTTGGAGGTGGTGAATTCTCCATCTTAAAGTTCTCAAGATTGTATCGTTATCCAGGAATTTCCTTCAGATAGCCAGAAAACATTTTAGCAAACATGAACGCCGTGTTAGCAATAGCAAACTTGAACCTGTATAGAGCTAAAATTAAAATGGGCATTGTTCCACAGATATTCCAGTTCTTTTTTCTCTGATGGGGAAAATTGTGTGAATTTCTGAGGAAAACGTCATTCATGCTATGTATTCCTTGCTTTTTTAAGACCTTAAATAAACTCTACCCTCCTGAAGGTTGGTCGTTTGTTCATTTGTTTGCTGCCTATGCAAAAAATGCAGCTGGTTCCTAACCGATTTTCTTGAAAATGAGCAAATTGATATGTTAGCTAAAATAACAGCCACCTCTGCTTCGCATTTGAAATCAAAATTTCATTTTACAGCAATTATGCCCAAAATATTTTATTTAATTCCAGTGCTTGTCATAAGTTAGTGACAAGCTGAGTTAAGAATTTCACCTGGCTGCCCCTTCATGGGATGTGCAGAAGGGATCACGATATCTTCCACATATCACTGACTTCCAAAAACGTTCCAGGAAGCCAGGGATGAACAGAGCGACCTCCCTTTTATTTTAAGACTCAATTTTATAGAAGATAGAAATGTGGGAGGAGAAAATTAAACTTGTTTTGGAGAGGAAGCAGTCACTGTTTGGCATTCAGTATCGCTTCTCGCTTTCTGGCTCAGCCCCGGCTCATGTGCGGTGTCCATATGGATGAGGTTTATGGGTATATATGCTCTTCTAACATTTCCAAATATTTACCTTGTGCATTTCAGTACAACATCATTAATTTTCCTAACCTCCCGCTCTTGGGAAGTGCCAGCTGTCTTTGGGTTTCCACGGCACCCGGATCTGATAAGCGAGCTCTTGTGTTAGCACTGTGACGGTCAAAGGTCCATGTCAGGTCAGGACCTCTGCTCTGTGGGAGAGATAAACTGATTTAAAACTACCAGAGGAAACAAGTAAAGGGAAAAACGGAATTTATAAAGCTTATGAAATGCCATGAGATGTGTTGCAGCCTTTCGGACAAATGCTGAATGCAGTCAACCTGGAGGAAAAAAGGAGAGATCAAAAGATCACCTGTTACTAGAAAAAGACCTGGTGCTAAGGAGGAGTGGGACATAATGAGATCTCTTTTAGCTGTATCAGCAACGATGCTTTGATTTCCTTGTAAGAGACTGGAAAGGTATAATTAGGAACATTTTTTTTCCTCTATGGATTCAGCCTGTGAGCTTTATTTAGTACAATAAAAAATCCAGAGAAATAAAACCATCATATTTAATTTGAGTTCACAGTATAACATTTGTTGATATTTGTCTTTTTTTTTTGACTAAGTGGATAAATCACATAACTATTAAATATGCAAGAAATAAACCACAGTCAATTAAACGCTAGAGACGGTACCATGGCAGACCTGATTAAATCGGTGTATTATTAAGATTATAAACACGACATCCGCGGAGCAAGATCTCGGATATGTACTGTGAAACTGAAAAAGATGTTTGCTGGAGCCCCAGCCACCCAGATGTGCCTCCCACATGTCAGGTACAAACCCTGAACCTTCAGACTGTCTGGTCTGAGCGAGTCCTGCAAGTTGTCCCTCCTCCCTCCAGAGACGATCTGCATCTTCTCATATTTATTTGTGCCAGCTGGCACCAAGTAAACAGCAGGAAGATTTCCTGATGTGACAAGTGAAGGTATCAGGGAAACGTGAACTAGTTAAGAAAATGTAACTAAGCTGAGGATCAGTTTAGAACCAAATCAGAAAGAAATTTATTGTATAGAGCACAATAATAAATGTGTACCACCTTTTTCGGTTTTGCATTTTGAGACATTTCTTAACATCGACAGGAAGAGCTACAATGCCGTGTAGTAAGAGAGTCATGCGGGGTTTCCAATCACTCGAAAAAATGGATCAAGATAAGATCATTCTTCTTTCCTTATCTTTTCCTATCAAAATTTTGCATATTTGTATCAGTAGGAGACTGATGCTGCAAAATCTAAACTAAATAATATCTAAAGAAAATGCTTGCGTTTGAAATTGTAATTAGACTCAGTGAAAACGATAGTTGTTCAATCTTCAGGCATTTTCTGAGATGTTTTAAGATGCTATTATAAACTTTTCAGAATTTGTTTTTGAACGAACACGAAAAAATTATTATTTGGTCCTTTGCTCTTCCGTGAGATATTTGCACAGGAACAGAATTGCGGGGAAACACAGCCCAAGAATTGCATAACTCACCATTTCTAAAGCAGATCCAAGAGCAGCATCTCCCCAGGTGGACCATGCATGGATGGCTTTTCTTTCTGCTCTGCCAGCCTTTCCAGCGTATACAAAGTAAAAGTGCATTATCTTGGCACTTCCTAGTTTAATTTCTGCACGGCTAGATTGCTTTTCTCCTCCATTTTTGTTAAGAAGGGTGAGAATGGTGCAGAGTTTTGCTGAGCTTTGCCAGGAGACGTTTCTTGCCGATCAAGAAAATTGGGCACAGCCGCGATCAGATCAGTGGGCACATTTGCCATCTCGCTCTGCTCGTGTGGTGCTGACTCCTTTGTCGGGGATAACAACATCAGGGAGATGACCTTGTGGGGTAAACCGCACATTTATTTAGTCTCTAAGCTCTGCTGGCATGTTGGTTGAAGTATGATCTTTGTCAGGCGCAGAGATGTAATTACCCTGAGAGCTAATGCTAATTGGTTTATTGAGTTTAATTGGATATCATTAAAAATACTGTCTTCTGATGCAGGAACTAAGACAATATTCTTCTAGAGGAAGAATGATGATTCTTACTTTATAATGTACATATAACCTTAATTTTACATCATTTTTTCACAAGAAATTTTGGATGAACCAGGCACACCACTGAGGACATTTTATTTTTAGTTCTGCCTACTACTCTCAACTTTTTCCAAAGTTTTTGATGATATCGCTAAGGTTAATTACAATTTCAGCCATGGCAAGAGACATGCTGTAAATGATTTAAAGAATAATGAAACTATAGAGGTCAAAAGAGCTGATAAAGGAGGTTTCAGTCATCATCATGAATAAGGAGTTGGAATCATTAGACAGTTTTAGTGATGATTATCCGAAATTAACATGTGATCTCACTAAAGAGTTTCAACTGCTTTTTGATGGGATTGCTGATCAGGTTTTGAAAAAGGGGCAGCTTACAATTAATAAGCATATTTTTTGTCATGGCTAGAACTGCAGCTCAGTATGGTATATATTATTTAAGGACACAGAAGTTTAGGTGGTCCTGAATAAAGATGGAGGTAGAGTTTTGGATTTAAATGTGGGAAGCAAGAAAATGACAATGTTTGGGCATGTTTGTTTGTAACTGAGATGTATCAAAACAACATAATCTTTCTGGAGAGGGTCATAGTAAAAAAAAAAAAAAAAAAGCTAATTTCCTAAAACAACAGGAAAATCTTGGATATATGGTCAGTTAGACAGCTGTGTTATGACCGGTGAACTGAAATTCTGGGGAAACTGTCCAGAAAGACCAGCTCTTCAGTGCCACTTAGAAAGACTTCAAAAAATAACCCATATTTTGTTCCCCTACTCTAATATTAAAAGGGATGGAGAGATCTGGACTTCCTTCTGTTTGTTTCCTTTCAGACGTGATAGGTCTTGACCAGAGTCCTAAACCCCACTGTTTTGTTCACAACATGCACCTGGTTGTGATGGAGAGGGCACTAGTAGCTTCTCTCTGAATGTTGGTTAAATCCCACCAGTCAGGCTGATTTCAAGGTATTTTCAGCACTTTTGTAAGTAAAACTATGAAGAATTGGGTCTAAATATGGTAACGCATAGACGGGCTATATTGATCTTCCCAGTTATTCAGAGTATATGATGCTGTAGCATTATAAAGATAAGGATCACAGAGTGTAAATCCTTTATAAAACTTCATCTAAGCTTTCTACTTAATATTAAAAATGTATTAGTATGTATTAGTTGGTTCCCTTTCGTGTCTCTGACTCATGGTTACTAAGGCAACTCGGCAATTGGTGGGAAGAACCCAATAAAAATCTTTATGTCATTTACTTAAATTTAAGGGCATTCCTTATTCAAAGGTTTTTTTAATACGAAATATACTTTGTGCATTTTCATTACAAAATTTATTTTTATAACTTTATTTCTACAAAATGTGATAAATTCTGAATCCTTTTAAAAAACTTAATTATTAAACAAACTTTCTCCCAGATAAGTGGGACAAAGAGAATCCATGAAAGATTTTTGCAGGTGGGCCCATAGAGCTGCAATTGAAGTCAGCTGAGTCTTATTTTGACTTTAGCCAAGTTTGGCTAGTGGGAAGTTATAAAGAGAGTCAGTGTAAAGTAGCAGTAAGAATTTCACTGTTAAGCTTGTTTTCCCAATTTCTAGCTGGAAGTTGGAAGGATTTGAAACTCATCCAGGGATTTGAAACTTCAGCAGTTTCTCTTCCTCTGATACACTTCAACCAGGCAAAGAAAATTTTCAGGCTGCATTATGACCTTAATTCCTCCATATAACCCATTATCTGCTCATTATTGAGCTGTAACAAACATGGAAGCCTTCAAGGACTTTTTTCTCCCCACATCACTTTAAGAATGAGCACCAGCAATATTGAATCAAGGGCATATTGTCAAATGGAGTCATTTCAGGGTAAGAAGAGATTTTTTTGAATTATGGCTGGCATCTTGGGTAGATGGGTGTAACTTTAAAAAAAAAAAAAAAACAAGACTGGAGTTTATATCTAAGAGTGAGCTTAAAGGGGGTCCCCATTAGTTATTAATTCTGGGTTTTTTTAATATGTATCTTATAGCAAAGCTAGCCATAACAGCATTGCATGATTTCCTGGATAATACGTAGTACGATAAATCAGATTGCACAAGTTAAGTGGCTATGTATGACCAGCAGCAGCAAAGAAGTTACCTAAATAAACCAAAGTTAATTAAAATGTTACCAAATATAAATAATCCAAGGTTAGCGAACATTGTTTCATTTAAAATTAATAAATACGCAAAGGTAATGTTTATAATTAAAGATATAATTTATCTTCATGCTCTGCTTGTTTAGTAACAGTGGTAACACAATGTTACATACAGATATGTAGTAATAGATTTGTTTAGCACTGACATTATAAACAAATGTCTCAGTCTATTTATTCTAAGTTATGATACAGATTCTTTTCACATGCATCTGATGGCCTTTAAACCATTTAAAATGAACTACATTAATGTAATCTAATCTTGATACTGAACATAACATTTCAGTTTGAATTATCCAGAATCCATGATCCATTTTATTACTCACAAAGCACTTTATACATTTATGATAACGGCAAACCTTGCTCTGTTATTTAAATCCCATTTCAGATGGATCTTTTTTATTATTATTTTATTTTTTAAAACCTTTTCGATAGTAAAATACAAATAAAGAAAAGTCAATGCTCAGTAAGCCCTTTAACAAAGCAAACAATTCAGCTTTTTATGACATTAGCAAATAATAAAACAAAGATCTGACATTTACACTTGATGAAATTTTATGCTATAACAGAGATGAAGAAAATGGAATGGAAATCACACATGATAAAATCTGTCCATGGAATTCAGGCGGGTCTTAAAAATTACCACTGCTAAATATTTTGGGGGTTCTCTTCCTTTACTGAGGTCTGTATTTTACCGGAAAAATCTGTCCCTTAAACTCAGTTCCTCAACACATACAAATGCTCTATTTAGTTGGAATCATTCTGGTAAAATAATAATGAGGGACTTCGGGGGATTTATTTGTGTAAGGAAGAAGGCAACGTGGTACAGAGATGTTTGCACAGAGGCTTGTAGGCATTAGCACTGATTTGATATAGTAGCCACAGGAAATAGATTTGGTTTTCCTGAAAACTTCTGGTAAATGGTCTTGGAATTTGCATTTAATTAACTTGATTTTGAATTCAGAGTATCTTACAGTTGGTTGAGATTTTCAACTCATGTGCCCATGGCTGTATTTTCTGGTGTTAGAATAGTACACGTGAGGCTGGGAGCAGTTATGCGTATTAACTGATTGCAGTGAAACTTATTTACACTTAATTCACCCTTTTCCAGAGATGAGATCACCCCTGTGCATAAAAATAGCACACAGAAGACCTAGACCTGTGGCGAGCAGCTACTAGCACCTCCCTTTAAATAATAAACTAAATTGGTTAAATATCAGAGCTTACCTGATCAACTCACCAGCCAAAAAAAAAAAAAAAAAAGACAATGAAACATATTCAGTGTCTGAATACTAAAGAATAAATTAAAAGAACACTCTGGATTTTGTGGGCTTGCTTTACTTCTGATATGTCACCAAAAGAAGCTCCACGGTAATTGTGTATGCATAAGGCCATTATTAATAAATTGCCATTTTAAGAAATATGTCATCCGCTCCTGTGGGAAAGTTTATCTTTTGAAAACTTCACCTTCAATGTCATACCCAGCAGAACTTAGTCCTTAATAGGAATGATACGTGAATATTTCTTTTCTCTCTGTATCTGTATATTAGCAAGGGATGTCAATAGGGACATAAAAGAGTGAAATATGGCTGATGATATGGGGGGTGGGTAACCCTCGTCACAAAGCTATATTTACTCAAAGTGTTTTCTTATAGTACAACAATAACAAATGGGCAAAAAAACTAGTGAAGCACGTAATATATAGAATTTCACAAAGCTGTAACGAGTAAGCAAATAGGTTATAAAGAGGTAAATGCGATGGTCATTTAAAAAAATAGTGTACAAGAAAGTAATGGAGACAGAAGTGCCAGAAATTATGATGCACACTGCGGCTGTCATTGAGATTTTGGTGCCTTGGATAGTGTGTCCATCAGAGTTTCAGGGCATGTGCACGATGTTGGGCCAAGAAGAGACATCAGACAGAACCACGGTGGAGAATTCGGAGCCAGGAGCTCCTGGCTCTCAATTTTCAGTCCTGAGACTGGACCCTTCAGTTGTGTCCGACAACTTATATTAATAACTTCTTAGAGTCATTTTCCTTTTTGTAAGTGTAAAGTTGGTAATGGGTTATTTAATTATCCTTAAACAATACCATCCGATCTCTTTAACTGGTGACCTTTACACATCTCTAAAATAAATCATGCAGTCAGTATAACTTCTAATTGTCATTATTAGGACAGAACAAGAGAATATTTGGTACTCTATATTTTAGATGCTTCCTTATGACAAAAGGCCTCCTAAAAGGTTACTTTAAATACTGTATTTAAGGACAAAAAAGAAGAGAACATTTTTACAAGAAGTTAAACAGCAGGTTTCAGCTGTATCATTCTCTTTAACTGACCTTTTTTATAATAGGAGACAAAACAAGAAAGGTCCCCTCAGAAGTGGTACCACACTATTTTCATGTTGATTGCAATAACTGCTGAGAGTAGAGTGCATTCTGTGTAAAATCAATGTCTGTGAAGGCAAAAAAAAAAAAAAAAAAAAAAAATAGAAAAAAGAAAAAGAGAAAAAAACAGCACAAAGACTTTGGGATTTATCCTTATTTATCCTTTAAGTGCCTCTCTGGGAACAAAGCCGTGCCCAGCTGGGACAGGAGCAGAGGGCAGGAGGTGGACAATAGAAAGGCGATCGCAGGGTGAAAGGGGTAACACATCAGGAAGAGCATCAGGAGGGAACATCTTCATTAATTTTATCACGTCTTTCCTAAATCTTCTTGTGCGTTCACTCAACCTTGATCCCACTCAGTGATATCCTTGCAGATTTATAGTAAACATCTCCCTTCAGGATAGTGAAAAAAAAAGAGATAAGCCTGAACTGTAAAAGAAAAAAAAAAATTAAAAAAAAATAAATGAAAGAAGCCCCAAACCAAAGGGAAGAATGGAAAGCTCGGTACAAAGCTGCCATCACCGGTACTGTCTGACAGCACCTGAAACTGATAGTCACAAACCCCAGATACAATGTAACCGAATTACTCCAATATTCATTCGCTAGATAAATCTTTTTCCCTTTCTTCTTCAGAAAAAAACCCTTTTCCTCAGAATAATTACTAAGGCAGGCCTGGGGAACTGTGTTCATTTCGCAGCTTTCATTTTTAGAAAGGCTGTTTAATATTTATATAAAGCTCATGTTAAGTTTATGCACCTGTCAAAATACTAAATTATATGATAGTGATTGCAAAATGAGCTATTTATCAGGCAGATGTCTCCACCAAACCCAGAGCACACGGAATCGGAGGGGCAGGGGATGGGGCTTCATTTGTGACAACCCCCCGGCGGGGGGGACGTGTTTAACCCGCTGGCCCCGAAACCTGCCTGGGGTGAAGGGGATCTGCCAAAAAACCACCCTTTCCACCACAGGAGATATAGCACTGATAACTTTTTGTTGAATAACACCTTGTGAAGCACAAGTTATTATTCCGATGTATAGCTTGCCTTCGGATTTCCTACAACGTTCTCCAAAATTTGCTGGTTTGCTATCGGGTGGCTGCTTCCTCCAGCCACGGCTTCAGCAGTGAAAAAATAACGGGAGGCTACATTTTAAGTGAAAGACAGACGTTCTTACAAAGTAACGCTATAATCGACGGTGTTGTAGAACAATGCTCAGAGGTGCTGAAGCCTGACCTCGGCCAGCCGTAAATTGGATCTGCAACGTGCGGTTTGTCACCGCCGGGAGCAGGTTGGGGTGTCAGAGCCCAAGCGCGGGGCAGAGCTCCAGCGAGAGGTCATAGATGGAGAGGTGACAAGTGGAGTGACACCGGGTGCTACTGGTACCACAGCCCGTGGGGAGTTTAAGCAGTTTGCTATAACTTTATCCGGACGCCTCTGAATTTCTGCCTGGCATTTGCGGGTTTTTGCAGGGTCTCCATTTGCCGTGGAGCCACTTTGGTTGCCTGTGCCATTAAGAGATGTTCAATGCCGTGTCTTATTTTGATCTTTAAGGAACAGTTCCTGTGCATCAGAAACTGCTGCACATACAAACCTGGATGTATATTAAAAAACAAGTATGCTGGTCCTGGACCTTAGATGTTTGGATCTGGCATCAGAAACATAGCACCTTCCCTCCACCAAGGCTTCTTTTACAATATCACAAAGAGAAGTTCAATGTCTTTATGTCCAAACTAATCTTGTGCTACCTTTTTTTTTTTTTTTTTTTTAAATGTATTTATTTATGAAGAATAAGCTGCACAGGCTTCACTCTGCTTTGGAGAGAAATTCTTTGTAAATACAACTAAGACTCTCTAATCCCTGTTATAATAAACCCCACTGATCTGCACAGGTGTATATCACAGTTGCTGCTTTTCAGCAGCCAAGCGCTTCCCGCAGGATCCATGGAGCAAAATTTCTCACAGTGGAGGGAAAAACAAGAAAAGGGAAAAGGTAAAATAACTGAATTCCTCCCTCAAATGCAAATCTGTACCACTTTGCTTCTAAGCTCCCTTGAATGACTGTGCACTCAGAAACCAAGAAGGAAACCAGGAGCCCCTACCTGGCTGGCAAATCACCACTCACATTATTGAAAAAGTGTGGCAAAACCCCAGTAAATGTATGTTTTGGAAGCATGTGATTTTTTTAATAAGTCATCAAATTCAAAAGCCAATAGGGAATTTTGCACAAATTATTGAAATGTATTAGCAGAATAGAAGAAATATACTTCACATCACTTGTGTATACTGCATATCTGCACTTATTCCAGTTACTTGATGCATATATTAAATGCACTGGGGAGAGAAATAGTTTTTTACTCAGTTTGCATTTGTTTTGATTCTGTGATGGATTATGGATTACTATGCTACCGATACACCTATGCAAAAATACAATGCAGTAGATGTCTAATTATGACCCGAAGTGAAAATGAATTATAACTCCTCTTGACACTTCTTATGATTTGCTGCATTATAAATAACAGTGATTTATTATTGTTTCACCTACTGCTCTGCCAGTGATGGATCATAATAGTAGATCATCATAATTTTGAAATTGGAACAGAGCTGTTTTTTCTTCCGTATAATTCAATTTTAACTCCACTGCTGAGGTTGTTGAGTATCACAATCCATCTACTTTACGTTATGTTTTATTAGAAAGAAGATCTATTAATATATTTGGTAGCTGTTCGTTACTAACATCTGTTTATTAGAATTCTCCTTTAAACTGTCCAACATACCTTTTGATAGTCTCATTATGTTTTCAACATGACCCGCATGGCAACTGTCAAGAAAAACAGATGATCAAGGGCCGGTGTTGAAAAGGAAGACTTCCCCTTCGGTATGTGCTGTACATTCGAAGCAAAATTGGTGTACCATTATTGTAAATTTTAAGATCAATATCATCTTAGTGCCATAGTACTCAGTGGTTCAATAAGAACCTTCTTTTGTGCATTTGTTCCCTGGTAGCACTTTATATTCACTTATTCCATATATTACCCCCCCAGTTTGGCTCTGTCTCATCCAGACAGTCCTCAAGTGGTGGGGCCAGGACAAGGACCTTCCCTTCTCCTCTGTGCGCGGGTTTGCAGATGTTCCCCTCTGCGGTGGGAAGCCTCTCCTGAAGCTGGAGCATCCCTGCCGTGAACCCAGCCTGCGGTAGGTGTGTGGAGCCTGAAATAATTCTGACCTAAGGGAGTACGTTTATATGCAACAGGTTCACAAAGTATTTCCTTCAGAAGACTCTGAGTCTCCTCTTCCTCTTGCTGCCACCAGGCTCCCCTCACACGGCTGTCATCCTGCTCTTTGATGCTTCAGCAGCCTGCTCTCCCCTCCTTGCTGAGGGCGCCGGCACGTCACCGCAGCAGATGCTCCGTAGCTAATGAAGGGCTGAAGCAAGACTCTCTCTGGCATCTAATGAAAACTTTATCTTGGAAATGAAGTCCCTTCCCCGGGGAGGAAACAGCCTTCAACAGCTTCACTGATGGCAAGAGGAGGAGCTCACATCTTTTTGGTGGAGCACATCAGGCTCCGTTGGCCATCGCTGTGTTTGCCGTGCACAAATTTCTCATCGCTAACAGCGATGGACCCTTTTTCAACAGCAGCCGCCCCCGTCTATAAATACAAGGCTGTGTCTTTTGAAAACCTCTTTCATTTTAATAATCTTATTAATTTGGTCCATGGCCGTGTCCAAAAACCTCCAGCTGCTTCTGCTGCAGCTTCCTCTGGAGTGGACTGTGCCAGGGGGACTTTAGAGACAATGGCTGGGAGATGAACGCAGCCAGGCTGCCAGGGCTGCAGAGCTGGTCCAGAGAATCATGGAATCATTTTGGTTGGAAGAGACCCTTAAGATCATCAAGACCAACCATAACCTAAACCTAGCACTAAACCATGTCCCTGAGAACCTAATCTATACATCTTTTTTGGGCTCTGTCGGAACTGGACCTAGTCACTTGGGCTCTGTGGGACTCCTTGAACCTCAGAAAAATTATTTCAGGAGTTAATTATTATCTTAGTGAAAAAAAAGACCAAAAAGTTTAGGCTATCTCTGCCTTAACAGTGAAGATTTTGACAGTTACCTTCTTTCTATATCCTGTGTTTGCCCACGAATGGATAGGGTGGGATTGCTTGTTTGTTTGAAATTATTCCTGCGTGCATACTGAAGTCCATAAAATGTTTTCAAATCATTTTCTAGCTGTCTGCATTTTGAAACTGGAGGTGTTCTGCCTGGACATAACACCACTTACAATTTCCCTGACTCACTAGGAGGAGTAGTTACATTTTAAATGTGGGCGAATGAATATTTATGATGCAAAGTGCATTTTCTCTGAATATTCTGCAACATCAGTTCAAAATATTTTTTATGACTGTGTCTACCATTAACTTGTGAATGTATGGAAAACAGGCGCAAACGGAGTAATTGTGTGGCTGCATTCACTCAGGTCCTTTTGTAACGGAGAGTTTCTCTCGTGTAATGTGTCCCTACTGGGAGACAAGAGATAGATGGTGTCAGTCAGTATAGTTTCACTCTTTCCCATTATTCTTTTTCTTAGACTTCTTATCCTTTATATAGGAAAGGGGATGCATATGAAGTTGTATACCCGGTTCTTGTTTACTGAAGAACAAATAAATATGAGCATCTGAAAACTTTCACAAAAGCGAAACTTCAACGAACCTCAGAAATCCGAGAAGAAATGAGTAAGTGAAAAGCAAAGGCAAAAATAGAAAACCCTAGGAGCACGCCTGAAATGTGTATATATACAGTTTTTAAGCTCCTGCTTGACAACTGAATAAATAACTCCTCGAGCAATAATTTATTTGCATGCCATTAATTAGAAGCATAATTAATTTTTGTAGATTATAAATAATGGTGTGCAAAATGTCATTCCCAGCAGATCAAATGGAAATAATATAAAAATTCTTTAAAAACCAAGAATAGCTTGCATTGAAACTGATTTAAATTAGTTATGATTTTTTGTGATGTCTTGTACTAATGACAACTATAAATTTGTGTCTGAACTTAGTAATTTATTGGTAAAATGCAGGGGTTCATTAATCATGCTGCTTTCTCTTATACTTGGCACATATGGAAGGAAAAATCTCTATGTTTATCACTGCTTCAAATAAACAGTAGCATAAGTAGATTATTCCCAACAGAAAGATTTTTCTCACACCCTAATCTCAGAGCAATCATTCACTGATCTAAATGAGCAGTTACTTAAACCTCTAAGAAGGGATGCTAATTAGCTAAGGAAAACTAGGCAAGAGTATTTAATTTTATTTTTTTTTTTTTTCCCTGATATCTTATTTCTAATGTATTATTTACTTCCAGTTTGCTTGGATGCTGTTTCCATGACAATATCATACTTAGGTGTGTCTCCTCAGGAAGATGAGTTCTTATAAACTTCTCTACTCCAAAGCTCTGGTTTTGTAGCCTCCACTCAGCTGTGGTTGCACCTCTCACTTCCCAGTTAATTTAGGTGTGTGTCTCATACATCCAGGTCCAAATAGCTCCTAACAAGCTATGTGGCTTAGAAAGAAATATCTTTTAGCTTTTGATGCAAAACAGTGTCTGCAGCACTGCAGATGTGATGCACAAATAACATCAGAGCTCTGCTGGGCTTGTAGACAATATTGGGTCTCTGGCTAAAGAAAACAAGAGCTGCTATGAAGTCAGATTTTTAAGATTTATTAAATCTTCTCTGATGAGGTCTCTTGGCATCCCGTGAGCGATGTCTTGAAGACTCGCCCGGGAAAGGTGCTCTGTGTGTTCACCATCAGATCCTGGAAGCCTCCCCTGATGATCCGGTCAACAGTGGGGATAGTTGTGTGGCACTCAGGAGACATAGGGAAGGAGGAGTTTGTCCCCCAGCCATGGGATCCTTGGTCCTGTGGTCTGTCCTGGGCACAGACCTGCCCCAATCCACACTTCCAGCAGAACCCACAAGTGTTGGGATTACAGCCACTGCTGGCATGGGGTTGGTGTCAATGAGTTAATCCTGGGTCAAGCACATCTGCATGTGAGTATAATAGCTGTAGAATTGCTTCTGCCATTACATTTCTGGCACTACCGGTCAGCCCTAAGGGTAGATTTTTGTGCTTGAAGCATCAGGCCATCAGCAGAGCTTTGAGAGCTAAGTGATCTGCTGCTGCCTCTGAGTCACGCTGGGGTCAAACTGGTGCTGTGTCCTGGAGATGTGGGTCGTCTTACTCTTTGCTAGCTGTTGTCTTCAGAACTGCGAGGCTCTGATAGTAGGCATCATATGAAAAGGGACAATAATCAACACAAAATCAGAGCAAGCCAGCATTTTCATTTACTCATTTTATTCTGCCCTTTGACTCGCCACTGTTGAGGGATATAAGGAAGGGCCTTTTCATGGAAGATATGCGGACGTTGTCAACAGTCAGCTAATGGCTGCGGGCAAGCTCTCAGATTTTAAATTTATGTATTTATTCCATTAGAAATTAAATGATTCTACAGAAGGAAGAGGCACTGCGCAACAACAGCACTATTACTGAATGGATGGATGGAACGTACTGGATATGGATGAAATTCTTGAACTGTCTTACATACCATGTTGTTCTTTCATCTCCGCCTCTAATTCCAGCAGACAAACAATGCTCTACAGAGCCGCCCTCATCTACGATATAGTTATTTCCTCTGGATAACTTGTGTGCCCTTCACATGCTGTTTCGCAACTACAAGAATCTAAATCTCTCACACACTGTTCTGCAAAAAGTCCTTCTACCTCTTTTTGTTTGTTTGTTTTAATTCTTCAACTAGAATTTTAACCTGTTATTTAAAGACATTTTCAGGAGGGCTGGCAAAGACAAGGTTCTAACATCTCCCGGTGTGAGAGATTTTGCTGATATTTCTAGAAGGCTGCAAAAACAGTGTGTGAATGGTAAAGCACAGCTGAATGTTGTTGAGCCCAGGAAAATACATTGAGTATATTCCTGCCTACAGAGATTAAAAATTGAGCACATGTAAAGTGTTTAGATTGGTCTTTGTTTTGTCTGTGAGCTGTGATTCACCAGTTTGGCATTCTGTTGAGTAGCCAGGCACCATTGTGGACCTTTGATGTATTCTCCATTAAAATGCATGTGCTGTACTTCTGGAGGATTGATGAGAAGTGGAAAAATTGAAGACATAGTAGAAAGAAAACAGAATAAGAAAGAATTCTCATAGGCTACATAGACACAATTCATGTCAACATGTGAATAAATACTTCATGTACCTATGGCTAGACAAAAAACACTGAGAGACTTCAGTGCTCTGCTGCATTTTGTCTACAAAATTACTAGCATAGAAAATCGTTCTCAACAAGACACATTCTGAAATAATGCTTTTGTGTTCAAAGCACAGTATTTGGACATCTGTGATTACGGGTTCTCTTCTTAACTCTGTCACAGGCTTATTTTAAGATTTAAAAAAAAAACCTTGCAAAGAAACTGCCCGTGTTTCTCGTTCTCTGCTGCTAAAATGAGAATAAAAATAAGATTCCGATTAGGATGTTGTTAATTATAATTTGTGAATGCTTTGAGGTCCTCGGAGAAAAGCACTGAAGACATGAAAAGGAGTATTAGTTAATAAAGTTTTAACGAATAAATAGCTACGTCGTCTAAATACACTGACATTAAGGATAAATTGTTTTATGACAGATACCTACACCTGTTTGGTATAACTGCTAGGAAAACCAGAAAAAAAAGGGCTCGAAGTTGAGAAAGCATCCCAACGATTTGTGCTTTAGCATAAGTATTTTAAATCCTGACCTCCAGATGAGATCTGCCATTGGATAGATGCAGGTTTTATATACTATATTCTATATAGTACAATAGTTATACAGAAATAATTGAGAAAGGGAGGATTCAGAGCTATGTGATTGAAAGCATGAAAGGTCCCCAAAGCCTTTCATGTTATCATCTTTGAATAGTGCTTTGGTCTTTTGTTCCTCTTATGATAGATGATGCTATAGTGTTGCAATGACAGTGAAGCTCCTGCTGTAAATTGTGGGGAAAAGAAGTTAACAGAGATTAAATATATGTTCACTTACCCACAAAATCTTTTTATGAAGCTAGTTACCACCAATAGCCTTTTCATCTGTTATTGATGATGTATTATTCACGTATGACTGCTTTCCCCCACGTCACAGTTAAATAGAATGAGCTGTGTACTCTCGCAAAAAAATGTTAAATTTCTTCTTTGAGGAAAAGAATCAGGTTTTGAAAATATCACAAAATAGCACCATGATGAGATTTTCTATTTAAATGCCAGGCAGTGGCTTCTTATACAGATATATGTATCATCTCTGATTTTCTTTATTCTGAATTATAGTTATTTTTTAGTATTACACTCCTGACTCTACAACTTTGAGCTGTTCCAGAAGCTTTAGTGAATCCAAACTCTTATACAAGTTTAAAAAATGACAGAATCTGGCTTTTTATTATTAAGTAAGGGTGGGGGGAAAACACATGAAAATGTTGTCCTCTTCCTTTAGCGTAACTTTTTCCCTATGAAAACTACATGGAAAGGTTTTTTTTTTTTTTTTTAAGTAAATGGAATCTGAGGGCTAATTACTGAATGGGTAATTGATATGCTGTACTCAGAGCTTCCTGGCTTGTGCAGCTGCTCAGAGAAGGAGGATGGTCCCTTTTACTTATAATATTTGATATCATCACGGGGTTGCCACGGAATCAGCTCATCCTTTTTGCAGGGCTCTGTGGATAACCTAGACCAAAAAGTACAGATAAAATAAAAATGGATTATTTTGGAAACGTGTGCTTTACCAAGGTGCTCCTGTAAGGCATCCAGTTTCATAATGCAAGCCCTCCCTAACCCAGCCATCAAACTGTCATATAGCTGAAGCTTTTCTTTGCTAATTGTCATTAAATGTGTTCTGCTTCGTGCTAACCTAAGAAAAAGGCTATGGGAAGCGTTGTGGAGTTGACTCGGAGAACCTCAGGAGAAGTCCTTTGGTGGTTGCCCTCTAGGTATCCACTCTTACGCAAACACTACAGGGCTACATTTTATTAAGTGGCACCCGAGAATATTATATTTCACTGGGGTAACCACTGCAACTGCCCAGATCTTAAAGCAATACTTAGATGGAGCTGATTCAAACGCAGGTTGTTCACAGTCCTGTTTGATGTGGGGGGGGGTTTGCCTTGATTTCACAGGCTTTCTGCTACTCCCGTTGGATGCTTTTGAGTTCTGCGGGTGTTTTTCAGTCCAGTCCGGAGCTTCTGAAAGGCACACTGGTAGGATGGAATGAGGGAGGGGGATACCGGATGGTGCTGTCAGCTGTTCTCAGGGCGGGGTGATGTGCCCTCAGCTTAAAGGACCACAAAAGGAAAGTCTTTAGAAACGGGGAGCTCAGCTGCAGCCTATTCCCTGATGGCCAACTGGTATGTTCTTGGTAGTGGCTGTCACATTTTGACTGCCATGTCTAAAAATCGGGGAGAAATAGAAGAGAAGGGGGTTTGCCAGGCTCATATTGGAGAACTACTTTACAAGAATGATGAGCTTGTTTGATCTGTACATAATAAGCACCAGGTGCCACACCATATGTGTAACCTCTGTTACTCACCATTCTGAGCTTCAGGAGGATTGTTGTGCCTGGCCTCTTGTTTTCCTGAGTCAGTTTATACTAAACTTCAGATTGACGACAAAACCTCCAAAACATTTCAGATTCACCCATTACTGGTGCGTGGGAGAAAATAATATGTATACAGGTAATAATGCATTCAAAACAAAATACCTGGTGCTTGTGGAGCTGTTTTAAATTTCTGGATATATATTTTGTTTGGTTTAAAGGCATTGTATGAATGATATAATCTACTATATGAATAGCAAATTATGTTTATGGAAATATTTGTATTTTATGTATTTTAGATCATCTTACTTGGCATCTAAATGCAAAACAACTTCATTTTTACTGAGATGACACGGTCATGAAAAGGAGATATTGAGCAATAGAATAGATAATGACCCCTATGTAACAGTCGCCTTCAGATATAGGACCTTATGTACACAGATTATGAGAAGGTTTCATGCACCTCAGTGCAATTTGCTAAATACAACGTGAGATGAAATTGCTGCTGTTGGGGCACAAGACAGCTTTAGAAAGGAGTAGCTTAGTGGGGGAAAAGCCTTATGTATCCACCTGGAACAAAAAGTACATTTGGAGTATTGTTCTCTTGAACTCATTCACAAAATTGCAATACCTTCGGCAGTGAATTCTAGTCGATTGCTTTACCGTAACAAAGCTCTTGTTTCTCCAGGAACACCTCCCTTATGAACTTTCCCTGATGAAGTCTTGCAGATTTCTGCCCAATTTCTTCATGTGTGTTCTGTCTTGTCAGCAACTTGATTTCCCCTCATCACATCTTCTCCATGGCAGTACCTCAAACTCTCCTCCGTGTTCCAGCCCTGTCTTCTCCTGAAGTTGTTTAATTTAGTACTTCATAATCTTTCTCCAATAGCTCCCAAGTGCTGGAATAGTTAGAGGGGCAAAAGACAGCATATATCACACGTGTGTGCATGTATATATATTTTATGATTTAAAAAAATTGTGAAACATCCAAGGGTCTGTATGTAATGCTATCTAAAGCATCAGCGCATGCTGAATTTAAAATAAGATGAATGCAACTTAACTGCCAAAAGTCTGCAATTAATCTATTAAATATCTCATGAAATGGAAGAACGCATCTTTCAGTGGAAGTTGTGAACACTAAATGGAGATAGCTAATCGGATCGGCCCAGCATAGTTGCAACTAATAGTGTGCTGTGGGATTTTCAAAAGCAGTAAAGGAAAAAATACTTTAATAGAACTCCCATACTTAATCTTCTCATTGTTGCTAAGCTTCCATGGTTTGAACTTCTAACTCCTGTTAGGAAATATTCTCCTGGCCAGACTTGTGCTTTCGGGTTAGAAAACTGGAAATTCAGTCTTGTAAAGCATCCTTAAGTTTTTTATGTTAGCTTCCATACATTGTACTGTTCTATAAATTATCATAAGGCTAGTTTAGGTAGACATAGATATTTCTGAATATGAAACCAGAGCAATTCTTCATTACACGGAACAATTCAGGTGTTTATGAAGCCTTGATGTAGTAAGGGGCATAATTTGGCTGAAGAGAAACGGGAAGACCATTGTGTTCCAGCATTCCTACAGGAGGGAGAGCGTGCCCATGGGAAATCTGTCCCTGGTGACAGTCTGTACAGCACGTGCTGCTTACTAGGTAAGTAGCAGGGTCCAAATTCTATGTAAGTGTTCTATTTCGTGACAATTCGGTTAGTTTCCATGGAGATAATGATGTTGTCACAAACTAAGTGTAAAGATTTCAAGTGCAAGATAAATAGAAGGAGCACATGGACTTCCAAGCAATAGGGATGTTCTTTTGCTCTGTAGTAACAAAAGGCAACTGCAATCACAGCAGTGAAAGGGTGAGCTGCCTTTGCCATAAATGCTGTTAGCATTCAGTAACAACACCCTGTATTTCATACTATGCCTCTCAATACCTTTTTCTTTATGATTGTGCTTTCAGTGGATAATAGTTTTCACCAGTTACACTAGAATGGGGCCAACTCTTCAGCTGGAATGAATCAGCCCAGCTGGTCTGCAGTCAATGAAACTGTGCTAAATTAAAGCAGAATTAAGCTGTGCTGAATTAAACCATTTGAGAATTTGACTTCACGTTGTTCACCTACCCTGTCAAGTGATCAGGTCAATAATATAAACAACAGAAGATAGATACCTGATGGATTTTTATTTTTTTCCCCCCCCATAAGTAGACGCTCCCTTCAATTGTCTGACATATTCAAGATAATAGTTTGGTCAGGCTTCTGACTTACCAGTTGCTCAAACAGTTCCTTACTGAGGGTGCTGGGAACTCCTGTGTTTTAATCACCATTCTGGTCAATTAGTAAAGCAGCACTTTGTTTTTCTTATTTCTTTTTTGTTTGTTTTTATCTTTTTTTCTTTCTCTCTCTCTTTTTTTTTTTTTTCCCCTCCTCTCCCTCCAGCCATAGTTGTTTAAGTTAATGATGAATGCTTGTTAAAGAGATGGGCCTGTCATATTTCCTAAGACTACTTGCATTGCTGGTCTGTGAAACTCTGGATTGAGTTGCTCTCAATTCTTTAACTGTTGGGCTATGGCAGCGCTGGAAAAGAGTCTGGATAACGCCTGAGTGCAGGTATCTGTGTATACTGGAAGATAAACTGCGGGTGAGTTGAAGCGTGTTTGTCATTTGTAGAGCCACTTGTATGTTACAGATTTGTTTGCTACTGGTTGTGCTATTTGCTTGTTGGGCTTGTAACTCGCATCTAACACCAAAATAACAAGGAATATCCCCTCTGAGTGGGTAATACGCCCAGCTTTGGAAATTCAGAAGCTATTCAGCACCACTACAAGTGAAATATTGGGTCTGTGTTGTTGGTTGTGGTTCTAAACGCTGTCAGCAGGACCGGGTTACCCCGTGCCAGCCGCGCTCAGGACTGGGCTGGGTTTATGAATCTCGTTGCTGGGGATTATGCTGAAACTCTTGCATTTATTTATTAATTCAGTGGTGCTGTCTCAGTTGCGTTCTCTCTTTGGCACTGACAAAAGCTTTTGTAGCTTAAAACGTGTGAGAAAATTCAGCTTTCTCTCTGCAGTTTCCTGGTGCGTGAGTGAGGAGGATGCCCTGGCTGCTGCTGCACAGGCTCAGGGGGTCCCCAGGACCCCCGCACTGGGGGGCTGCCCCAGCCCTGGCTCTTTCTTTCCCAAAAGCATACACATTTAAGAAACTCTTCAGATTTCTTTGCAAACTTGGCTCAAACATGACTCAGAACTCAGCTGTCTGGCTTATATTTGTCAACCAGTACAGCAGTGGATTCTCATGGCATTTAAAGCAACTCAGATTTTCTGTCCACAAGTTAGTTATACTGTAAAACTGAACTGGGGAATGTTCAAGAATATAAGAATCATGTGAAATTTTTGAATAGTGTATTTCTAAAAATATTGGTTTTTTACCGTGGTAAGATTTTAACGTATGCATTTCCAAAGTTACCAGCTAATCTTGGGGAGGAAAGCGTATTGGAATCTGGTCTTCCACAAATCAAAGGTACTAAGCGTTAAGCCCTTCCCCTGTGGAAACCCACAAATGTGTCTATCCTTGATTTCCAGAGGGGTTACAGTGCTTGCCATGTGAGAAAAGAACAAAAGGTCTCAGCTGGACTTTTTGTCTTCCAATTGGAACCTGAAGTCAGGCATATCCCACAGAGACACTTGCTCACTTCAGGGTTACATGTGTTGCTCGAGCTGTTAATGAACTAGGACGGCAGCTCTGAAGGGTTCAAGTTGTTGTTTATATGATGAAGCACAAGAATATGAACAGCAGATGCACTCATTTTCTGCTTGCAGAACATGCGATTATATCAGGGAGTAGCACAACTCGAGCACAGGCAGCAATAAAGATCCTATGAACTGCCCTGAGGTCCATGAGCAGAGCTGAGGGGAAACCTGTGGTACATCAGCTCTTGCCCAGGCTTTGTATTTCAGACCATTATTTTTATTACATTACTTCTGTAAGGAAAACATAAACCAGACATTGCATTAAAAAAAAAAAAATCTGTATATCCTAAAATCAAAGCATTTCTCAGATTGTGAAAACCTGAGATTTTTATTCACATTATCACAAAAGACAAGAGCCTGGGAGAAGCTGAGCATCAGTATCTTGAAGAAGGTGGACAGAGATGCAATCCCCCAATGGCACAAGCCATTGTAGGAGCCTTATTTTGTTCTTTAAAAGGCCAGAAAGATTCAGTCATTCACTTCTGCGCCTTTATGACTCTTTGGCATTTAAAGATGCAGTCTCTTTTCCAAGATTTGATGCTAATACTGTAGCATCGGTTAAAATTCTCCGATTGTGGTCACTGTTGTGTCTGCTACAGTTAGACAGGGATACCTATCGGGTTATTTAATCCTATTGAACAACATTGTGGGATGTAATAATTGATTTATTCAGCGATCTCTGGCTTGCATTTATACCGTCTACCAAAGGAGTCCTGGGTCCTAACATTTGTATTGAGAGAATTTCAAAAGGCTCATAGGGAATGGCAATAACTCAGATTATACCAAAAGGCGATTTCTGTGCCTGGGAGCCTGTGATAGTTAGCAAAATGCTTCGGTGTCCTCAGAGGTCAAATTAACCACAGCTTGTTGTATAGCTGTTGTTAGGTTGGTTGCAAATCAAATGTCCTTCCTTTGGTGGAGTCTCAGAATGGGGCGTTTTGTGAGAGTGTCCCTTGAAGCTTCTCGGTAAAGACAATGATTTAAAAAATAAATCTTTTTGATAGGGTCCAACCTTTCATGGCAAGAATGTGTTAATAGCAATTCTTCCCTTTAGCAACTTATTATGGAAAGATAAGCTTAGAAAATGTTCTCTGCCTTTGCCACAGTTATTTTATTTAACAATAAAAATAAAAATTCAATGGGTAAGTTTGTAATGGGAGTGTGGAGGAGAGGAGCAGCTTTAATGTCAGTACTTGAATCATTAGGATTACATTTTTCCTTGGCCATTATTTTTCTTAAAACAAAAATCAACAACAAAAAAAACCAGTGACAAACTGAGAACAAATACGAACAATGTGAAGGCTTGTCACTCTTCCCAGCTCTAGCAGGGTTATGCTTTCAGCTCCTGGTGCTGATTTCTCCCAGCACCCTGCCTTCTCCATCCACACTGCTTTCACTGGAGACAAAAGGAAATTTTTGTTTTCTTTTTTAATTTTGGATGCTGAGGAATTGTGCCAGGTTGAGCTGGCAAAGAGATAAGTGCCACAGCAGGGAGGAAGATTCATAAATGATGAAGACACAATCTCTTAAACTCCCTGGCTCACAGGTGTTTTGTTATTAATGAAGCTGGAAAAGATGCTCCAAATTATGTCTCCTCCTTGACACGAGAGCTTTGGCAGCCCTTTGTGACTGAAAGCTCCTGCTCTTGCAGGTGTGCGGGATAAACTTGCAAGCCAGAACGGGGAAACAAGACAGAGAAAGGAAAATATTCACATACTCAAGTGATTCTGGGGATGGAAGAGGGAGGAAGCAGGGAGAGAATGGAAAAAACCACTCAGTGCATTGTGAAATGTATTCTGTCAATATATGGGAAAAGAGATAACTACAAACTTCATCTCCATGCATCTTATTTATTCCTGCAGCCCACACACACCTGGCAGCAAAGAGAATTGTAATCCAGTCTGTAACCCTACACTGACATCCTTTTTAAATTCCCGAGCAGAGCAACCGAAAGGCTAAACAGGATTTATAAAGTTTTGCGAGCTGCTTTCCAAAAAATAACAGTGATGACATCAAAGCTCTGGAACAAAAGAAGTTGTGGGGTTTTGTCTGGGGTTTTGTTGTTGTTTCACTTTCTTCATATTTTGTCCTCTATGCGTTAAGACCTGACTTACGGAAAATAATTATATTATGCTGGGTTTTATTGCCTTGTTATGGAAGAATGAAGTTCATTTTTGCCTTTTATTGGCACCATCTGTTTCTTTTCCGGCAAGTATCTAAGACGGCGTCATATGGTAGTGTCACACACATAAGTGGGCTGGTCTGAGGTACTCAGGTTGCACTGATCATCAGACACTCAGGAATTCTGGTTTTAGTTTTTCATCTTTCTTTTGCATAGTCTGACAAAACAAAAGACAGCCCCCCTCACCCTGAAAGCCATAAGATAAGTTTTCTGTTGAGAGATGTAGCAAATGGTTACCCATTAGAGATAATGAAAAATTTAGATAACGTGGTTGGGAAGAGTTTCATTAGATTCTTCTCGCATTCAGCTTCTAAACCCCTGGCAATAGCAGTGAGTGGTGCCTTCCCCTGTCCGGCCAGTGGCCCAGGGGCATGTGCTACAGTTTTGGGGCTAATTAGGATTTTGTCATCGACTTCATTTCCAGACAACACCTCACTCTTAGGTAACTTGAGTTTGCTCATTATCTGGCAGTACCTATTGATTTCTGTGAACTGTAAAGGGAGCCTAAAGAATGAGTTAAGCAAGATGTGTCCCACTTACTGTTATGTACAAAAGCAACTCCAGGTATTAAAATAACAAAGGCATATAGTCACATTTGAATATTTGTTTGCAGTCAAATAAAAAAATAGAAGTCCACACTTTCCTAAAGACTTTCACATAAAGTATTTATTTGAGGAGCTTTTGGGAGTCTAGTTTGATTTTTCAAGTTGAGCCTACGGAGGTCCTCAGTGATGAATAAAGGTCTCTAATTAGAAGCAGAAGAAAAATAAAGGTAATAGGAGCTTAATCTCAGAATCTATTTTATACTGTACACAGGATTCACAGTGTTCCCTTTGGTTTGTGAGTCAGTGTCGTGTGGCAGCAATTCATAGTAACCAGAGACCAAATGCACGGTTTAGGTTGAACATAGCTACACCTGAGCGTAAAAGAACACTCAGGCATCCATCCTAGTGCTGAACAGCTGAGAAGTTTATGTGGCCCTAATGTAATGATGGGTTTTTTTTAATTTTTTTTGGCTGGTTAGAAGTGGAAAACATTATTATCCTAGTAAATTCCTACTAAAACGGTTTGTAGGTTTCTATGAAATCTGCCAGTGGTGACAGTTTGTGCAGTACAGGCATTTAGGAGGTTTTCAGTAAACAGGGTCCAAATATTGTGCAAATGTTCTATTTCATGAGAACTCAATTAGTTTCTATGGAGACAATTATGTTGTCACAAGCCGAGTGTTATGACTTCAAGTGTGAGATAAATAAGAAGAGGAAGGGAACTTCTAATCAGCAAAAATGATCTATTTTTACTTTGTAATAACAAAAAAGCAACAGCAATCCACAGCAATGAAATTAAAGTCAATGCTTTCTTTAACGTTGTCAGAGAGTTATGTACTAATATTCTGAATTCATCCTGTGACTGTGGACACCTTTCTTCTCATATTACTTTGCAAGGTTCTTCCACTAAAAATTAGCATCACTTTTTAAACTGCTTATCCTGTGGCAGTGAAAAACAAAACCTGTAAAGCACATATCAGGACAGATATTTCTTCAAGGACAGATCAGATGACAGATGCGTGCACATTCCCCATCTAACGCTCTGCTCGTGTGATGTAGCTGGGTTAGAGCTATTTACTGGCACTTTAAATCTCTCTTACTTATGCATTATAAAATGAAATATAGCCTGTAAGCTGGATGACATACTTAGCTTTTACACATGCTCGCTGTTCATCCAGTGTATGTTTTAAACCTATGAAACTAAAATCTGAAGATTTGGTACCTACCATTGCTGCGGTTCCAAATATCTTTCTTTACACTGAGCAATACTTTGTTCTAGGGGAAAGGGAAGGGGGTTGTGTTCTCGGGGTTAGACACAGCTACCCCTTCGTTTCCTGCAGCCCAGAGTCATAAGATTCTTTTCTCGTGTCATTGCTAGATGTTGTAGCTGTTAATATGCTCGGGTCTGTTTTGTCGAAGATGCGTGAAAGGTTCGTTCACCCCCTGCTCCGTGGGCACAGCCTTCTGGAGTTTGGGGGTGATATTCGAGGAACACACACTGATCACGAATAAGAAAGGAGTCTGGAAATTAGGCAGAACTATTTTTGGTTTGAGCAATGAAACCCGGAAGAGGGAAATATACATAGGGGACAAATATTATAGGTTTACTATAGATCAGCATATACCTATGTCTGAGTGTGCATGTTGATAGATATTCATATAGTTTGCATCCTGCTGTGATGGGTAAATATGAAACTACAGTAAATTTAGAATATTTCCTCTTTCGTTACACACATACACAGACACGCACCTTACGTATTTATATCAAGGCTCCTTCTTTCTCTTTTATTTGGTAATTTGGTAGCACTGCCTTGGCAACACAAATGGCTGGTTTTCTTTTTTCAGCATTGACAAGAGCTTTTCCAACTTAAAAAATCTGACACAGTTCCAGCTTTTTTTTTTTTTCCCCTCCTTTTTTTTTTTTTCCTAGGGTTTCATGTTACTTGAATGAGAAGGATATATACTGGTTGAACCTTCTGTGTTCAGCTGTTAAACTGACAGCTTTTTCTTCTGCCATGAGAAGGCTTTCAGTAATTTGGACGTGGTGCCTTTTTCCTGTCACTGCCAAGAACAATGCCGCTGTTCAGGCTGACACCAGAGCTATAGAATTGCTCCGTGTTTGACCTCTGATAGCTGCGCATAATAGATCTGTGCATCACAAATAGTCTATTTGGGTGCATAGCTCAAGTCAAAACAGCAGTATATACTACAAGGATGTGTAAGTCAGAGGGGAGAGAGTTTAGGGGAGAAAAAGTCATTGCGAGCCTTGCCATTCTGCATCAATGTTGACAAAGGAGCGATCTTCCTTATGCAAATGTGATATACCCCAGCCCTGCCCCTGCCTCAGATCAACTTCATGCTCTGAACAACAGCAGTCAAGAGACAGGTCTCTTGGAACTTTAGTTTAACTTACCTACAGATGCAAGAAGGGCTTGGAATGCAATTTAGGTTACACCTGATGTTCCTGTTGGCTGAAATTGGAATATGAACTTTTTTGTATGGTTTGGTAAGGTTCAGTACGCAGTGTAAATAAGGCAAGATGACACCGGCCAGGAGGTTGCAAAAAGAAATGAGAATTAATTGGAAGTGGGGGATAGCTTGGTTCCATTTTCGTGCTACTGTCGTAATTTTTTTTTTACATCTCTCTTTTAATAGAGGTGTCATATTTCTTCAGACTCCACGGAAAATCAGTTATTCTTTAATTAGAATTTTATGGGTGTTGTTTTGTCCTTTTAATCACAATAGAACTGAGAAGCTTTTGTACTATACTGATAATATATCAGACGATCTATAAATATTTTGATTATGAATAATCTTATATACCTGACGTTGCCTGAAATCTATGGTAAGATCTCTTTTAAGGGAAATTCCAGAATGTTTATACCAAGGCATCTGTTTGAATAATAGTTGTGTATTCATATTTGTTTCCTGCTATTTTTTGTTTATAAATCTTGCAGGTTTGCATAATTATACTAATTTGTGTACTTTGCAAGGTTTTACGTAGTCTTGTGATACTTCCTGTCTCTATACACGTATAGTGGGTGTGTTCGTGCAATTACTATCTCTAAATATAGTCAGCAGTAGCAATGGAAGATTAATACTTATTAAAACTGCCCCTTCTTTCCAGAAGGCCTTCGAATACTTTTAAAACATTAAAAAGTAGTATCTTTATTAGCAGTATTCCATAGAAAGTCGAATGCAATTGAGAGGCAAAGCATATATAGGGCTAAGTAAAACACTAGTGTGGTCCATCGCTGTTGCAGTAAATCCATTTATCTAGGTTTACATCAGAGAAAAATTTGGCCCCGTAACTCCACTGAAAATGCAGCAACCTTTAATTTTGCTTGTAAAAAGATATATCCAATTTTTATGAGCAATTGGAAGGAACTCCTAATGCAAATGTTCTTAGCAGGAGAAAAACATATTTAAATATCCATTCAAGGAAAATTACAAATTGAAATTAAGTGTGATAAGTCTTAGTCATATCCCTTGGTACAATATAGGAAATATTAACACAAAGATGTAACGGGGAAGTTCCTGACTAATCTGTCTAGTAAACTGAAAACTTAATTTGACCTATTATTGCCCCCACAATTTACAGAATCTAGTCCTACGACTGATAAAAGTTGCTGTCGTAATAAAAGCAAACAGAGAAATAAAGAAAAGCTCTAAAATTTTGAATGAGATGGACACTTCTTTCTGGTAAAATAAAAAAGGTAAAAGAAAGCTCATATCTACATTTGAAACACCTGACAGCTTAACATTTTTTCCTGTTTCATAGTGCAATTTGACATATAGCATTAGAAACAGCTTGCCAGTTGTTTACGGAATATTTTAAATACTTCACAAACTGACCAGAAATATGTAGCATTTTATGCTAATGGTAGGAAATAGGCCAGAGCTGCTGTTTAAACACAATTCATGGAATATATCTTGTTGCCGAAGCATAGATCCACTGCGTACCATTTTCTTTCTCCATCCTGTGAGAAGCCATCAGTAGGGCTAACCGTCCACTGTGTACGTATTTCCTCTGGTCGACCAAAAGACTATTAATTCCTGTAGATCTCTAGAAGCCTGCACCACAGCAGAACTCAGGAAAACACAAGACTGTGGCTCCTTCTCTTTTGTTTTCTCATCCTCTATTAAAAAAGGCATCTCCTCAGGAGACATGTCACAGAGTCTTGCTTTTAATGTGGCTTCTAGCGCACAGATCAGGAGGGGATGGGGACAGGATATTGGACTGTATTTACATTAGAACAATTTAAAAAATGGTATGTACTCTTCAGATCTGTGTAAGATCACTTTATGTGACCACAAAACTTGGCATTTTAGAAGCTACAGTGAAACAGAAAATTATTTGGAGATCATAGTCTGTACATAACTAGAGTCTGGCAATCTGCAGATATTTAATTTTATTCACGTAACTTAATCACAATTAAAATGACAGCTTTTTAAGGAATGGTGCTTGGTTTAGCTGTGAATTGTTGCAATACTCAAAGTGTGGGAAGTCAATGTAAACGAGCTACCATCTCCACTCACTGAACTCGGGTCACATCAGAACATACTAAGAATCTCTGATCTGTCTCTGTTTTCCTTTGAGACATATTGCTGCGTGTCCATGATTACCAATGGGAGCATCTTAAGTCTACAACATGACAACTCGAACTTCATGTAGGCCTTGCGTCCAAAGACTGCAAAATATTGAATAGCAAAGATAATTGCTAAGGAATAGCCATCGTGTAGGAAGGCATTTATATTGTTGTGAGGAAATCTAGGATCACACTTGCCCCAACGCTGCCCAACTCAAAACTGAGCACTAAGAATACTGCAAAGGCACAAGCGTGTGAAGCATAAGAGGGCAGATATTTGAAAAAGAACAGATTTTCCTCGCCACCACTCTGTTTTATTCTTTGCGAACTAATAAAAGACAAAAATCAGGCAAGCTGTGTAAAAATAATGCTCCCTATTGTAGCCATGGCTCTTACAGCCTAGGGGGAAGCAAAGGTGGGTAACTTAGAAGTACTGAATAGCTTTGTAAAGACAGGTTAGTCAAGGGCTACTGTGGGAAGAAGGAAGGTAATGCTCTTTCTTTCCATGACCATCTCACGCCAAGAGCTATGCAGAGAGAAAACCACGGTGCAGATTTTTTGGAATAAAAGCAGTGGTTATTTGTCAGTATGGAACTGGTCCAGCTCTCAAAATGTAGGTTAAATCCACAGTAGTACCAACCATGGCTGTGTCTTTATGTGAAGATAAGGGAAAAGGGCATTATTTCTACCTTTGTTAGCATAACAATGACAACCTTACTCTGTCCTTTTTCTAGAAAAACTGGACACTGTGAAGTCTGAACTGTGTCTTGTCATTTTTCAACTGAAGACAGAATTCCAGTTTGGTCTCTTTGGAAATTCTATAAAAGAACTCCCATCATGTTGGTGTTTACGATCTTCTTCTCTTCATCTTTCCAGTAGGGCAAATTGGAGTGAATTAGTCGTGTTGGGTGGATATATTTGAGTGAAGTTCAAGGCCTACTGGTTTTCTTTCACCAATTTAGCCTAGCCAAATTTCTTTTCACCAAGTTAGCCTAGCCAATTCATCATTTACAAATACGTGAATATTACAGACCTACTTACATGCTGCATTTATGGGCTATTTAGTAAGCAAGCTGCTTTCTCTGAAGTTGACTGTATGGTGTGGTAGTTACTTTTGCTTTTAGCTCAATACCATAATTCCTTCTCTCCAAAGCTTTTGCAAAATAGAAGCCTAAGATGATATTTTTTTTTTATTTTGAGACAGACCTTTTCTTCAAACTAATTTTACTGTAGGGAAAATAGATTTTTTTTTTTTAAAAAAAAAAAAAAAAAAAGCTGGTTTTTATGAGCATTTCTCAGACTCCTGCCAGCTGGGGTGGGCAAAAGCCCGGGTTAAGTTCTTAAGGTTTTCCTAAACAGTACACTCTTTTTCTTTGGTTTCTTCTGGTTAAGATGTTCTGTTGCTAACACATGTATGTAATTCCTGATTAATTACTGACTAGAACCACCTCCACAGCCAATGTTGTGTTTGAGTATGAAAGAGAAATTTGCCAACTCACTGCTTTCAAAATAATTTGGGGGCTGGTACTGAAATGGAAAGGACTTGGGGGAAAATCCAACAAAAGAAATACTTAAAGTTTAAGTAGGTTAAGGCCTGATTTTCAAAAGAGCTGAATTCTGTCATAAAGCTGCTGTATTTGTCAGAAAGAAAACTCCTGATACTGAGTACTTGAAAATCTAGTCATGAGCTTTTGAGCACTTAGAGTTCAGTGCAAAGAATAACATAAAATGTATCTAGAAAAACAGAGTATTTTCTCAATTGAAGATCTATTTATTATCTTAACTGACTAAGACAATACAGGAACACGACGAAGTTTACAAAAAGCAAGCTACTGAGCTGGCAGCTCCAAGCTCTTCTCTTATTCTTGGTTTACATTACACTGATTACCAAAATATCCTGGTATCTTACACATATGATCATGCAAAGTCTACATAAATGTTATACTTGTACCTTATGTAATTTTATAGTCCTTTTTTCCCAGTTTTTATCTCTGGAAATACCTGGTTTAAATTATGTGAAAAAATATCAATTTTACTTGATTATTTTCTTAGGACCATGCATTATTACAGAATTTCCACTGTATTTCCTCACTATAAGAGCTAAGGTAATGTACTTCATGATAATATATGCTGTCAATGGATGTCTGTTTATCTGTGGATCTTCTAGCAAGAAAGGTTTGTTTAATCACTATATTTTATTTGATAAACAGATGAATAAAGCAGTGGTTTTCACTTTTATACTTATTCACGTGTATTTATTAAAAGTTAAACTGCTTTAACTTTTGATATTTTTCTGATGATCTATAAGAAAGCAAACAATCGTTTTCAACCCCCTTAGAGAAATTTGTTTAAAAGTACCTCATCTTCATAAGCGATCTGGAGCATTATTGGTCCTCTCGCCCTCAGAACTATTGATTGTTACATGGTAGTAAAACATACTCTAAGATTTAGAGTCCCAAAGGCACTTAGGCCCATAAATCTCATTGATTTCAACTGGAATTAAATTTCTTCGTGAGTTCAAAGAACTAGGTTTTATTGGATTTATATACACACGTATATATAATTTCACTCATCAAATTATCTTTGATTAAAAGACAATGAACAAGGAACCACAACAGCCTTTGAGTCTCCTTCAGATGGAGTTAATTCTGCAGCCAGGCTTAGTGCTGTTGGAGACTAGTGGGAGAGACATGTTTTCGGTCTTAACTATTTATTTGGGGATGGTGAGAACATCAGAAGGTTCACCCTTATTACAACTATTTCAGGAATATGATGCTGCTGCATTTTCCATGAGGGCACCTTTCCTCTGGGCTTGCCTCAAGAACTTTCCAAGCAGTCCCTGGAGATTAATACAATAAAATGTATGGCTGTGGATCTGCTCCTTCTTTAGGTAGGAAAACAGTTGCTGTGTTTGGCTGGGGTTGACCTTCTGCAGTTTATGTCGGGTTTTGATGCTGCCGATTAGAATCGGCCCAAAGTTTTTGAGTGAGTGATACTTAATTCAACTTTCTTTCTTTTCCTTGTCAATGCATTAGTTCATATTTCAGACTACAAGAGTGTCAGTTCACCTAGAGACCAGAGCTGGAGAACTCTGCTCAATCACTGCCTTAAGATTAATAGAGAGGAGGTGCAGTTTCTCAAATAATTTTGGTTTTTTATTAACATGCTAGAATATGAAATAGATTACAGCATGCAGCAAGAGCACCGAGCTACACTATTCCATGAAAAACGTGCTTGTTGAAAGCAAATTTACACATCTGGTTAGACTGACGCTTGTAATCTCTACTTAGTCATAGCTGGCCCACAGAACCAGAGGTCCTGGGCGTTGGCCTGGCCTGTGCTGTCCACGCGATGTGAGCTTCATCTCTTGTGAATATTACACATCTCTGCAAACCCACCAACGTAACTCTGCTCCTTTGCACCTCTTGAACAGGCATTTCACAGAATGGAAGAGAAGGGGAGAAAGAGGGAGAAGTGAGGACGAATGTTGAGAGGGAGAAGTTTTCGTAAGAAAGGGGAGAGAGGGCCACACACCAACAAGCGAAGTGTCTTGTGGAATAAAACACTTCACACAGGAAAAAAATATTGTGAGAAAATTTGAAGCTCTTACTGCATATTACCAAATGCAAATGCTTTAAATTATTTCGCTCGATAGGTTGTGAATTTTAAATTTGTTCTCTAATGTGACAGAGGAAAGCCAAAAACTTGTGAAATCTTCTTGACCTCAGTTTCCCTGCTGTTTTTATCTACTACTTGGGCAAGGATCAGTGGTCCTGCGATACGTCAGTTGGGTTGAAGGAAGCCCTGACTACCACCATCTGCTTTGCTCCAAACATTTCTAATCTCCGGTGGAGAAAGCAATAAAGTTCTGTGCTCCAGGTCACGTACCTGAGTACTGGCAGTTCTTTTCAATATCTTAGATTAAATGAACTGTGAAATATTTGTTTTATCAGAAGAGCTTTAGTTTACTTGTGAGTTGTTTTCTAAATCATTTCTGTCCAGAGTAGCTTTGGAAATCAAGCAATGTGTATTGAACACAGCATTGAGAAACATTTTTAACAGCCTGATGCACAATGCTTCATTGTTCTGATTGTTAAAACATTCCTAGAGGGCCATTCTCCTCTTTGGATACATGCATAAATCTCAGGAAGGCTAATGGGAAACTGTACACGTGCACAGCTCCTATAGTGCTGTTGGTAAAGTTGAACATGACACAGAATTTCTTGATGAAAAGTCGGCAAGAGGAGTAAAGGTTCCTGTGTAAGGGGCTGGACGAGGATTCACAAGGCCCACATAAACTTTTGGGTTTGCTACATGTTTGCGTATGTCCCCAAGGTGCAAATCACACAGAACGTTTGTAGCAGGGGTGCAGGTACCAACCTGAACTCTGGTCACACCGTGGTCAGCAGGGACCTCCCGCTTGGGGCGAGAGCGGGACGGAGGTCGCTGAGAAAGCAGCTCGGATTTGAACTTGAGACAGTAAATCCACTACAGGAGGCATCACTTGGGGCGGTGGCTGTCTCGGGAAGCTTCACATCACATTTTATCTCTATTGCAGACATCCACAAAGCCATCTCTGTGTAGGAACTGTATGAAAATGTTGCTACCAGCAAGTTTTTGCTGCAGTAGAGTTTTGCATGTATGCATTCACGTCTGGAACCATACGGCGTTTTATCTCTGTGCATCTGGAAGTCCAATAAGCTATTTCTGCTCTGTAGTGAGTTTCTCAGATGTTATTCAGACAAGAGCGCCCCAAAGAAGCAGTATTCCTGTAGAGGAGTTGTACCGGGAGGGGATAAATGCCCAGGCTTTGCCGGAATTTCAGCCAGTGCTGAGAAATTCTGTAGCTGGTGAGCTGTGAACTGGGTGTGCAAACCCCTTATCCATGGAGACCAGCCTGGATGTGTGACGCTCTCGCTGGCATAGAGCGAGCCAGCTTCTTGGTACAGACAGCAGGCAGACCTTCCCTCTAGAAAACATCAATTTTGGAGTACTGGGTGCTGGGTTTTGTGCTATTGATATCAAGGCTTGCTTATGTGGTTTCTCACAACAGCTCTGTTCATCAGAGGTTTGTTTCTTGCATATGACCCTTTTGCATATGGGATCCTAAGAGAAGGATTTTAGTGAGGTCCTCGGTTAGAGACATGTTATATCTGACCTTCCACCTTCACCTTACCTTGTCAGTAGAGTTGAGAAACTTATTTAATGGGTACTAGGTCTAAAATGGAATATAGATATGAGAAAAGGCAGAAATAATATTTATAGTGCAGCCAAAGCAATTAGAGAAGCCAGCAGAGACTGTGTCTGTCCTCTTAATCAAGAAGGATTACCTGTCTGTCCTTTGTCTGTCACTTTCTTAGAACTGTCAGGAAAAGAATACGCTAAAAGTCACCTCTCCTCACCTCCCAGGAAAACTGCAGTATGCAAAGAAACTGAAACAGGTGGGGTGGTGGGGATTGGCCACGTAATTGTCACTGTGACAATCCTACTGTGAGCTCATAATAAATGGGTTTAAAGAACATGGTCTGTGAAAGAATTAGGATGGAGTGAATAATGTAAAAATATTCAGAAATATGTTACTCAGAACATTTCATGTATTCATAAATTATTCACTCCCACAGAACTGCAGGTGCCTCAGGATTTTTCCATGTAACATCAGATCCTCAGCTGGCACAAGCTGGCACCACAGCATTTGTTTCCACGGAGTGAGGCCAGTTTACAAGGATCTGGCCCACGTTAGTCTTTTTTTCTTGTTTTTTTTGTTACTCCTTTTCTGTTCCCAAACATTTGAATACATGTAATTCTACATAGGATCTGTGCTGAGTCGAGATGAACCTCGGGGCACTATGACAGTGCAATCTCTCTGAGCTTTACTGTCGCAGTTTCCATTATAAGATCAGTTCTTTTTTATACGTGTTGCTGCTCACAGTGGCCTGCATGCGCTTCTTTTCTCTCCTGTACCTGTTTGGTGTGTGTATGTTAAACATTCACGTTCCATTATCCACCTGTCTTAAGTCGTTATCAAGTTAATTTATGGATGAATGTAGTTAACTTCCTATGCATTTTCAAAACTGAGAGTAAACAGAATTGTTTCTCCTTATTTAAAATCCCATTATAGCAGCTGCGCTATAAAGTGTATTTTTCTGCTGTTAAATATTTTATCTTGACCGCAGCTTGCATATCAGCAAACTTGTAGCGGTATGTTGACTGTTATCTTTTGTGTACCAAAGCACAAGATAGGTTGGAATAATTAAATAACATCGCTTCTCCATTATCCTTGGAAGGCTGATACTCTTTTCTTCTGAGAAGATAAAAGGTAAACATAAATTACAGCAAATCAAACTGCAGGGTGATAAATACTGTTGTAAGCCAGGATAATAATATAACAAAAAATAAGATGAAACCCACCCTTTCCCACCTGTATCCATCTTCTATATTTATTTTTGCTGATACATATATTGAAAAAGAAGACAATGTCAGTGGCAGTGGTTTTGCAAGGCCATTACACGTTCCTGAGCAACACAGTCATCATCACTCTGAGCCTTATTTGCTCAAGGTTTTATAAGTATAAACTGGTGTGTGGGTTTAGATGGGAAAAGCATCACATTTAGGACAGATACATAACTCAAGTCAGCAACATTTCAAACCTTTTTTTGAGATTCTGTAGCCTTTTCTTTATAAGATTTCCAGGATGGTTTCTGCAGCAAAGAATTGTGACGGTGTATTATCTGTGTATTCCCCACGTTTTCATTAGCATGACTGACAGTTATAGTGTCCATAATTCTTCAAACAAAATGAAGGCATTCCCAGGTACTACCGAAATTAAGATTTCATATGTTCAGAGCAGAAAATATTTTTCATGATAGATTTTTATCTAGTATTTTGCTGTGGCATAGATGCTTATCCCAAGAACAAGATTTCATTGACTTGTGGTCATTACTCAAGTGAACTACCCAGATGAAATCCATCTTTAATTCAAAAAAAGTCTGAACATTAATTTAATAGAATAAAAGGTAGAGATACAGCTATGAAACAGTTTTAGATGTAAAGGGTGAAGTAGTAGTAACAGATGGGAAGTCTTGAGGGAGTTGGGACTAGGATTGAAAGTCCTTATGGCACAGATTCAGGGGAAAAAAAAATAAATACAGGGTGTTTCAAAAAGCTGGACCCGAAGTGAGGACACTTTGAGAGGTGTTTGGGTCCGGCTTTTTGAAATAGCCTGTAGGATAAATTGAGCATAAGAAAAGGGTGTGTTGAGGATCAGAAGCTATCAGAGGGTGAAATTATAATTCAATCTGTTAATTTTTGCTGCAGAACATCAGGACAATAATAATTAATAAGACATACTGCTTCGGCTTCATTAAAAAAAAAAAAAAAGCATAGAAAATCCCCAATTTTTCTTCAAAATATTCATATTAGCTGTCATGCCATTCAAAAAACCTATGCTTTCAAATGTTATATATACTCATTTTTCCATTTTATGTTGATTATTTGAAGACTCTGAATTAAAAGAAATCTTCAGTTACCAAAAGTTCCTTTTCCCTTTGTTGTCCATTGATGAAACTGACACTAGCACAAAACCTTCTACTCTACTGCTATGACTGTCTAGAGATAAACTCCACTTAAAAAGGACAGATAATTTCATAATTTTCAGTAAAAAACGGTGACTTACATCACGTACAGATGAGCTCAAATATTTGTAAATACTCAGGGTTTTCTATAGAGCATGAAATCCTCTAAGAATGAAGTTGCCATGAATTACTTTTATTGTGTTCTGTCATTATTGTCATTATTCTGCTGTTCTCTAAAGGTGCCTTTACCCATTTTTGTTTACATATAGCTATTATTAGAGTTTGTGCTAGGAAGTATATAATTTACATAATCATAAAACCAAGAATGCACATAAAGATGTGAAGTAAACCAGTAAACATTTTTATCCATGAAATGTTATTGCCTGACCTGATGTAAATTAAGACCAACTGCCATTCGAATAGTAATTACTTGTTATTTTGAAATGCTGGTACTGAAAATAAATGAGGATTTTTTTTTTTTTACATACTGTGTTGAAATAGTAATCTTTTGTTCAGTTTGGTTTAAGTCTTTTGGATTTTATAGAACTGTATCCATCATTTAATCAGAGCAGAGATGAACAATAGATATTTGTATTCATTTTGGCAGATAAAAACAAGTAGACAGAGCAGCCAGCACATATTTTCAAGTGCTACAGTCACAGGGAAAACTTTATGAAACATTTAGTTGTTCAACAGAGTAGCAATGCTTAGAGGTTGACCTTGAAGTTTTTGAAATGTGAATTGATCCACTGGAACAAGTACAAAGCCAGCTTTGGTGCTAAATGTAAATTGTTAAAAATGGTGCTGCATAACATCTGCCTTGTAGTATGCCTTAATCAGCACTGTGAAAAATGAAAGTTTAACGATCTACTATAGTGGCTTCTAAGTGAAGGATAAACAAAGGATGAAAGAGTTTCCTTGCATGGTTTGTAACTGATGGCATGAAAAATGTCAAGAACCATCTGCCTCAAACTTATCCAAACTGTCATCAAGTATTCTAATCCAGTCAAAGGAGATACAACTAGAACAACCTATGTAACTTGCTGAAGGCTTATCAAAAGAGTTGTAAATAAGGGGAAAAAAAAAAAAAAGAAAGAAAAAAAGAGGGGTAAAAAAAAATCCCCTATCCACTGCAAAACCACAGATTTCTGCCAGCTTGCCTGTGGCTTTGAAATTCAATCCCATTTCTCTAGTCTGACAAACTGTACTAAATGGTAAAATGGATTTTTATTGCTTTCAGCCATTTTCATTCCAGCTGCTATCACTAGGTAAGTACTCAGTTTTCTAATATGAGAATTATATTTTTTTATTTCGCTTTTCTCTTTTGTGCGTGTATATTGACTGCACTACACACGAAAACCTAATTTTGCAGAGCTAGGGTGTAAATGGAGACATTTACACATCTGAGCTTAAAAAGCTGCTACTTCTTCTAACCCAGCACACAAAAGAATCCGAAATACAGCGATGTCGCTGTAGAAAGCTACATTCGAGTGAAAGACATCTTTTTTGCATTGGCTTTCACAATAGGTAGGAAAACATGATTTTCCCAAGAAAAGAAACAAACACATTTAAAGCTGACCTTGCTTAATTACACTAAGAAATAATCAAATGACCATACATTTGCTAGTTTGATTTTCAGTAAGTTATGCACTTTTCAGTAAGTTAGGCCATTCTGTATGTTAGGCATAGATTTACCTTTTTGAAATGTCCCTTGACAACTAAGGAGCACAAGTCTCACTAAAAGTCAATGAAACGTCTGTTGATAAATCAATTAATTACCTGAAACGCCGTATCTCAGCTACTGGGGTACGACACTGCACTTTACCGGAGCATACTGGTTTTTACTGGAAGTAATCCTGCTCCCTGTGCCCAAGTGACTTCTAGGGCTTACTAACTCTTGCACCTCTGTATTCCCATGGAGTCCTCCTGGTTTTGACTGGTTTCCAAGATGGGTGAGTTGGGGGCTTTTTGTTTGTACTTGCGTTGTGAAACCGGCGCTTAATCTGGGCTAAAGCACATACGACCCATTCGTTAGATCTTCCTCCAAAGGCATTTGTTGAGAATTGAAACTTTGGGCATGTTGCATGACTTAGGTAAGAAGAGGAGAACATAAAAACAAAAGCAAGGGACACAGAAGGGAAAGTGAAAGGATAATGAAACCCAAATGTACTTAGTATTTTCACTTGTATTTAAGTACTGCCTTTTTTTTTTTTTTTGGTAATATGTGGCATAACGCAAACTATCTTAGAGCTGGAAACTATGAACGTTGGGCATGGAATGGGAAACAGGCAATTTCATAAGGTTCCAGTTAAGGTTCCATATTGGCAGTCTATATTGATGTATTTAATTTTCACTCAAAATTCAGAAGCATACAAACATCCATATATTGTGTTGTTTGAAGTTGTATTTTTTTATTTGCTAGCAAGCTATGATATCTTCTAATAGCTGTGTAGCGTTTAAGGGAAAAAGAAATCTTTCTATTAAATGTATCCATACTTTTCATTGGCTCTTGAGTGAATTTATACAATTGATGTTGATACATTTGTCATGGAATATTCTAGTGTACAGGTGGAAACAGATGATACAGTATTACTTTTTTTGGTGACAAAATGGTATGCAATGCATTGGAAGATTAGTTATCCATAACAGTTATATGAAATGCAAATGTCATAACACAGATTACATTTCCATAAAACCAAAATAACACTTCAATGTATGTGATTTAGTTTTACTGTGCACATTTTTATTTAGCAGAACTGACACATTGCTTCATATTTGCATCATTTTTTTTGCCTTTCACATTGAACAAAAAGGTGAAGAACTGTTTCAATGTACAGTAACCATTTCAGTGCTGGGAAAGTCTCTCAAAATGCATTTCCAGCTTAATAATAATAACCTCTCACTTTCTTATCTCTTGTGCTAAACCCAAAAGGGGGTACACAGGCCAAATATCTAATCTTCTCCCTGCAGTTCTACTGTGGAAATATTGCCCACTTGAAATCCCACCTTGAGGCAGCTTTTACAGAAAAGGGAACAGAGAGAGGGAACAGGGAAGGATGTGGTAAAGGGACAATCTTTTTTGGGCATCATCTCTCCTTTATTATCCATCTGAATCAATTAATTAGGTTTACTAGGTATCTATAAAGATGAGCAGTTTTTTGTCCAATGCTTGGGACTGGCCTCCTTCAGTTAGAGCAATTCTCAGCCCATCTGCCTTTTGAATATACAGGAAAGGACTGGGCAGAGCAGGTTTCCTAGGTGGTTAAGCATCCATCAGACTCTGAACTTCTCTCTCTCTTTGTATTGTTTAGGCAGTTGGCTGTTTATTAAAAGAATAGATGTTAAATGGGACCACTCATCCTCCAGAGAGCTCTGGTAGTTTGCTTATTTGCTTTTGCTTTTTATTTTTGTTTATTAATTATTATCATGTGCTTACATATGTGGTTAATGAACTCAGTTAGGATGTCAGGAGGGTACAAGAAACACTTTTAATAAAGACTTGCAACAAACTAAGCAGGAGACGAGAGGCAGCAGGTAAACATAGACAGAGGCTGTTCCAGGAAGGAGAAAATTCCCAGTTTGGTAGGCAGAGCTCTCATCATACCGGTTGTGGGATGTCTCAGCCCGTAAAGCACCACGTATAACTGGAGGGATCACCAACAGGCCATTGCTACGTTCTCATCCATCTGTAAGACAAGGAACCACCATAAATTATTACTTAATTTCCCTCTATGATCAGTGCAGGGGTATAAATACCTCTGGGTTGTTGGCATCTATGTTCAGACATCCCTGGAGGGAGACGCATTTCGACTGACAAGCAGGGGGAAATAACTACCTTTATACAGCTAAAATGTGAAGAGATGAGTCCCATCCTCTGCTTGCTCTCTCAAAGAGCTGGCAGTCAGCTCCTCTGGGGGTTGTGGTGTGTGTGGTGGTGGTTTTTTTTCCTTTCTTTAAACAAAAAAAAATCTACACCTGCATAACTTCATCCTGTTAGTATTCATCTCCAGAACACTTGGCATGCACTGGCATTTAAAACTAAATTACTGTTAATAGTCTGTAACACATCAGTAGTAGCATGAAGTGCTACTTTGTGAGATAACAATGGCTGCTGTAAATGGAACTTGATTTTTCACAATATCTGACTGTGGCATGAGAAAAGTGGAATCTAAATGGTCATGATACAATAAAGCATCTGCGGGATAGCTGAGACACTAAATTAGCATTTTTTGATAAAGAATAGTGTGGTGCATAGCCTGTAAACCATGCTAATAGCTGTATCTTTGTCATTCATAAAGCATATACAGCACATGCAGGTGGTTTCTTATTTTTGTATGGGCAGAATTGTTTGAGTCGTGTACCCAGGTATGTATTCTACGAATTCCTGACTTTCCCACAAACCAGACTGTTTGTTTACTGTTACTTTTTAATTACTTTCACTGATTGATTTTTATCTGTTGTTTCACTATAAACAGCACGTAACTTAAAGAAAAAAGCGCTGATTCCATTGCATATTATTGTTGCTGTTACTTTGTAAAGATCTAAATGAAAAATCACGTTATCGCTGTTCACCTTTTTACGGCAATTTCACTTCCTGTAGCCAAATACATGTCAGTGATGGCAAAACATGTGTTTGCATTATAGTAAACTCCTAGATGTGTATTTGTATTTTTGTTGTGGGTTAAACAGTCTGGAGCGACTACAAAAACTAAAATTTTCCAAATATTGATGTTAACTTGGCTAAGCCTCCAAACAAAAGCTTATTGCAACAAGTTACAAATGGCAGGAGCAAAAGCCCTTCTCCACAAGAGATCCTCAGAGGTGCGCTGGTCATGCAGCCGTTGCCATTGACATACATGTGAATTTTAATAAGTACAGACAGGCCTCTCCAACTGGGGTTTGCAGGCAAACTATATAAAAACATTGGATGGAAATCAGCAAAAGAGCTGGATACTTGTGCTCAGCATGCCTGGAAATATGTTAATGCACTCTTATGTAAATGGACTTAATGGAGAGAATGGAAAGCGTCCAGCTACAATAGCGAACTTGGTAAATCTCAGCGTGCTGAGCGCAGTATTCAGCCTGGCTGACTGAAAAGAAGATAAATCCAGTCAGTCACTGGGATGAAAGCCACTACCTGGTTTTTGCAAAGTAAGGCCCTGGCACCCTGACATCTGGGCTGTGCACTCCTCATCCTGAGAGAAAAAGGCGATCATTTTTTCAAAGGCTGTGGAGCTGCCCAAATTTAGTGTCATTCTCTGGTATTTTGTAGTGGGGCAGGCCCAGAGGCTGCTGGACTCAGGCTGAGAGTGGGTGAGCATGCGGCTGCAGGGAGCACCACAAAGTGGGGAAAGCACCTCCCGTGAGGAGAGGCTGAGAGAGCTGGGGCTGTGCAGCTTGGAGAAGTGACAACCAATGATAAGACAAGGGGCAATGGGTATAAACTGGAACACAGGCGGTTCCGTTTAAATTTGAGAAGAAACTTCTTCCCGGTGAGGGTGGCAGAGCCTGGCCCAGGCTGCCCAGGGAGGTTGTGGAGTCTCCTTCTCTGCAGACATTCCAACCCACCTGGACACCTTCCTGTGTAACCTCATCTGGGTGTTCCTGCTCCGGCGGGGGGATTGCGCTGGATGAGCTTCTGAGGTCCCTTCCAATTTGTGACGTTCTGTGAAGCTGAGAGGGGACCTCATCGATGTTTATAAATATCTCCAGGGTGGGTGTCAAGAGGATGGACCAGACTCCTTTCAGTGGTGCCCAATGATAGGATGAGGGGCAACCGGCACAGGTTGAAGAACAGCAGGTTTCATCTGAATATGAGGAGAAACTTCTTTACCCTGAGGCTGCCAGAGCCTGGAACAGGCTGCCCAGAGAGGCTATGGAGTCTCCTTTTCTGGAGATGTTCAAACCCACCTGGACACATTCCTGTGCATGCAATCTGCTCTAGGTGAACCCACTTTAGCAAGTGCGACCTCAGGAGGTCACTTCCAACCCCAACCAGCCTGCAACTCGGTGCAAACTCCGCACCCACCAGCCGGCGGCCCCGCAGCTCGGCCGTGCTTGCCGTCCCAAAAGCACCCGCACGCATCTGCATCTGATGCTTCTCCCTTCGCTCCCGCTCACCGCGCCCGTGCCCGCCGCTTGCAGGTGCGGGTGGAGGGGGGGGGGCGAGCAGCAGCACCAGCTCCTGCCGTTGCACCGTGCGCGGGTGCGGATTTGCTGCCCCCGCCCAGCCCCGCTCTTTGCTCGGGGTGGTGGCGGGAGGGGCTCGAGCCCCGGCGGGGCGCGTGGGGCCGCCCGCGGCACGCGCTGGCCCGTTTTTCCTCAGAACCGCCTGGAAACGCTGTCGCTGTGCTGGGGTGAACCGGGGGGAAGAGTCACCGCAGCGGCGAGGCTGAAGTGTAGTGGCGAGAGTGAGGGAATTACAAGTAAATGCCTATTTCTTCAGCTGTGTATAAAATGGGTTTCTGTTGGTAGCTGCAGAGGACAGGGAAGAAAACCATGAATAGCGAATATTAAGTGTTATTTGTTAAATGTAACGCAACAAGGGGGGAATAGGTTCACTTCTGAGAGGGATTTTCCATGTTTTGTATCTTGAACATACTCAAAGAAAGAAGAAAGTGATTAGCCATGTTCCACTAAATGTTTCTTCCAGCCCTTTTTTTGTTTAATTGACAAGGACTTGGACAAAAACAAGCAATAAAAGGTTAAAATGCATTAAAATTGTGTCTTAGACACAGTTTCTTTACTGCAGCATTGAAGGTTCAGCTGAGCACGGGCTTGGAAACTGGGTTTATTTTGCAGGGTGGGGTAGAGAGGGAGTTGCTACTGTGAGGAGCATCTACCACAGGGTAACTGTTGTTTCCCAACTAATTAGGGTTTGATTGCAACATTTAGTCATTTCCCAGCTGATCAATCAAGTAGTGATTTCCCACCATGCTCTGGTTTCCTGCAGGAGTCGTGCTGTGACCTTGCAGGCAGAGCCCTGGCAGGACCTCACAAGCCTGGCATCAGTGGGTTTACCCTTGTGGAGGAGTTGTTCTGTGCACAAGCTATTGCAGTATTGGAGTAACTCCTCAGGACTGAGCTCCTTGCTCTTCCAGTTCATCAGTGCATCAACAGAGGGGTGGAGGAAAGGTACAGGTAACTTTTGCGAAACTCTTGAATTTTTCTAATATATAGGCCTATATATGAAATACTAGAAACAAATGTTAACTGTTAGCTGGTTTGGTTATAAATGTTATATTTTTTTTCCCGTTCAGTTTTTATTTTCTCTTAGTTATATACAATGAGTTCTGTATTCTGTTGTGTAGCATGTTATCTGAAAATAACCACGGCTTGATTTGCAATGGAGCTTGTGGACATTTACACATTTTGCCTGAGATAATGAGTATCTAGATACAGTAGATATTTTTTAATATCTCTTTAAAAGGAAAAAACAAAACAAAGTGTTGTAGTTCAATAATTAGTAAGTGTAATAAAACTAATTGAAGTCTGAAGTGTCAGGTAAGTTTTTGGGGGTGTGGGGTTTTTTTGTTTGTTTTTGTTGTTGTTCCTTTGAGATTCTGGAGGTTTTTAAAATGCCCTCGGAGCCTCGATTGTCTGGTCTTCTCAAATGCTTGTGGATAGATTTGTCATTTCCCAGGAAATATCTAGCAGCTGTGCTGTTTGATGTGATACAAGCTGCATCTAGGGATGATTTAGCACCAATGGTGACTCTGTGATCCACATGGCTCTAATAATGCCATCTTTGGTTTCAAGTTCACGTTTCATTTTATCGTCCGACAGAGGCGTTGAGATGCAGGAACGATGTTCTTTCTTGCTCGTGTTTCCACCAGTGGTGTGATAAGTGATTAGTTCCTATGATCTTGAAGTTACCAGTAAGTTTCCTAAGGGTAAAAGTGAGGATAATATCCACTATCATCTTCTGAAGTCTTTGGTGCAGGAAACTGGTGGATTTCCCAAGTTTGATCTGAATGGTGACGCAGATCTTCAACAGCTCTGTGGATTTTTGTTGCAGAAATTAGTAACAACAACTTGACACTCATACCCTCAGTCTTTACCTGATCGACATTTAATATAGACTGTTAAGATTCCCCAAATTCATTGACAGTAAGAAATGCACTGAGGGGGGGGACACAGACAGATGGAGACATCGGACATCCCCCCCAAACCCAAAAAAACCTACCCAAACTTAACCCAGAAAATGCCAACGTGACACCTGGCCTGAAATTTGTGAATGTTGCTGATGAGCTTATTGGTGCTGTGATGTACAACACCCTTATTTTTACAGCTAATTTCATGGTCTCCATACAGAGATCTTACTTTAGCAGAGCCACTTTCCCAGTAAAAACTTTCAGTCAGCCCTCTTTCTTCTCCAAATGTCATCATCTGCACAAAGAATCCTTAATGACACAAGATTATTCAGAACTTCTTTGTAGCCATGGGAACAGAGCTCCAATCCTGTGACCAAAAAAAAAACCAAAACCCCACAACAAAACATGAGCCTGCACTACCCATGGTGATGGAGACTTTGTAAGATAGCGTAGATGTGCAACAGTTAATTAATATACGTGGCTGAACTTTTCCCTTCTGTTCAGCTGGATTCCTGATATTTGGTGTTTAGTGGTTTTTTAGCTGCTTCTGTGTTGGTTTTTTTAAATTATTATTATTCAAACCTTTAAATGTGTCTTGAGGGGCGATATGCTTGACTTCTAAGCCTCTGTACTATGTTCCAGAATTCTCTGTCATTGAGTTGAAGGTTTTTTATTTCTTGCTATTACAGTATTATATGTTAACACTGTTGACTGGTGTGACTAATACACTTTTACTGATTAACAGCATTAGTAGTATTTCTCAAAAGAACTTTCAGGTTTGTCTGTTTGTTCATGACTTTAGATAAATAACTGTTCAATGGCATGACAAATTTGGCAGAAATTCCAGCAGTGAAGTGTTGAATTGAGTGGTTTTAGAATGTGTGACAAAGCTGGTGTGTGATCAACCTGTCCTCTGATATTTCATTATCAAGCTAATATAATGCTGTTTGTGGTTCAGAAGGCATTTTCTTTTTGATGACAAACATTTCTGTGACACATGGTATTTTGAACAAAACCTTTAATTGGTTGAGACTACAACATTTAGAAGTGTGGGGTTTTTTTTTGTTTGGTTGGTTTTTTTGGGTGAGGTTTTTTGGTCAAATTTAAGGATACTTCAGCAGATCAGTTGCTGAAGACAGGATTCAATATAGGGAAAAGAAACCCTTCCATTAACTTAGGTGATTGGATTTGGACAATAGCAGAGGAGGCTGACAGACAGGCTCCAAAGTGGCAGAAGCTTTTGTACATCACATATCAAAATACGTCAAATATGCATTGGTGTGTTGGGAATACTCTCATGCTGAGCAGGTTCCAGGTGTATGATAACTAGATTGTGAAGTGAACAAGATGCCAGGGTAACCTGTGGTGTATTTTTGACATGCAACAGAAGACACAGATAACTCCTAATTCATCAAAAGAATTTCATTTGGAGTCATAAACAGGTGATGTCCAGTTTTATCTTGTAGCTTATTTAATGAAGCAGAGCAAGTAATTTCTTCAACATTTCTTAACTTCTGTTGTTATAATGGCAGTTAACAAGTGGTGGTTTTGCACCTACTGATGGTTAACATGGAAGACTCCTCTTTTGCTGGTGCAATATTTGAATTTGTTCTAGTGCTCTGCTAATTTTCTGTGATTTATTGAGCTCACACTGGTCAGAAAATCAACCGTAATGTTCATAAAACTTGACCCCAGTAAGTCCAGAATAGTATACAGTCTTCCATCACATAGTATTTCTCAGCTTGGTACTTCTCTTCAGGAAACTGGCCAAGAGGGGATTGGATTCTTCCTCTCAGGTGAGTTTATCCACTCAGCCTGCCAAAGGACCACTCAGTAGGGGATGATGGAGAACAGGATTTACCGTTACAGTCACGGAAGGCTGTCTAAATCTTTGAAGAAGAATAAAAGCCTGGAGGAAATAAAGCCTTAGTGTTTTCTGTCTAGTGATATCTTTGTACTCTTAAAGGATGCAAGAAAAAAGTTCTGTTCTTTTTCATCTGGGATGGGTACTAATAGCAGCCTTCCATCTAAGAGTCCTGTTGTCCTAGAGGAAGGAAAATTCTGACCACTTCTAGGGAAATTGCAATTTGGTCCACTTGAGACAAAATAAATTTACTGTTTGTAAGCAGAAGTGTCATGGTTTCTCTGAGTGACTACCAGAAGGTCACAAGCATGAATCACTCTTTTTTTCTGAATCACAGTAAGTTCTTGCACCTAGTGCAAATTAGATATCAATTACTATGAAGTTAGAAAGATAGCACTTTGCATCCACCCTTTTTACATTGTTAAGCCCGATTACGAACGGCATTTGAAAAAGTAGGACAAATAAAGTCTCTATTTAAGCTCTTTAATAGGCACTAGTGAGTTCTAGGAAAAGAGTAAAAAGGAAGGGGCTGAGATGATCACTAGACATATTTGGGTATAGGTGGCATTTGATCTAAAAATGTCACATTTCACCGTGAGCACAAGTCTTTTACTATAAAGTTATATTGGTCCCCATAATGCTTTTCCTTCTAAGCTGGATTATGCTGACTTTCCATTCAATAAGCACAGGAAAAAAACTTGGCAGATTTTCAGTCTGCTTTCGGGAAGCTTTGTATGTTTAATGCTTAATCTACTGGATACTGGTTTCTTGTTTTGCACTTGCTGTTCTTTCTCTTTCTGATTCAGAAAGAAATTGCCTTACCAATTTACAAGCCTCACTTTCTCGTAACTCTATAACCATAATGATTTCCCTCGCAGAATAAAGTCTGTTAAGTTTTAAGAACTATGCTACGTGGCTCGCAGAATCACATCTAGTATTCTTATGAGTACATGGTAGGTTTTTCTCTCAGTCATTGTTCCTTTATTATTTTCCTATGTGTTTGTCTAAGTCTGTTTTCTTATCCAAGATGTAGCTGTTGTTTGTTTTCTTTTGTTGGGTTTTTTTTTGTTTGGTCGGGGGTTTTTTTGTGTGTGTAAGTCATACAGACAGTGTCATTTCTAAGAGTCTGTGTTTGGTTTTCATTGTCAATCCAGGCCTATGAAGGAACACGATGTATCTCAAAATTTAAAGTAGGCCTGAGTGAGCTGGTTCAAATACTTGGTGGCCTTCTCTTCTTTTGTAACAAGATCATATTCTGGCAAGCCCTTTTTTTCCTTTTAGTTTGTAAAGCCCTAGTTCAATGTCTCTCTTTCTAATTTTGGATAAAAAGAACCATCCACTTCTTAATTTAGCACAAAAGCTAAATACTTAAAATAATAATACTTAAAATGCTGTCAGAAAGGCTATGTATCACTATTTCTAGCCAACTAGAGATTCTCTAGGAATCGAGAATTGCTTACTAGAAATGTCAAATTCATTGCTTATCTGAACAGAGTTGTAGCTACAGATCTTTTGTGGTTCACCGTTCATTGCTTTTAGAGGTACTGTAATTACTAAGGTTCAAGAAGGCCATGACATAGAGAAACTGAACTTGATTTTAAAATGTCTGAAATGCACAAAAGGGAGATTAGAATTCGACTTGGTGCGTTCCTTGATCTGTTTAACATATCACTTGTGTTTCACCAACCAGTAACTTGTCTGTTTTGTCACAGACACTTTTGCTTTGTCAAAAGAATGTGACTGTAGAAATAACCTTGCTTGTATGTGCTTTGTACAATCCTCCAAAGGAGGGCAGAGGGGAGGCTGCTCAGGAGTTATTAAAAATAGTTCTATAGCAAAAGTTTGGAGGAAAACCCAAACCCAACAACAACAACAAAAAAGCCAAACAAAACTGTCCCTCAAAACCAAACCACATCAGCTTATACTCTTTATTGTTCTTCAGATGAGTGAGTGATAGTGGTCTCTGTTCTCCTCTGAACAAAGCACACTGGACTCTCGAGTTGTGTGCTTTGTAGTGTCAATATATCTATACAGTATTTATGACAGCGTAGTCTTATGTTCTTTTATTGCTGGAAAAATGAGGACAAATGAATAGATGATACAAGGCCTCATTCCCATTTTGTGTGGTTTCTGAAGTCATAATACTTTTTTATGAAACTCAGTGAATGTTTGAAGAGCTGTCTTTATAATAGCATTTTTTAAGATGCCTTACAAGTAAGTTTGTGCAATATTGATTTCTTTTTTTTCCTTGTTTCTTAACAGGGATTGCAGTTTTTTCTTGCTGGCATTTAACATTGAATAAAATAGAACTCTTCTGAATATTCAGTATTTGCAGGAAATTCATAATAGGCAGTATAATGTGTATGTATACACATGTTAGTAAGACTTGCAAAATGTATTTTAACTCAGGGAATTTAACAAACAGGGGAGTTTATTTCAGAAACTCTTGAGTTTTCTCCTTATTTGTGCAGTCCTTGGAACATTCATCTTGTTAGCTTATCAGGTAGTAGGTTTTCTTTCAGCTGAAATAAGAAAGGTCTGGGTGATATGCCCTTGGCACAGCACTATGAAGCTTACCCAGCGTCTGTTGGCAAAGGTGAAATGTGCCGTTGTGGTTTTGTGAAGTCAGTTTTGACTTGGAGCTGCTGAAGTTCCTATCGGCTGGAGTGCAATAGATGTCCTGGAATCTGTATCTGTGCAGATAAGTGCCATGTCAGTCTCCCTCAGTCTGTATCAACCGCTCTGTGTTAAATGTATATCTGGAATATGTGTCTTGGAGTAAGGAAGGTTGAAAGAGAGAAAGAAAAATGGGAATGAACCTTCATCTGCTCCAGTGTTGTTCTCTGATTCTTTTTAACACTTTGGGCTGCATTTTGATCTCTTCTACAAAGGCATGTGTTTCTGCATAACATGAAAAATGCATATGGTGCTTGGGTACACTGGTGGCAGCGGTTTTCTAAGGGCTCCAGTGATGTTTGAGCAGATTTTGTCGTGATTCTAGGAGTATTCTATGGATATAACAGGGAATCAAACTGTAGTGGCAGAACAGAGGTCCAGACTGTGATTGTTTAAAAAAAAAAAAAAATTGTGGTATAAATGCATTTAGCTATAACATCTGAACTTAATTGAACTATGTTGCTTGATATTTTGGTCTCCATTTGACTCAGCAGAATAAGACTGTATTCCTTCTCTCCAGTGAGTTTTTGCTGAATGAACAGCTTTATTTCTTCCATTAAAAACAAACAAGAAAACCCACAACAACAAAACCGAGAAACCCCAAACAAACAAACCACAGAAACAAACAAACAAGACAAACAAAAACTCCAAACCGACCAACCGAAAAAACCTATAGCTGACACAAACACTGGTACTAAGTGAGTTTAGTGGGGCTGCCTCGCTTTGTCCCAACAGAACTGAGTGGAAAATGAGACTGATGGATTCTTCAGTGGTGGCCCCATTATCCTCAGAAGCTCCACTGAGATCCCTAAAGGTGTGTAAATTTGGTGAGCCTTGCTCCCAGCCTTCGTGCCCAAGTGGTGCAGAGGTCATGGGAAGAATTTTAGAAGTCCACCAGAGAAGACTGCAAAAAGTGAAAATGACTTATATAGCTTGGTCTAGTGGTCTGCTGTTTAAAAACAAGTGATTTGGAACTGAATACTGTAAAAGAGCCTGATCAACCCAATAGGCATTGTTCAACCTGGGGCATATAATGCTCCAGGTGAAAATCCCGTGGGATCTCTGAGGAAGCAGGTGCTGTTCCAGGCCGCCTTTGAGTGTGCCCAGACCCTGGGATAAGTGAGTTTTCAACTGCATGGCATCAAGTGTCTCAGGAAATCAAGAAGAAAACAACTGACTGCAGAATACATAATCCTCTCACCAGGACAGGCTTCGTAAGTATTGGATGTAGGAGCAGCTAGAGAGCAGGATGAGTAAAAGTCTAAAATAATCAGAGCAAGACGCAGGGCACTGAAAGGAAGGATGCTCTCTGGTTGAGAACCAGCCACTTCAGACAACACGGTTTTCAGTTCCATCATATAATGATTTTTCCATGGTCTGGAGTGCAGAACCTGCTTGCAGATGAGCTGGTCAGGGCTATTTTTAGAATTTAATACTGGTATTTCTTGATTACGAGGCAAATGTAGTTGTCATTGTGAGGTGCTTACAGTGTCAAAGGGTATACATTCATGTGAGCCAGTCCTCACTTTGAATTCCTGGGGAGTTAAGAGGGCTTTAATCTGCATTCCTAGGAGTCTAGTAGTTCATCCTGTAGACTGAAAGTCAAAAAGGTAGAGAAAAAAAGAACTTGTGCCAAAGAGGACTAGAACATTTTTTTTTTCTAAAGGATATAAACAAAAGTCCTGCAGAAATGACAAACTACATTTGTCTGCTGAACCGTGTTGGTCTAGTGAATAAGGAAAATGCCTCGTGGAATTATTTGAAGAAAACCTAATGTGCCCTGAAAAGGAGGGTGGAAATGGAAGGGGGATTCTTCATCAGTGTCTTTGTACTGATGTCCTGTAGAGCTTACATCATCCTGAAGACTACCGTTCTCCTTTCACTTAGGAGCTACAGCAATGTCTGGTCGTTCTGGTCATCTTTTTTCAGTAAGAGGAGGACATGAAGGGAAGGTGTTGAGAAATAATAGAACCTTATAACACTTTAACATCTGCTGTTCACAGATCTTGGAGCCTTTAATGAATATCAAATCAGCCACTCTTGTTACACAGCTAAATGTCACTGGCCCCACTTCATGAATGGGTAAATAGAGACCGAGAAAGATTAAGGGACTTGTCAAACGTTGTTCAGAAAGTCTGTGTCAAAGCCATACATTCCTGACTCTGCTTTCTAGCCAGCAGTTTCATTTTTCTGTCGTTTAATTAAAAATCATAATGGAAATATGTGCTTAACAGATAACAAAGATCTGCTGCTATTTGTTTGTTTTTCAAATGTATTTTTCTAATGCTTCCAGATGACAGAAAACATTTTTCAAATATTTTCAGATGCCTAAAGATGAATAAGTCCCCTTTTTGACCTGTCCCAATCTACCTTTTTTTCTGATGCCAGGGAGAGGTGAATGCAGAGGTCAGGTTCTGTTTCTGAATCATTGTGGCATATTCCGAGTGTGTTGCTGCTTCTCCCTTTGGTTCCCACAGTTGTGTGTTTGTGTGTGCTGTTTTTTAACACCTAAGTGGAGATATAAAATGACTCAATCTACAATGACACATTTGGATTTCAGATGTTACACTGGCCAATATGCTCATAGTTAAGCTGTCTTTGTAAAGTGTAGGTTTTTTATTACTGGTGAAAGTGGTTTCAGGCTTCTTATGAGGAGCTGTGGTAAAATCCAGTTAGATTTATCAAAGGTATATTCCCCACAGACATCTAAAAAGATACAATATCCCAGAACTTATTTTCTGTTTTGCAGCGATTCTTAATACTTGTTGTAGAGCACACAGAATGAAAATATCACAGTTTTAACCTATCACAACTCAAACTTCACGTTGCTGCATATTTTTTTTTTTGCAAGGAAATGTGGTTCAGCTTACTTTTCAGAATAGTATTCTAAATTATTTCTAAGGGAGATACTTCTAAAAATGCCAAATTATATCAGAATGGTCACTTCTGATGCCATTAGGTATTTCTGTCACTGTTGGGCTCTGATAATCCTTCATTACTATGAAATGTAAAGTTATCAAATATCGATATTATAAATGATCAATAAAAATAACTCAAGATTTTGCTTGAGTGTGTGTTTCTGCACAGAATTTGCAGAAAGACATGTAATAACATAAGCAACTGAGTTCAAAGCATGCGGTTAAGGTCCCAAAGTTAAGGACTTACAGAGAGAGCTGCCCCCCTCCCAATCTCTGTGCTTTAGCTTCCTGTTTGTGGACTGTAGGAAATGAAGATTTCCTTCCTTAGATGCTTTTTACCAGGAGCTTACTTGGGGTACTGCTTCCTTTGATCTATTTTGTATAGCCCAGTAGATCTTTGGTCTTATTTGTGGTGTTCCTTTTGACAAAAGTACCAATACGTTTATTTGGGTATTACATGATCATATCAGTTGAGAGACATCACCCTCTTGAGAAATGGAAAGAGTTATTTTCTTCTGGTCCAGAAAAGGGTGACTCAATCCAAACCTGACTCAAATAAAGGAGATAACTCTAACTTGTATCAGTAGAAATCAGGTCTCCTTTTCATAAAAGCCAAATCTGTATCAGACTTGAAAACCTGAAGTCTTCTGACTCATGTGCTTATCCCTTGATCACGCTTCTCTATTAAAGAGAAAGGGTTTGTGACACCTAGTGTGATAAATATGTTTTGAACTTCCATGAAAATTTGATTTAGGTTGAGGCTATGTGTCAGAAATTAAGGTAGACAAATAGCATGTGGATTTTTTTTTTTTTTTTGGTGGTGGAAAATGTCATAACACTTTGTAACATATTTGAGTGTTGCACTTACACTTGCTTACTGTTTTCTGTTTGATATCTAATTGTCGTAGTAACAAGGCATTAAATCATAAAAGCATAAAGAGGCATTACATGCAATTGTAGGGGTTATTTTTGGGGGAAAAAAGAAGGATGAGTAATATGTTAATCTGAGTAAATGCATCTTTCCCTGGAGGTCTTTGGTTTTAGTGTTTTTCTGGGTTGCTGCACAGAGAGCACTGCTTTGATAGAAATGATTGCCAGATGTAGCTTTGCACTGTAAACAGGTGTGGATCTCAGCCTGTTACAAAGACTCAGATCTCTGATATCTGGTTCCTGGGTTGCTAGGACACGTGAAAAGTGTTTCCATTCATTTGACTGCAGGAAAAAAAAAAAAAATAGGAAGAGAGCAGATGCTTTGGAAGGCAGGTTAGTACTGCCTTGATCCACTCCCAAGCTGTGTACACGTGCCCTGGGGCTAGCTCCAGGTGCAGGCCTATGGAGAAAGTCCCCAGGTGACATATGTTTTTAAAGAAGGGAAAAAAAAGAAATATTATTATGGGGTTTGTTAGGGAAACCTGGCTGGAGTGTCTGATCAGGCAGAAAAGAACATCACGGTGTGCTGCGGGAGCTGCGGTGCGTTGTAGAAGACCTTGCTAGGTGATGGTGAAAGGGCTGTTGTTGCCTCTGCATGCTTTACATGCTTCATCTGGCACACAGCTGCTATCTTATCCTGAGTGAGGGAGAGTTAATATCCATTCAGACTGATCTGTCAGACAACACGAAAGCGATCAGATGGTAGAAACCAGGCTTAATATAGAGGAGACGTTGTATCATCAGCAGAACATTTTGCAGTCTCTTCTGCCAGCTTAAACATGCTGAAAAGTTGTTTAGATAGACAAAGCTGTGTAGTTACCGATGTGGAGGGGTCCTTAGGTAAGAAAATCAAGCCTAGTGTTACCTTTTGGGATAAAGCAGAGGCTAGGAGGAAGTCACCATTTCCATTTTTTCCTATAAGATCTCAGAGCAGTGAATTTAGCACTATTAGTGGTGTAAAAGTCTCTTGGAAGGTGAATCATTTTAGTAACATTAGCAGCTGACTCAAGGTTCTAGCATTATTTTTTTTTTTTTTTTTCAGAAGTGGCTAAAACAGAGTGGGTGTCTTATCACTTCATCTTCATATTTTCCATACATATCAATATACACTCAGTTTGGTATTGGATTCCACAGAGAGGTACAGGAAATCTGTGAAACCAAGTCTGTTTACAGTTTTATATTTGCATTTTTCCATTAAAAAAGAAATTTGAAGTTTTCAAAAGAAAAAAACATGCTTCCTGGGGAGTCTGTCAAGTCTTCAGAAATGCAGATATTCCTTGCTTTGTCATAAGCCACTTTTGCCCTTGTAGAATCTGGTCAGTCTCTGTCTCTCAGTTACGCAAAGTGGGAATCGCAGCACACCCCTGTTTCCTAGTGCCTGCGATAGAACATACCTACCAAAGAGCGTGAGGCAACATTTTTAGCATTGGAGGCTGTGCTGGGATCCCTTTGATGGGATGGCCTTACTGCATCCATCTCAAGAAAGGGCTAACAAACGTTTATTTAGGTGGTGCTGACAGGTTACCCCTGGAATGTACCTTCCATAGCTTTAGCAAACTGGTCCCAGGCTTTACGCGTTGTGCTGTTTGTTACTGTCCAGGGCCACTTCTGTATTTTTTTTTTTTAATTTTAATTCAGAAAAATCCCACCACACCTAAAGGACAACTTCGTACGGTGCCAGCTAACTCATACGGGAGCAACTTGCAACCCAGGAACACAAGTTTCAGGTTTTTTTGCTTTCTAACCAGCCTAGAAGAGATGAGTTTGAGAGACACCAAATGCATTCCCAGCTGTAAGAAACATGCTCAGGGCTGTAAGGAGTGTTTCCTAGCAAGGCTGTAAACTATTTTCTTTGAATTTCAAGTGCAGCTCTGCCGCTTCAGCTGCGGAAGGTTCCCCAACAGTCACTCAGCTTCTGTGGAAACAGTCCGGTGTAACACACAGACCTGCAAACAACACAGAAACCTAAAACTTGTTCTTAGATTTGCCAGGCTTAATAATGAAATTTGTCCAGACTACAGTGTTTGCTCCCTTTTGTGCTAAAGCAGACCTATGACTGTTATTAAATGCTATAAAAAGAATAACTTTTTACTTAGACTGAAGAATTTGTAACCCTTTTTTGTGCAGCTTTATTATTTTTTTCTGCCAAAAAATTTCCTATTTTTCAAAAAAAATCTCCATTGTGTCCTCCTAATAAGGACAGGAAATGAAAACATCCTGCTGATTTGTCTTCCCTTTGTGAAGACCAATTCTGTGGCTAGTACATTTCTTGTAAAGAAAGGCAAAGTGTCTTTTCTGTGCTGTTTCACTGCCTTCTAGTGCCCAAGGAAAACGCTTATGAGAAACAAGAACTGGCCAATGCAGTTGACAGGTCTGAGACATCCAGCAGGGCTGCGGCTGTTAAGGAATGCTGCATCCCAATTTAGGGGTACTTGACTGCCTGCAGGAAGGATACAAACTGATGGTTTCAGGCTTGTAGCTGCCACTAAAAGCTCAGGACCCTCTTCTGGTCTCAGATTTGTGATGTGAAAAATATTTTACTACCAGCCAGGCTTCTCGTTAGTGGCCCTGTGACAAAGCAAGTGGTAGCTTTCTGGGGCTGCAATATTAGAAATACGTTCTGGCTGATTTGGGGGAGTGTTCTTGCAAGATCTTGCAAGAACTCTGACGCATGCTTTCCTTTCCATTGGGATGGGGATTTTTAAGTGAGTTATACGTCCAGGTGCCAGTATTGTCCCATTGGACATGAGAGCTCTAGCCATGAGCCTTCTCTGAAAATCCTTGTTTGGGGACTTCCGATTAAAGTGTTCTGCACAGTCAGTTTTCTTATAATTAACAATTATTTGATGTTAGGAGGCCTGTACATTTATAGTTAGGCCTGGATGAAAGAAAATGCTGAAGTACTTAAATATTTAAATCGCAATCTACTCTTCAGTAGTACCCTGTTTGTTTTGCACTTCCCCTGGGAAGTTCTGCATATCTCCTGTAGCTAGTCATCTACCTCATATGGAGTTATGGCATATTGAAGATCTGATTCTGTGGGGTCTGGAGTGTTTCCATGTGGCTTAAATAAGGAATACATCTGAGAAAATACAATCTGCTTGTGGGCATGCTGGAAGCAGAAAAAGAGGCTAATTCTGTTTAGTTAATTATTCACTGATAATTATTTACTCAGCTCTACAAATTGATGGAAACTTGTAATCATGTTGCTATGGCACCTGATGTCATTTATAAATGCTGAGTGAAGCAGCTTTATTTAATTGTAAAACTGGACACAACTATTGAACAAATGAAATCTGTCAAACTGAATTTTGTGAGGGAAATCTTGCCAACACAGTTTGCAAGTTAAGCATCTAGTTGTAAATAAATTCTTGCCTGTGAACCTGAAAAACACAGTTGCGCAGTTTTCTGGCTCAAGCCTGCATATTATTATCTTGTTAGAGTGAGCAACATCTGAATAACAAATTCTGTTATCTGAAACTGCTAAAGGCCTTTCTGAACTGTTCCTTCACTGTGAAACTACTGCTATTTTCTGTAACAGTCTTAGTCTTGCAAAACAGCCTTCCAGAGAAGACCACTATACAAGGCTTTGATGCAAAGACTTTCTAAATCTAATTTCCTAAGCACTTTCAAAAGCAGTTGATGATCCTCCAAGCATTAAAATGTGAATATTATCAGGCCTACAACATTTAAATGTTTAATCCGCAAGCTGCAAATAAAGCTTTCATTTCCTAAATGTAAATGGACCTTCATTATTAATTCATTTGCTATATGTTTAATTGAGATAAATGAATATAGTACTAAATTCAGCTATATATTTCCATATGCTTTGCTTTGTAATCTGGCCATGTATAATGCATCGTTATTTTAACAGCCCTACCAGCAAATTATTCTGCATGTACTTCTTTTTCTAAGTTCTTTAAACATTTTTCTATATTGTGTGATTTCAATTGTTTCTGCTCCTTTCTTGGTAAATAGTTGAGGAGTAAGCACATTTTCAAGAGCTGTGGGGAGGCTAAGATGCCAGTTGCATTTTAACGATATGGTGCATTATCATTCTTACTGTAGCCAATTCTCTTTTAAATCATTGCAGTTTCTGCTTTAGCCTCCAGCTATAGAATTCTTTTCAAACCGACAGTGAACTTGGCAGATCGCCAAGAGAAAAATAAAGGTGTTTTGGTCCACCAAAGTATTTTGAGTGGTTCTTAGTGATACAGTTTTCTTCCCTGCATCTGCAAAACATTTTTTTTCTGAAGTGAATTTTCATGTGAAAAGCCTCCTTAATAATCACCAGTATTGTTTGTTTCAATGCAGTTATTTAACTGCACCCCTGGGTGCTTACAAAATAAACAAGAGAGTCTTCTAAAGAGTTTTAAAAGTGGCAGGTGCTTAGTCTGTGCCCTATTCACTTAGTTTGCAATGACGTTTTTGTGCTAATCTATAGACAAACAAGAGACAGGTGACACACAGCATCAAGTACAATGTGCTAAGTCGACAAACTTTGGTCTAGATGAGATGTTTGTGCTGCATATGCCCACAGTGGCAACATGGATTTATACTGTTTATATTTAAGTTGTGCTCATCGGCATTGGTGATATCACAAACTTAAATGCTTATAAATTGACAGAGCGTGGAGTTTTTTGGAGGTTAGACATTTCAAAGAATCTCCCACAAAAAAACCAAACAAACAAACCACAAACTGCTAATTCCTGTAAGTGAAGTGCAATTTTCATTTTCAGCATTGTTGAAATGTGAATATTAAGTAAACCACATTGTTAAATGTAGCTGAAATAGAAAAATTGTATCTGTGAGACTCTGTTTTATGAATACAGTTCATTCATTATAAAATAGCATGTCCATGGCACTCTTAAGCTATAAGTATTTTACACTCTAAAATACAGATATTACTAAATGTTACATTGTAAAATATGGCCAACAGAGTAGTACTAACTGAATTTGGCAGCAAATGGAAGCAGGATATTCATCATCCCTCCCCTGTTTTGCAGTCTAATCCGTCGAGATACCAGATGAGCAACTGGCTCAAAGCTTTTTAATGATCTTGTTTGTAAGGAGGAACTCTATTTAGAGAGGATGAGATTTGAGGACCAAGGGAAGATGAGACAGGAGAACAGAAGATTGACTGTACACTAAGGCAGTTATTAACTGTCTCTCCAAGGGGATGTGTGTGTAGAGACGTTGGGGTGGCTATGGGAACCTACCTTGCTATTTAAAAATACTATTAATCCAGGCAGGTCTCTTACTTTAAAGCCTGTATTCCCTGCAACTGGTAGTGGTAGGAAACTTTCTTTTCCATACTCACGTTCCTATATTCACTCCCATTTATGTGCTACTTGTCCTTGATGTTGGAAGGAACAGAATAACTTAGTACATTATCAGTGTCACTACTTTTGCATGTGAGGCCACGTATGGAATTACTTTCCCTTGCAGAACAGGGGGGAGCTGCAGCGCACTGGCAGCTGTGCAGCTTTTGTAGGGACTGACATTTCTCTTCATCCTTTCCAGTGGGAGGGGCAGTTGGTGATGGAAGGGAATGGGCAGGGGGCTGGTTGCTGCCATGGAAGAGAGTGGCAGAGCTTTCTCCTGCTGAGTCATCCCAGCCCAACAAATGGGGCTGGTTTGGGGAACCAGAAGCTGGTTCCATGTAGATAGTTTGTGCATGAACAAAAGTATCATCAGTTCACATCAGATTATTGTCCTTAGGTCAAGGACAGTTGTCCTTGGGAGATTTATGCGTGTGTTCTCAACTGTCCTTTGCATATATTGAAAAGCATTCCATCTCTGAGTGAAGTTCAAAGATTCATCAAAAAGGAAAATAAGGTTGGAAAAGAATCAATTTTATTAATAATTGAATCAGCTGTTGTGGCATGTGCTTTTTTGCATGTGCTTTTTTTTTTTTTTTTTTTTCCCCCAGACTAAAATTTGGTCTGGACTTTGGGAAATGGAAAGTAAAATGTTATTGTTTTTTACCAAAACGGTGTCCTGGCTTTGGTGTGGCTATTGGTGCAATTCTTGATCAGCAGGTGCACAATTGTCACCAATACTTCTTGAATTGTGTTGTTTTTCATTATGGAAGGGGATAACGTAGATGTAAAGGCCCTCTTATGAGCACTGATAAAATCACATTCCCTAAATAGAATGAGAGAGAGGCTCCTCTTGAAGATAAAAGGTAATCTAGACAATAGAGAGGCAGTAGATCTAATTTTCTGGACTTCAGTAAAGCATTTGATAAGCTACCACTTTTGAAATGGTTAGTTAACCTGCAGAAGAAATGGATGGTAAGGAAGGGACAACAGTGTGGAATTTTTGTGTAATGGAGTAACTAGTGAAGTATGCCAAGGTGCTTGATGTTTAAAAACTAATCTACTTAGTATTCTAGTTAGTGACTTTTGGGTGGAGAAAAAAAATGAGAGCTTAGATGAGGCATAGCTGAGAAAGCATCGTGAGCACCAAAACGGATCATAATTTTAAGCAGATAGAATAAGATGACTGTGAACTGCAGGAAAAAGGCTGAGAACCGGATAGTCCAAGTGCCTTTCAAGCTGTTACATAGAAGGGGCTCCTGTTCAGCAGACGACAGCACTGGAGAAAGACCGTGTTTATGAGCTGATCACAAGGTGATCCCCAAATACAGAACTGAGGCAATGAAATATTAGGCTGGACTGAGCAAAATGTTAATATTGTACAAGGCATTATATTGGTTATTGCATTTACATGGGTCAGCCGTTTGAGCAGGAGGGTAGAAGTTGCAGTGCAATCAAGAAAAGAGGCATCAGTTTTGTGAATGAAGACTTAAAGCACACCTATATAGTACATCCGCGCTGGATGGGCAGAGATGCCCACGCTGACTCTGAATTTAACCCTGTGGACAGGGCAATTGGCTTTCGTGGGCTTGGTGCGAGCGCAGAGGTAAGAACATTATTAAGCTCTTAGCTGAGAACCAAGTAGAAGCAAAGCAGATTAATGACAGAACCTGGGAGCTAGAGTGTAAATCTCTTGCAAATCTAAGTCAGCTGGTTTAGTTCTATTTTTGCCTCCAAGTTGTGTGTCTCCTGTTTATGATGGGCAGGCTACTGCTGTCACTTATGTGCAAAAGCAATTAAAATCATTTCTGCTGGTCTGACAACTGACGTTGGTTCCCGTTTGCTTTGTTTTGCAAACAAACGAGCCGCAGCATTATCTGTAGCACTGACCATCCTATCATGTAAGTAGTTTGTATAAATAATTAAAAGCTGGGGTTCACAGTGGTGTCTGCAACAATGGGCTTGTTTTCTGCAATTTGATAGGAAAGATTTGATTTACATCTGCTCTGGGTATTTTATTCCCTATCTTATTAAAGCTTACAACTTAGATATAGCATGGTTTTTTATGGGGAACCTTGCCAAACGTTTTCAGATGAAGAGAAATTTTCTCCAATTAAGAGATAGTATCAGTGGAATAGAGCGTTGTCACAGGATAATGGTCTCCTGCTGCTTTGTTAAATGCCAAGGTAAACCTGAGGCATTTATCAGAAATTAATGTCAAAGCAAAGTCGAGAGGTTTATCTTGAAAGCTGGAAACACTGAGCCTGTGAAAATCTCCTATTAGAAAACAGCCCCTGTTTCCTTCTGCATCCTCCCTCCCCCCAGTTACACTTGGAATGAACCAAATTTTCCTTCTGGCACCAAACACTTCCCCTAGAACCAGATACTGACTTTCTCCTAGATGCACAAGCAGGCTGCTGAATCTCTGACTTTAGGCTGAGGATGAGTAGTTCTGTTGGCTGTTTGGCAAGTACGTGTGAGCTTTACCATTGCAGCCCGTTGCACCAGGCTGATCTAGGGATTTAATTCTGCCGGGCTTCGCACAGCCCTGGTCCAAAGTGTATTGAAGCCAACTGAAGGAAAAGGGAAGTTTCAAACTTGAAAAGCATATTTATCCCTCAAAGCATATACATAAATGTGCTGGGCTTGCTCTGTTATTGGCATAGGGCCTGAAGGAAGGGGCAAGGTGGGGGAAAAGAAGGGATAGAAGATAAAAATATAGCCGAACCACTTAGAAAAATGCAACCAGATGTCTTGTGGCACAGAAACAGACTTTAGTGCTACGTTTTCATTTGTTCCTCGCAGACACTGAGTGAAGTTTGTCAGCTTGCTATCGATGAAAAACGTGTTTGTTAGATCTAAGGCAAATCTTGTTAGAGGCGTAAATCCCTTTAAGGATCCTTGCTCTTCCATTGCAAACACAACACTCTTACTAGTGTCACAAGGTGTCTGCTGTCTTTTAAACCCTAAATTAACCATGTCAGACCAACCCTAATAGCTACTTAGTCATGTATTTAATTAGTCCAGAAATATGCATGAAGTTTCATAATTGTCTTCAAATTTTCTCCTTCAAAAAAATCTAAAATATTAATACTCAGAGGTCTTAATTTCTTTCCTTCCTCTTTTTTTTCTTTTTTTTTTTTACCTTCCACTGATGTATGAAAAAGGCAATGAACAGTTGTTTTTTCTTTGTCATTTGATGTTAATGATACTGTAAACAAAGCAGAAAACCTCTTGAAATAAATGTTTCAAATTTACATATAATTTAGCGATTAAGAGACAATATGTGTTCATCTCATGTTCAACAGAATTATTTCCTTGATATTTAAACATATACTCTTATGGGAACTATTTTTAGCAAGGATTGGATTACTTTGTATTATTTGCAGACCATATATTGCTTTACTGAAAATCTAAAGTTGAAAACCACTGTACATGGAAGTGCAGCTGAATTGATGGCTTTGTATTGCCCTAGTTTCAGAGACTGGAAAAATATACACATGCTGACAAGTCTTAAGAAGAAATCAGTTCAGTCTTTAAAACTGCTTTTTCTTTGCTTGACCTATTCAGGGTAAATATTTTTTGTTTTGGTTATGTTGTGCATCTCTTTAAAAATTAAAATGACCCTGGGCCTCACTCAAAACCTGAATGCTCCCTAAACATTAGGCATAGTCCATGTCCTGCAGGTTTGTCCCAACTGAAAACAAAGCAAGCAAAAACCCCACAACAACAAAACCCCAAACCAACCAAAACCACTACAAGTCCCACCCTCCTCCAACTCCCGCCCCCCAAAATACCCCCAAATCAAACAAAAAACCCACACAAAACCAAAACAAACTGAACAAAAAAACCCAAACCAACCCTCCCAAAAGCACACAACCCCCCCCCAACAACAAAACCAAATAACCGAGACAAACCGCAAACCCAACAACAACCCCCCCCCTTAACCTGTCACAAAAACCCCATGCATGTTTCTTGTCCATATTGGCCACATATTCAGTTTCATTTTGGATAACAGGTCATCTTTTTTTGGGCCCTGGCAGTTATTAATCCAATTTATTAAGAAGCCAAAAAGATACAAGTAAGTAAAACCAAGTGCTTTTATTTATTTTCCTTTCTCTTTCAGAGTAGAGAGATTGATTCCAGGACTGTTTTCAGAAGACTAGATATGAGGTTGCACTGCAGCATACAGTGTTTCATCAGTCATGCTGCATTATGTCACATTAGGTGTTTCTATGAATTCGTTTTCGTTTCTGAGATTTACTGAGGTATGAGAGAGAAAGCCATTCCATGAATACTGAGAAAGTGCCAGTGGCGGGCAGTCCTCTGCCACCAAGTAGAGGGGACCCTTTTCATTTAAGACTGAGGGGGTTTGGGAGGAAATGCAGAGATAAAATGATGAAGCAGTCCTAACAACTTAGCACATAATATTAAAACCTTGTTCAGAAAATGTGCGTGATCCTGCAGCATCCCTGGAATCACTGCTCCTGTGGGGCTTGGCCGTGCCATGTGGGGCAGGAGCAGCTGCTGGGTTAATGAAGTAACGACCATATCGCAGAGGGGAGGATCCCCCAGGTGGCTTTGGCTGTAAATAACCAGTTCTTGGTCAGTTTTCTCAAAGGGATCTGCAGGAACAGAAATGCTTTATTAATACATGCATTAGTATTCATTGAAACAAATAAATTCCTCTTTATTCTGCTTTTGTTTTCAAATGTCCCTCAACTGGCGTCAAGCAATGAGGTATCTCCAGAACCTCAGAATGTTACGTAAAAGGGTAATTCTTAAATAGTTTGGCCTGACTGAATCACATTTTATGAAAAAGTTGAACAGCATTCTGAGGTGCTCTTCTTCTTTTCTTTCTTTTTTGAAAACACTGTAGATTTCTAGTATGTTTGACAAACATGAAGTTTTACTGTTTGATTTTCATTGAATATTGGTAAATAAAAAAGGAAAGTCGTACTTATATTTAAGGAAACAGTGAAGTTAAGAAAAATATTTATGATGGATATAGGGAAATGAAAATGTGACTTGCCTCATTCCCTGCTTTTAGTCCTAGGAATAGAGTGGAGTAAATTATGGGAATTTAAAGCTCTTTGGGTAGTTATGAAACAAATACTGAGATGAGAAACCACTCTCTTGTCACTTTATTCCCTAGTTGGTGCATTTGGAAATTATATGTTTGGACAGCAGCTTAATTAACTTCTGAACTGAGCCAAGCAAGTACTTTGCTGGGCTAAAATCAGAAATATTAGCTGTTGCCGGATCAACCTTAACAAAGAATGAATGGGATCTGAGCCGATTCTGTTTCTCAATATGTGATGCTTTTTGATAACAAAATTCATTCCAGTATCATTGAGAGAGAGAAGACTCTAGGCAATGTGAAACCATAATCCTATAATCAAAAGTAGATGAAAGCTATGCTGTTTTCAGTAATTGGTCTGCAATACTTTATGCTTCAAAAATAAAATATTCTTATGGCCATGTCTCCTAATTGAGAACATATTAATATACAATTTAAAAACCTGGATCTCTTTTTGCAGATCATTAGTATGATTGATACAACCAGTGTTGCTTGTCTTTGTTGTAAACAATGTAAGTTCTTTCAAGAAATGATCTTTGCTCTTCCGGTTTGGATGCATCCATAGTTACAACAGCAAAAATTGGCATGTCTGTTTAATGAAAATGTCTCAATATCAACTTCTGCAAAAAGCAGGAGACCAAGATCTGGATATGTTTTCTGGAGAAAAGACAAAGATGTAACCTTGGGGGAACAAGAGAATAGCAGTAAAAGGGATGCGCACTTGCATTGTACCTGTTGATTTTTCAGGAGATTTGGAAGCTTTGGAGGGATGTTCCAAAGCACAGTCCAGTCAAAACAACAGGCAGAGCAGCACCTCACTGTAGGACAGCCATGATTTGGCTTCAGGTCACCCGCAGAACCAGATTCAAATCCCAGAGAAACAGGTGAGGAAATGCAGGAATTTGAGTCTTCTATACCTCAATGAAGGCTCCTTCAAACGATAAAAATGAATCTATAATTTAGACTTAGAGCAAATTGGAACCGCAGGAAGAACAGATAAATGTGTGGATGGAAAAACCATTTTGTAGCTCCAGGACCTTTTTGTTAGTCTATCGTAGCAACAGACCACATAAATAGATGCCGTTCTGGAAATAAATCCCTGAAGCTGTACTGAGGCTCTAGGGAGTAGTCTTTTATCTCTGATAGTCAGCTCTAGTTGCAATATTGTCCATCTGCCGTAATTGTAAAGGCATTAACCGTTGTCACATTAGGATGTTAACTGAAGAACATCCTCGTGTTTCCATTTGTGGTTTTGCTCTGTTGAGCTTTTTCAAGCTGTGTTGTGCCTTGTTGGGCTTTGCTGAGCCCTTTCTGGCTCTGTCTGGCTCTGTTTAGCCTTGTCGGGCTTTGTCGAGTCCTATCAAGCTCAGTAAACTGGATGCTACTTTCCATTGCATGGATGAATGTGATTGTGGAGGTGAAGGTCTACAGGGCAGACCTGAGTCCTGACTGACCTTTCACTGAGCAGTATTACATATTCGTTTTATGTACATCAGTGGTGCAAGATGTTGGGTGCCTGAACCTGGCCGGCTGAAACCAGGGAGAGTTTCACTGTTGATTTCTACTAGGTCATGATCTGTGCTGTTGGGTGTGGTTGGTTTGAGTTTGGAATATGTAATCCAACAGGTTTCAAGAGGGAATTTAGAAAAATATATTTTGAATTTTACAAAAGTGAATAACTTTCCAGATTATTTGTCCAAATCAGAAGTAGCTGTAACCAGTATCTATGAGCTGAAGTCAGTATGGACGTAACTGCGTGAACAGCTTGTCATTCATAAACTGCTAGAAGTAAGAATAGTATGGCAGCAAAAATATACTATGAAATAGTTACACTGTCAAATCTCCAATTATAAAGGCATATCACAGGGAAGAGAGTTGTAAACCATTACACTGCTGCACATCCCCAAGGGTGGTATCACAGCAAGGCTGAATGCTGACTACTTACAGTAATTTCTAGTGGCTTCAATGGTTCATGGCAAAGAGATGAATATCAGAAGCCCCAATAATAGACTTTCTTGCCTAGGTTTCTATTTATAATGAAATTCTGTTCAGATTAGTGGAAAAAAAGTACATCCAAAGAAGAAAAGGAGTGAAAACTAAATAGGATTGCCACAGGATTTATTTTTGCTTTAACTTGTAGATGATTATTAGAAATGTGTATTGATTTGCAGTTTGCCCTGATACTTGAAACTGATAAAAGTGTAAACTACTTCTTTGATTTAATAGCTTTATTAGAGCTGAGGCTGGGTAGAGTTATGTGGGGTCACTTTTTGCCTGGGGTTGCCTATTGGTTTTCAGTAGAAGAAAAGAATAGGAATGAAGCACTGACAGATCCCATCTGGGCTCCCGGAGACAGCTGGTTTCAATACAGTCTGTCTAATGCTAGAATTGTGCCTTCAGTTGCTTTTGTTGACATATCACAATAGTTCAATGTTTTGAGATAACACCTGCAGAATAGACTGAGTCCATAGTGTGTTAATAGCAACATTTCTCATGAATTAGAGAAATATCGGATATCTGTATACCGATTCAGCTGTACAGAGTTAGGGGACGTGCGTATATATATATTTACGTGTATAAAATAGCCATGGCAAGTGCTATGAATACACAAATTAAACAAGATGAAATTAAGACTAATCTTAAGGTTCTCTTTGGGTTCATCTATGTCTTTGACTAGCAGTAGGAGATCAAATATAAACTGTATATGTTTTTAATTTTAGCATTTAAGTATTGTATATGGATGCTTAGTTTGGCTTGACTTATAAATAAGCTGTGTGGGTCACATCCTTATTTAAATACCATATTTCGAAATCCTTGAGTGTCAAAAGGATAGAAGAAACACCTGGACAATGATACTGGAATCTGGTGAGACATTTTTTGCTGTGACTGTTTTCTCAGAAATCACGTCTTTGCATTTAATTTGGTTTTTGGTCTTCTCTGAAGTTGCATTGATCATATCTAATATTCTCTTTATTATTTCACTCATTGTTATAGCTATTTTTTAAAATTTCAGACTTCCACTGCCCGAAATCTACAAGAAGAACAGTGCCTAATTTATAGGGCACAGAATGTGAATAAAACCACCATAGCAAGCAACAGCAACTACACAGGGGTTAGGACTCATTTTGGGAGAACTGAAATTGGAGTCTAATGTGGGGAGAAAAATAGCAGACTGGGAAAATGGCCGTATTCCCAGAGGAACTTCAGTGCAGCAATTCAGAAGAAAATACTGAGATTTCTAATGTACATGCAACTGCACATATCAGTATTGGTCCCTGAATCCTCTTCAGCTGAAATCTTATTTTGCAAAAATTAAGTTGCCTTCTGCCAGGTAAAATTACTGTTTGTCATTTATTCCAAGAGACTGCCTTGTCTTGTGTGATCAGTTCACTACATTTGCAATATGGAAACAACATATTTCCATTAATGCAGACATTCACTCCCATCTCCATAAGACTCTTGAAGCACACCACTCTAAATTTAGAAGTGCTTGCTGTTCCCTCCTGCCCCCCCTTCTTCAATTTCTTTTAAAAATTATGTAGTTAGATATCTAAGATTGATTCTATAATCAAACCCAGCCCATAAGATGGCACTCATTTTGTGAATAGATGGCTTATCCACCTCCTATCCTAATGTTCAGATGTACAGTAGAGAACAGTAATTCTTGTAGTCTCCTACTTGTTCCCCCATTTCTTTTTTTGAAAAGGCGGTTACCGTCAATGTTATAGAGTGAGCACAAATAATTCACAAGAAAGTATCTGTTTCTTTTTGCCTGTTTCTTCTTAAAATGAATTATTTGGTCCTGCAAACTGGAAATAAAATGACAACCGCATTGTGTAAGGGTCACTAATGGGAAGACTCATGTTTAATGCTTGCAACAAATGCAGAATACTCCACACACTTGTTTTCCAGGATACTGGATGATGCCAGTAAAATCTGTTTTAGTCATAGAATCACAAAATGCCAGGTTGGAGGGGACCTCAACGATCACCTGGTCCAACCTTTCCTGGTAAAAGCATGGTCTAGACAAGCTGTCCCAGCACTTGGTCCAGCTGAATCTTAGAAGTGTCCAATGTTGGGGAATCCACCACTTCCCTGGGGAGATTATTCCAATGGCTGGTTGTTCTCATCGCGACAAATGTTCCTCTTGTGTCCAGTTGGAATCTCCCCAGGAGTAACTTGTACCCACCGCCCCTCATCTTTTCCATGGGATTCGTTGTACAAAGAGAGTCTCCATAGTCTCTGCAGCCACCCTTTAAATACTGGAACGTGGTGTTGAGGTCTCCCCTGAGCTGTCTCTTCTCAAGGCTGAACAAATGCAGTTCTCTCAGCCTTTCCTCACGTGGCGGCTTCCCAGTGCTTGGATCATCCTTGTTTTTTCTTATCTGGTTCATCAGAAGATTTTTTTTTTCTTTTGTTCCCGACATGCTTATAAACCACGAACTTGCACCTTGGTTCTTTAATTGCATTGCAGTTTGGGGAAATAGAGGTGGAAAGTTGGTGATCTGTTCATAGTGAACACATGGGAATTCCAGCATGATTTAATAGGAGCTCCAGAAAAAAAAATGGGGAAGGCCAAAATCAGGACTAAAAGGAATGATAAGAACAGGAAAGGTTAGGACATTTTTTTCTATTTGGAAAGAGATTTCACTGAAGAGTTAACAGAACTTTGATTTGAAGAACTTCTGTAATTGTGCCTTTATGCTTTTTTTTTTTCCCCAAGTATTTAAAAGGTGTTTCAATGAACTACTTGAGCTGAAAGTAGGCAGGCTAAAAAGGAGTGTTTTGTGGTTTTATTTTGTTTTTTCCTTCTTTTCTTCTTCAGATAAAATATGTGCAACATACATTCTTTTACATCTGTGACATAGTGTTTTATAGTATGTTCCAGAGCCAGTTGGAGTGGAAAACGATGCCCCTTGTAACTAACTCCCATGTCTTTCTGTTAAATCAACCTTCCTTTCCCAGGTCTCCAGGCAACAGTATCTTAAAGATGAAATATTCATTTCTGAAACCTAATTTAATTTCAGAGTTGCCTGAGCTGCAGAGCTTATCAGTTCATGGAATCCACAAAATTCAATGAATTAACAACTCTTTTCCATAGATGGAAGGTTATTTTTAATTTTTTTTCAGGTTCTCGTTAAAATGCATCTTCTGATTTTTAACCTTGGTTTAGCTGGGTATGATTTACTCATTTGTGATACAGGGGATAAGAAGAAAAACTGGAAGCAATAATCTTCCCATCAATAAATGCAAGGCATTTTTGCTTTATAATAGCTATTAGTAACCCTGAACAGTACAGAGCTGTAAATAAATGAAGGGTAAAGCATTTCAAAGCTATTTGCTACTTCCCTTGTTTTAGTTCAGCTCTTTTAAAAACATATTTTGCCCAGAACCTTAAGATTACGTAACATACCACTAATGGCGTATTTTAACCAGTTAAGTCAGTAACGAATGAAATTGGGCATAAAACATTATGGGAATAACGAATGAGTGCAAGATCTCAGAAAGGCTGAGCTTTGTAAATGCTGCTACAACATGAGCTGTGGTGAGCTTGCCAGGAGCATCTGAGGATGCTTCCCTGATTCCTGTGAACCTTCGGTGACTGGCAGCTGGATGTCTGTGCTTCTCGTGTTTACACAGTTTTGCAAATTAGATACTTATGACAATTCTAGTGATTAATGTGTACACATGTGCTTTGGATCTCTGCTGCTGAGAGGTCTCATGAAGGAGATCCAGTGAGTTCTGTTGCCGGTAGCCTCCTTGAGAAAAGCTCAAAATGAGATGGTGGACAACATGAAATGAGTAGTGTGATTTCTGTTCCTCTACAGTACGGCTTCCACTGAGACTATTTGGATTTATAGCAACCATATGGCTAGAAATATTTCCTCCGAGGAAATAATACCCTGGAGAGGTGCATTACTGTATCATAGGTGCATTATGGAGCAGGTGTATGCAGGCAGGACTTCAGCATCGATAACTTCAGCCCAAACAAAAAAAACATCTGCTGCTGCATGTGATATGATAAAGATCAGAATTAATGACTAAAGCCTGAATCTTTTACCTGATGAAAAAAAATTACTTAGCTGCAATTGGGTGCACTCATGTTCCAATGAACACGAATGATTACTTAATCATCTCCTTAATGCTTCTGTATGTAAAAAAAAAAAAAAAAAAAAAAAAAAAGTGTGTGTTTGTTTGTTTGTTTTTCCTAGCTAGAATAAAAATGTTGAAAAAGTGAGAATTTGTAGATATTTCAAAATATTTTCCCAAGAAAAGTATTAGGAGTTCTTAAAATGAATTTGCATTTCAGGGCAAATTTTCAGTGTTTACTATGGTTCATAAATTTCAATAACACAATCACATTTTTCAGCAGGAGAAATTACAAGCCTTAATTCAAGCATGCGTCATCACTTAGTAGCTATGCTCCTTTTGCAAACAACTAGGCAGAACAAACTGGCATGTGTGAGAAAGGAGTAAGCAGAAAGTGCTGTAAAGTTATGTATTTTCTGCATGGTTTATATAAAACTCCTATGGTGTCTACATTTTTTTTTTCTGTTTATAATATAAAGATGCGTTGGTCGCTTATGCGTTTTTTTAAATATCAGAAGATGAATACATTTTCCAGGACTATGGTGATTTACATCTGAGGCAACCTAAATATAAATCATGTAGCAAAATAATAACCCATTTTTGCAAACTAAACTATTTGTCTTGTCTCCCATGCTCAAGAAAAGACGGAGAAAACAGATGAGTGTGGCAGTGCTGTGCGAAGGGCGGTAATTGGGGCTTCTGCCTGGGGAGATGCAGAGCTTGGGCACCCTTGCCAAGGCAGGACCAAAGTATCGCCGCTTTGTTTTTAGTACTGTGAGTTAGTTAGTTCTAATACTTGCCATTACTCGTGGTGTGGTTTTACGAAGTTGTAGCCCTAAAACTTGAATGTTAAACAGCTGCGAAAACAAACAAACAAACAAAACCCCCAAACAAAACGAATTAAAATGTAATGAGAATCTATCTGGAATAAAGGCTTCCTCACTGTGATGCAGGGCACCTCCTAGAAAGACACGGTCATCTTCTCTGGAAAGAAACAAATCTGTGAGAAAGTATGATCCCAAAAGAAAAGGTTGCTCCTGGAGGGCATGAGCAGTTTTGAATTATTTAAGATACTGTTGTGGAAGAAGGATCCGGAGGAAGGACCTTAGGCAGCTTCTCAGCCTTCTGGCTAACATCAAGCGCAGTGTGTAGTACATCTCCCAGATATGTGTGATTTTTGGTTTAAATCGCGTGGTGGGGGGACAGGAGAGCTCTGCCTGGATCAAGGCTGACTTGGAGTCCGGAGAGCAGCTGTGAACCTGTTGTGGAGCGAGGCAAGTGCTGCTCTTTGAGGAGTGATGGGATCGATCTCAGTGCAAGTGCTGACCAGCACATAGGTCTTGATAGTGCTAAAGGGGACAAGGTATAACAGTAAATTTAGCCAACTTGACTCCATGAGAAGAACATACAAGGAAATTGTGGAATAATTTTTTTTGTATCTTGTGTAGTTATCTGTGCATACATTATTCTGGTGTGATGCAATGCATTTTAATATGCTGTAAAAGAGAGACCTCTGTATCACAAAAGCACCCAACTCTTGGATAATTTATATTTCAGAAGATAGGCTGGGCAGCGGGTGTTCCTTCTTCCTTTAAATGTGATGTTTGGTGGGAGAAAGTGGTTTGGGAGGACTGCAGTTTCCATTAGTATACTCCTGGTTCTCAGTGGTGTGTGCCAATTCAGCGCAGAAAGCATAATTCTGGATTTCTCCTGACTGCTGCAGATGTGTCTCGTAGCCAAGAGCCCGCTCCAAAAGCAGCACAATCTGGACCCTGGTACCAGGTAGCAAAGACCATGAGAAAGCTGAGGTGATGCATACTGTGCTTTTTGACAAAAATACACAGCACAGGAAAATTATGTGCCCTGCAGAATGAATTTGTGCTGGTATGTAGGACCTGAATAAAGGAGGAATCTAAGAACAAATCATAGAGAAAGCAAAAGTAATTAACATTGTAGCCACTCCCCTTCTTACTCGTTCACCTTCAACTTATCAATGTGTTTGCTGATCATATGTAAACAGGCTGTTGCTAAGAAGGAGAAATATTTGGAAACACTTTCTCATTCACATTAATAATGAAAAGTAACATTTAATTCCCTGGGCACTTTTTCAGCTCAGGCTCTGAAACTGAACCTAATTATCAACGTTGCATTACAAAGTGGAGCCTTTTCTGCTTAGGGAACAGAACAGACATTGAGAGGTGATTTTTTTTTTTCTTTTTTTTTTCTTTTCAGATTTTCTGCACATGAAGTTTAGTTTATTGAACATGCCACTCTTTGTCCTAACCAACAAAACCTCAACACCCTGTCTCTGCCTTTTAGTTTATGTGCTTGATTTAGGTTTTTTTCCAGAGAGAAAATAAAACATTTTAACTTGACTTCACTGTCATATGGTTAGTTACCAACCTGAGATTTCAGTGAAATGTCCTTTGTTGAAGATTTAGAAAAACAATCAGTGTGCAGCAAATATTGATATGACTCTTAATGGCAATTTAGCTGATTAATATCCTTTCATGCTGCAAAGCAGCATGAAGCACAGCGTTTTAATGAATGCCAACAACAAAGAGTGTACCAGGTGTGTTACTAAGAAACAATCTCTAGTGTGATTTAATTAATCAAAGCATTGCATGGAGCAATTATGAGCAAACTTGCGTAAGTGGCAGTGGTACATGATCTTTGATTTAAAATGGCTTTTAAAGAAAGACATCATGGCTTAATAACTACACTTTACCAGTCACAGAATGAACCTTGGTTTAATCAGACACTTCTTTTTCTTGGTGGTTTGTGGTGTTTTTTGTTTGTGTGTGTGTGTGTTTGTTTTTTAAGTGGAAGGAGAAGAATTTTAATTAAACATATGACTGGACGACAAACCTATTTGGGGAATTAGAACGGTTTTCCTGCTGTTCATTGGAAGAAAAATTGTGACCGACTTACCCTCTCCATAGAAATTGGGAAGGTTTCTCCCCTGCCCTCTTGCTCTCTTAGTTAGATTACAGTTGAAATATGTTACCACAGTGTTGCTAATTCCTCTGCTATAACCAGTTTTCTTCAAACATCAAAGTAGCAAAAACATTGTGTTTGTTTGGATCTTGCCATAAACTTTTGCTGTGTGGATTTTCCCCTGCCCAGATCCCAGCTCCAAGAGAACCTTTTAGTGCCTTGATAAGCACCTTTATGCTACTGATGTAAGGTCTTTCATGGAATTTAATATAGCAAAATGTAACTCAGACTCATTCCTTCTTTCAGAAGTTGTGGGACAGAAGTGTGGGCACTAGCTGCTACACAGATGCGCAATTATTTCCCTCTAAAAATTCCCTGTTGGGTATTTGTAGATGAATTTCATTCCCTCTATAAGCTGGAGACAAAAGGAGGTCAAATAAACTTCAGACATCAGTCCTGCAAGATAAGCACATGCAAAAACTGCAGAGAATTAAAAACAATAGCTGGACTAAACATTAATAGATGGAGAAAACTTCACGTAAAATGAAAAATTCTGCCACTGTTCCGTGGTGAGATTTCTGCTCAGGGCACTTCTCAGATCTTGTTAAATTAACATTTCTATGTCATTGTGGTTTAAGATTTCACAGTGGAAGGAAACAGACAAGTGAATACACAAACTCTGGAACAACTCCCACTGATGTTATGGCGGGGAAATAGAGAAAGACTGGAACTTTCATTCTTAAATATCTGCAGAAAGTTGGCATGCAAAAAACCAGTACATGAAAACCTTCCAGTTCATATCATGGCTGTGTTCCAGGACTTGGTAGGTACTGTCTGCAACTGTGGGTATGTGCAGGAAAGAACATGTGTGCATTTTTGAACATAGTCGAAAAACGAAGCTTAATTTTTCTTTAAATGGGGGCCCCTTCTGGGTCTTCAACTGTCCCTGCTCAGCGGAGCTGAAACTCTTCCCTGAACTGCTTAATGCTGTTTTTTCTGAAAGCACTGGGTTAAGGACATATAGCAAATTATTTTTAAAATGACTATTGGTCCTTATTCAGCTTCTTTCTAAGTTGCATGGATGGCTTTACAGTACACCCTGATATTTTTCTGGAATAGTAAGAAGGAAGTTTTTCAGTTTCCTAGCAAAACCTGGAAGAAGTCGAGCTCAAGATGGTAGACTTTGTTCATATATTTAGGAGTCTAGCTTTCCTCTGTAGAGAAATCATCTTTCTACTTGATGTGCCTTTTAGCTTGCGGCGCCAGACAAAGAGTGGAAACAAACAAATAGCTACTCCCTTGGGTTCTTCACTGGAATGTGGTATCATATGCTCCAGATGAGGGGAGTATGATGTTTATGGAAATATATACCCAAGTTAGGGATGCCATGAATATTGTGAGGTCATAAAGTAGCCTTGCCATTAAATGCATATACATGGAAGTGGAAAGCACCACTTCTTAACAGGAGCTGTATTTCACTTGTGCCAGACCAAGTGCAGTGGAGAATCTTTTTTAACTTGATGGTTTTGGTCTGCCTGATTAAAAACTATGCAGAAGTTGTTGTGTGAGCACAGAAACACAGGGGCTGGGCAACAGAGCAGAGCACCAGCTTGGAAGCACTGGGGGAGAAGGAAAGGACCTTGTCTGGTGCTATACTCGGCAAACACTGAGCAAAGCTGAGCTCAGAGATAGGCAGAAACTGATTGCAGGACTAACAGCACAACTTGTTGCAGGGGTTCAACTCTGGACAATATAGATATACTTGGACTAGGTCCCATCAGGCTCTAGGTTATCTTAAGGAAATAATTGTTATATTTTTACGCATTTTCATAAAAGGACTTTCTAAAAATGGATAAAGTAATATTTTTTGTCAAGTTTCTTTAGCTGTGGGGCTGTACTGATCACTAGCATTTTTATTTTATTTAATGTTGTGTTGCTGCTTGCATTTTTTTTTTTTTTTTTTTAAAGAGCCATGGCATTTAAATGATATGCATAGAAGAGTTAAGGTGTCCAGAACACACAGTCAAACTTTGGTTTAGGTATTGCCTTTGAACACCATGTCTCTTTATATACTACATACGCTGAGGGAAAATAACAGCAGAGAATGTTATGGGTTACATTTTATGTAGTTCTGTCTTAAGCTTCCCCAAAAGAAACGGAGCTTCAAGTTTAGTTTGAAAGTCAACCTATTATGCCCTTTTATTTTAACACATAAAGCTTGTGGTTTTTAAGATCAATCATGCAGAGGCCCAGAGGAATAGGGTAGCAATAAAATATCTCCCTTGGCTGTTAATTTTCTTGTTAGGGCAGACCTTTAACTATGTACATTGCAAATCAGACCACTGTGATACCTCTGAAGTAAGTGGAACTTCATCATGTGTTGAAATTTAATATTAAACACAAGCTTAAGTCCTTCTTTTCTAGCAGTGTCCTTAAGGAAGTTCTGAAATGTTAGATGAGATTCACTGAACTCCAAGAGTTGGAACTTTAAAACAAACAAATTGAAAAGATTGTGAACCTGGTGAAAAACTCCCTAAGATTCTCAATGAGGAGAAAGAGCTGAAAAATTGCTTCATTTCCCCTCCTACCTCCACAATTCAGTCCTTAGGGAGGAGAGTTTGTGCTTCTTTCTATAGATGTTCTTCAAACCTGCTGCTGTCAGAGGCAGCAGTTATGGCTTATGGCTTTGCTGGCTGCTTTTGCCTCTATTTACCCTGGAAGCCTACATGGGCTAAAACTAGCACTGCCAGCCAAATATATCAGCCTAAACTCTCATTATTTCATAGTCTAAGGAAAAAGAAGGTGAGTCCACAGAGCAGAGGAGATCCTAGAGAACATTTTCTCCCAATAGGCACATTGAGAGTTCTGTATGCAAGGTTAACTGATTTTCTTTTTTGTCTCTTGGATTCTGGGATAGAGGGATTAGATATGCTTGGAAAAAGGTACATCTCAAATACAGACATAAACCACATTGTGCCTCACAGAGGAAGGAATTATTCTTTGTTTTTCTCGTTGTTTTACAGTGTTGATATTTCGACTACATCTACATGTGGTGAGCGTGAAGCAGGTGTTCTAGACCCTTGTTTCTTTTTCCCATTACAAAGTCCTCAGCTCAGAGCCCTGAACTGTCTGATAAGCTTACTTTAAAAACCAAACCAAACAACAACAGCAAAACAAACCAAAACCAACCAACCGAAAAACCACACACACCCAACCAAAACCCCAACAACCAAAGAGACAACCCACTCCACTTTAATATTAAAACCCTCAGTAAATTCTCTGCTTTAGTGTCTTGGAACTATGAATTGCCTACAGGCTTGATGACTACAGGCAACACACAGCGCAACTTCTCCAGGATCACTCCACTGCCAAACGGTGACTCATTCCATGGTCCCAGAGTCCTGCAGGGAACTGAGCCCTGCCAGACCTTTTCACAGCTTATCTCTGTCTGTGCTGGATCAGCTGTGCTGCCTGACAAGCTCCATCATTGTCAAATCTGAGAATTCATGAGTCATGACTCAAAAGTTATGAAATTAACTTTCAAATCACAAGAGCTTTTATGTATATACGCAGATACACACACGCATCCTCACATGGACACGAATTATACAATAGATAATTCCATATATAATGATTATAGTATTTATTTTTATTTGGCATCTTATTTCAGCTGCTCAGGTTTACATTTCACAGTGTTTTCTTTACACACTTGAAAGTTAGAAGCTTTTGTTTTATGTTAAACAAAAACCCACTCATTTTCTTATTTCACTGAAGAGCTCTGGAAGCTAGTTTTTAAAAGAAGAGAAAAAAATAAAGCAAGTGAGCAATGTTATTTTGGGAGATCAGAGTCAAGGCTGAAATACAAACACATTTTCTGTCTGTCTCAGAGCAGTTTTCTTCCCCCTCCAGTCTCTGGTATGACTGGCCTACTCAAGGCAGGAGACCCTGCCCAAGCATTATATAAAGGTATGTAAGTCCATACCTTTTCCTTTTATAAGATTCTAAATTTCTGTGCTGTATTTAGAAGGTGGGAACATAAACATGCATTAAAATTGGGGTTGGAATGGGCTATAATGCGGCAGTATGAGAGGCTGGCATTTAATGTTTATAGAGGCATATTTCTGTCTTGGATTGCAGGAGCATAGATTATGGATTAAGGCTTCCAAATTGCCAGTGCTTTCTGAATTTCCACATAGAAGTAGGCAATACATAAAGCATGACTTGCATGCCTTATGTTGTTCTTATCCAGTCTTTCCCAGATCCCTCTGTTTTGTGCTTAGAGAATACACGTGGTACGGATAGCGTCAGTGCTCTGCGAAACTGGCAAGTCTGCAGGTGTCCGTCGTTGCTCTTCAGGGATTGCAAAGGAGTTCTGTCAACCCTTTCTCTTGTTTTATCTGTGGGCATGGGCCCTGACTTGGTTGTAAGCAAATTAAGAAGACAAACACACACACCCCTCCAAAAAAACCCAACCAAAACCAAACCAACAAACCAAAAAAACACAGAAATGTAAAACTTAGTGAGTGGAAACTGTAGACTTATTTATTTATTGGTTCGTATAGCTATTTTTTGTGGGAACAGGGTTTGCATCTGAGAATGGTAAATCAAACTCTGAGTTATGCAAGAATTTGCCCAGTGAGGGTGCTCTCCTGGTAGCAACCATGGCTTGGGCAAGGGACCAGGGGTTTATTCATGGTGCTGTGTAACCAGGGAGACTGCTCCTCATGTCCATTTGCACTGGGACAAGTAGTGATGAATTGAAACCGAAGCTAGTAAGATTTAGGTTAGACATTAGGAAAATCTTTCTAATAGCAAAAATGGGCAGGTACATAGATTGCCCAGAGATATTACGAATCCCTATCGGTTAAGATTAAGTAGGAACTAGAGTCTAACATTGGAGGAACCTGTTGCTACGTGACACGGCAGCTCAGTGCATTACATCTCACTTTTGAAGCATTATTGCTTCGTAAAATAGCTGTGTATTAATATATGGCCCAGTAAAAGTATATGAAAAGCAAAGAACCTTTCCATACCCCCACATCAGGGTTACCTGTGTCTTTCAGGGAATGGTGATTACTTCAGCTGGACCACTATAGTTCACAGCATCTTTAAAACTAACCTCTTCAGAAACCTCAGGCCACTATTTGCTCATGTCATGAGCTACTTTGTCTTCCTCCCCCTCCAAAGATTTGTTCCTGTGCTGTTTTGTTTAGAGGAGGAATGAGATTTCCACCTGTGTATAAATAGAATCTTAAAATGAAATAAAACCTACCCTAATTAAAAATAATACTAAAATAATCACATTGCAAACTATTGCTAAGACTAGACGTAGATGTCAGGGGCTGTCTGTGCTTTCACGGCACACTTTATCACAACTATTTGAAGGAGTGTGCTGCTTCTCTGAGCTGTAGGACACGTTTCTCCTGGGCAAAAGTCAGAACTCTTGTTCACCTCTGCAAGAAGTGGCTCACGTATGGACCATGTGAAGTTTTTGGATTAGCTACTCAGAAAATAAAACAGAACTAGGGAGGTTTTCTTCCTATAAAACCACATGATTTATGTACAAGGTGCACGGTTAGGCCCCTCCTGGAATTCAGGACAGGTCAAAACGCCCAAGCAGAGACCAAACAGACCACGGAAGCCAACCCAGCTCTCCTTTGGGGGTCTGCTCCCATGTCACACCCCCACAGCTTGGCACCAGGCAGGGAGCACAGAATGGTTTCTGGTTTCCTTTTACAAAAGGAGAGTAGACAAAGAACATATTGAGTAAGAGATATGCACAACGATTTGGAAAAAATTCAGGTATTCCAAAAATGCGGAAGTTAATGTAGCTCTTATCCTGTTTGAGTGATTATGGTTACTGTAGCCGAGAATGCCGTTTATAGTAGCTAGAATATGTACTTTCTTCAAGAAGTAATAAAATAAATATAATAAAGTATTCTATATGTTTAAAAGCTGCCTATTAGGAAGAAGTTACCAGTGCCCATTTTTCTTTCTAGTTGGGAAAGAGGCCAGTGCTACATCACCAGCACACTAGCGTTTTGTTCACTAGAATGATCAAAGGACCCTAATATTTTCTAAAAAGCAGAATGTAAAAAACAAAACAAAAACCAAAACCACACACACACAAAACCCAAACAAAACAAAACCCTCAAAACAAACAAACAAAACCAAGCAAAAACCCAAACAAACGAAAACACCACCAAAAACCAGCAGGTTAAACTGGTGTCGTCTTTTCTCTCATTTGGTTTGTTGCAGAGGATCAAGTCTTTTGAGTAGGGAGAGTTATTTGCTGGTGCATTGTATGAGTTGGTGTCATCAAACATTCCTAAATAATCTCTGAAGAAGAGTGGATGGAAAATCAATACTACTCAGAGGGCTAAGAAATTCTGTTTAAAGCAATAGCTGTTCAGAATATTCACTCGGGTTGAGCACATTTCAGAAAACGTGGTGCCAAACAGCCCAAGGGCAAAAATCAGCAATGGTGCTGTTGAAATAACTTCAATGCATGTGAACTGTATTGGACCCCTGTTGAACCATCTGAAAACTGGGCTACTAAAGCTGACTCTGCGTCTTGCCTGATGGCTTGAAGCTTCTGGGACGTCTGACTTTTAATTGTTCCCTAAAAGGCCAGGCCTTGCTTCAGATACTTGAGTGAGAACAAGCTGAAGTGGAGGCTTAAGGCAGAGCCAAGAGCAGGATCCAGGTCTCCTTTGTTCATGTTTAAAAAAAATAATAAAATAGGAGAGAGAGACTCCCTTCTTGATGTGCTTCAAGAGGAGAGCATGAAAAGTGGGAGAGTGGCCAAAGGCTGAGCTTTGGGTGTATGGGCAAGAGGAGTCTGCAATGAATAAATTATTTTTAGGTTTTTTTAAGGTGCTGCTTGATGCATGTGGGTGTTGGGCCTTCCATTGCATTAACCTGTTGCCTTTCCACTTGGATTCATCTATGAAAACCAGAGCCTGCCTAAGAGGTGTTGCTTACATAGTGAATGCATTTGTCCCTAAGTTTTAAGGCAGATGCATAGGCTAAATCCTTCTGGACTGGCCCTCTCTTCAAAGGCGTGTAGCATCAGAGTGGTTCTACACCGAGTGTGCTTAAGTACTGTACATACAACTTTTGTACTACGTAGAAAAGCTGAAGTATTGTAGATACTTAGGATACAGCTGTGTGCATGGCAGCACATTTCTCTGGGGTTCTGAAGTCTTATGTTTGATAATTTGATAAGCATATGAAATTTAATAAAGTCTAATTAACATAGTGTAATAAAATGTACAGTAAATGCTGTTTATATATCTCACTGATAAACAGGACATTTTATGTCAGTGTCTGAACAGTTAGCTGCATGTGTGCTAAATGTTGCTTTTAATTAAACAATAAAGAATGTAACAACCTTTATTGTATTGTAAATTTTGATGTGGTACAACAATTTGATTCCTTAAAAATTAATTGCCTAGGAGTGTGTTTAAGTAATATTGATTATGCTGGTGCCTCTTGTTGATCTGTGATACTTAACCCAGCATTTAAAATATCTTTTTTCCATTATACATTTGTGATGCAAGAATAAAAGCAAAGTACAAAACAAATAGGCACTTGAATTCTAATAGCAATAAGCAATAAATGTCAGGCATCTGGAAATTATGGTTGCAATTTCATCAGAGTACACTTTGTTCTTCTATTATGCCTGCATGAATTTTGCTACAGGCAAAATCTATTACAGATCACAGTTAAGAACCTTTCTAATCTACACAGATAGTCATGGAAAAATGCTAGAAGACAAAACGTTGGAAAATGTAATAATGCCAAGTAAAACTGACACTCGTAGAAAATAATGTGATCATATTTAGAACTGCAGAGATAATTTCCTTAAGATTGTGTTGAAACAGTAATTTCTGGGGTGTTTGGTCTTGCTGAAGGGCGCATAACTAATAATATGCAGCGTATCATTAAATGTATTTGTGTACTGTATATAGATAGATATTTATCTCTATACTATGGGCTGGTTATTTTGCTTGTTTAATGATTGTCACCTGAAATAGCAGTTACCAAGCCAGAGTGTACATTAGAAGCTGGTATTTTTCCATTGCCGGTGATTATATTTGAGTAGTGGCTATTTCTGCTCCAGGTCATCTCTATTGCCCAATGAAGGCAATCTCTCTTGCCTTTGAAAGTATTTTATACTTTTTATCATGCGTTATGATGCTTTACAACTCTTTAATTGACTCTGTGAAGATTTATGGCTTGATGATCAATTATAATTCTGTCAAGTTCTAAATGCAGATTGTTTATTTTACATAGCATTTTGGTGCCAAAGCACACCTTAAATTCATCCTGGTGTTAAAAAGACACTGAATGTTTTGTACTTATACTTTTGCTCTGGGCTATAACAGAATTGAAAGCATAACTTGATTTGTGCTCTTTAAACAAAGTTTTTACCAAATTGAAAGCGAGTGTATTGGCTTGTGTTCGTCTCTACCTTTTTAGTAAGAAAGTCTAAATCTTTCTTTCAGTGTAAACATCAATCCTAGAATTTTTTCCATGCTTGCTAAGGAAGTTCTCTTTTGCAGTAATAAAATGTACAATTATATGATTTGCATCTATAGTTTGCTTTCTTCACTAATTAGGTGTTCTTTTCAATAACCACTGAAAGGTAGATAAGCTTAAAACTTGGTTCATGTCCATGCAGTAAACAGCATGATAATGGAAGTGTTAAAACTTACACAGTCATTGCAGTTGTGGCTCTTTTATGAATAGGTTTCTTGTTACAATGTCATGAAATAAGATTAAAATAAGTTTATCAGATGAATTATATCCTGCTTCAAAAATGTAGCTGCTGTCCTTGTGAGTTAAACAGTCTTAAGGGAAATTCTTTGTTACCAAAATGTTTGGTGGAAATACATACGCAAATGCTAACTAGGGCTATTTGTGTTCAGAAATGTTTTCTTTGAGCAGAGAGAGACAATTTGGCTCCAGAAAAGGGAAACAAGTCAGTCAAAAAAGCTGCAAGCGACTTGGTTGATTAGTTGCGGAGAACTGTAGGTTCTTGTGTTGGTTCCAGCAAAGGTCTGTAGATTTACTGGGTCTTGAAGAAGAGTCCGTACCAATTGCCCATGTAAATTGGCTAAAGAGGAGGTTGTCTTCTCCCTCAAGCAGCTGGATTATGTACAGAAGTTAATAAATCAGTCTATAAAATTCAGGAATTAAGCTGGCCATGGCAAAGAATCTTTTCAGTTTCTTTCCTGCTCCCTTGCTCCACTCCTGGTGATGAACACTTCAGTACCATGACCATGCGATAATGTTGCAGCTGTGCTTACAAGGATTTCAACAGCCCGGATCTGTCCTCCCAAATGATGGGAGCTAAACAGAAACAAAAAATCCTGAAGGTGAAAGTGAACCTTTATATTAAGTGTAATCTCTTAGAATATTTGTGATGTTTTCTCATGGGTATTCTTGTTCCAAAATGTATGATCAATCCAACTGAAGAAATATAAAAACACTTTCATATTTAATATCAGAACGAACAAAGCATATTAATGCCTTTGATGCCACTAGGGTTGCAAACCCCAGGGCTGCAATTTGTTGTGATTGTGCATATCTATGAATTTTTAAAGAATAGAGGACAGATTCTGACTTGAATGAGAATCCAAGTGTGAGAAGGGTTCATGTTGTGGTTCTTGTGAGATCACAATCAGACTCTAGTCTTTGACATGATTTTTGCGAGGAGATAGAGCATGCAACCATAGGAACAAACACAACCCTTTCTAAAGATGCGTGCTGTATTAAGCACTAAGTTAATATTCAGTTTGCAGCTGGTTATACATAGTAACTTTTATATTCAGATCAAATACTTACTTGAATAGATATTATTCTGAATGGCATACAAAGATCATCTCCCTGTATACTTAGTGGAACATCATTTTGAATGAAAATGGTTTATCTGAATAAATTTGCTCATAATTTTGCTGATTATGGGCAGAAGTCTTGTATTTTCATGTAAATTTTCAGTACTGTAAGCCTTCTATCTTTGTTTGTTGAAGTTGTCTATTTAGATAATTTAAAAATTCTGGTTACTATATTAAACTGTACAAAACATCTAAAAAGACATTATTTATCAACCTGAGATTTTTAATTCATTTCCCTGGTATATGCCATGTGCATTTTAAACATTAGTAGTTTATTAATTTTAAAGCCCATTCGTTCTAATAGCGTTCAGCATAGCCTTAATTCAGGATCACAGAATTCTCTCCATATCTATTCCTTGTATCATTATGACTCACTTGCCCTGTTTTGAACCCGATGGCCCTTATTAGTGTCCTACAATTGCCTTTAGATATTACTAATTCCTTGGTTCTTCCTCAGTTTTGTTCTTCAGCTGAGTTTGAGCCGGTTGTAAATATTTATTCCCCACAAAATTCCTGAACCCACGATAATGCTCCTTGTGGCTTCTCAATGGCTTTCTTCATTAAAAAAACCCTCTTCTGATATCTCCTGAGGTTCAGGTGACTATACACCCATACAAATCACAATCACAGAGATAACTTTGTCATCGCTTTGCACAATGCTGCTTTGTGTCTCCATTGATTCATTCTTCTCTATCGCAAATTTAAAACTCTGTCATCTTCTTGAAGATGCTCTTTGAATCACTTTCTTCAAAGCTCTTTGCTAAAGCTTTTTTCCCCCTTACCCAAGTGTGTCTAGACTCCTCAATTTTGTCAAAAATAACAAACTTTTGTCTGCTTCTCCCATGTTATACGTTCTTTCATGCTGTTCCTCTCTACCCTCCCTAAAATGATTCAAGTGGCCACTGCTTTTGTTCTGCTTAAGCCCTCACCTAACAAGTGGTTTATGAGGATTTAACATTCTTATCTTGGCACACTAAAGGTGTTATGCTTTTAAAAGATGGATCAAATGTAAGTTGTGCCCATTTGAATTACCGTCACCTGGGCTTTCTGTACTTCATACATTGGTTCTCCTCTGTGGTCCCAGGAAAGCCATTTAATTTATTAGGTCCTGCAAGCTGGGCTTGGCATCAGGACCAGCTTGGTGAGGACTCTCCCTGGAAGACCCTGAACAGGAAAAGTTAATTCTAACAAAGACCTCATCCTTTCTTATTGCTGACATAAGTTTCTCACATCTTATTAAGAAAATCAAGGCACTTCCATGTCCCGCTTTAGGTTAGGACAGTAACAGTTTTGACCACTTCTGACTCTCAGATACGTTATTTTTGCTCCCCTCCTCCACAATCCTCCCCACAAAATCCTCCTTAAACATTTCAGTACTTCTAGGTTGCTTAGTCCAAACTTTGTGGCTAGGGGCTTAAACTGTGAACTTAAATATGTACTTATTCTTGTGTTTCATAAATCTAAGCTGCAAAATTTGTATTTTAGTCTACAAAAGAAAAGCTGAAAATATAACACGAGCTGCAGATATTTATGTTTACCATAAAACACTGGTTTGAGCAGGAACATAAATATTTATCTTTTATAGGGCACAGAGATTTTGGGAAAGATGCTGTCTGGTAGCTTCACCTGTGCTTTATGTTGACTGCACCATCAGAAAGTGCTGTTCGGTTCTGTAATCTGATGTGGTCTTGATATCGCTTGAAAATCTCCCAACCTGTGTGATACGATACAAGTGACAAAGACCAGCTGCATGTGCAGTGCAGAGTGGGAATTTGACGGGTGCAGAGATAATGTGGGGCAACATGGACCTCAGTCCATTTGGAAAATGAGTTCTTGCACAATTGAGTTCTGGGCTTCCTAATGACCTTAAAAAAAAAAATATTTTGCTTGTCTGCACCTATCTGTAAAGTGAGAATGGTGATATTGCTGTCCTTTGTGAAGCTCTATGTAAGATGAAGAGAATTTTATAACTTATTATGTAAGTAAGCTATGCTACTCTGACAGCACAGATGTCAAGTAAGACCAGGAAACTGGGCTTTTTTTTTCCATTGAAAATGCAATTTAGTACAACCCTATCAACTAAGTCAAGTGTTCTGATTCTGGATAATTTCTTCTGCATTCTTTCTGATCAGTTTTTTTGTTTTGTTTTGTTTTTTAATTACCTTTCTCCTCCTCCTGATCTCTTGGAAGAAAAAGCTGAAAAATCATGGACTAACTTCTGGAGCGTTGCCACTCTAATTTTCATTTGCAGTCATGGAAAAAGGGGACTAACATTTACTATCCATTTACTAGCTATTCTAGCCCATTTATTTATTAGGTTTTCTTGTTCAGGGACAGGGATTTGGGGTGTTTGGAAAGATTTGCAATCAGTCAAGAGACCACAGGTAGAAGAACAGTTTTAGATGGGCAACTTAGGGAGTGATGTATTTTTTTCTCTCATTGTATGGATTCCAGATCCTCTGCAGTGGAAGCTGTGACCTACTTAACGCAAATGATATGCCTTAATGGCTACTGATTGGTTGCCAGAGTGTTTTCTTTAAATATACATATCCATCAGCAGCTGCTTTGTAATAATAAATGTCTCCCGTGTTACCCCGTTTGTCTGTTTACATCACAAAGTAGTGTCATACTATAACATGCAAATGTTTTCATTGAGATAAGTTTACTTTATCCTGATGCTGAGTAGTGTAGCTATGTTACATGACATACAAGGTGCCAACTAATTGGGTATTAACATATCTCTTATGTGATTGAATTTCAGAAATAATTTCTTTGAAGTGAATAGTCCTCGAAAGTGCTAGGCAGGAGCTGCCAAACAAGGCCAGTGCTCAGGAAATCATGCAGAGAGATTCTGTGGAAGGGATTTATAGTCAGAGACCTGAGAAGATGACCAAAGCAGTGCACAGATAATGTGAGGGATAGCTGATATCTTGTTATAGGTTTTTGTCCTCTTTGTTCAGTTTCTGGTTATGTGCTTGTCACGTCCCACCCTCAGGTATGAGTAGGGGGAGAAGTGACTCAGGTTCGTGGGTCCCTTTGGTTGGAAAACAGTACATACAGTACTTAAGGTCTGCAAACAAAAGGCTTTTATTTTACGGCTTGGCCCAAATGGTATATGATTCAGTGGCAGAAGGATTTACGTTATTGTAGTTTCAACCGGTAAACATTGAAAGTTTGCAGCATATGCAGGGCTGTAAATCTTATGTTACTATGTTACATATAAAAAAGAAAAGCAAAAAAGTAGAAGTATGGGAAAGAAAGAAAAGAGAGAGAAAGATTTCACCATCCTTATGGCTCCGCTTTTTGTGTGATGGAGTCCACAGTCTTGGGTCCAGCGACGTGTGGCGTCCTCCGGTATCTTGTTCAGTTCATGTGGTGAGACTGGTGGGCAGAGTGGTCCTCAGGATGGTGGGTGGACGCCCCAGTGCTTGCACATGGTGGGCCTTTATAGCCCTCTGGGTTGCCCGCTTGCGTAATTTTTGGTCTTTTGTGAAGGTGTTATTGAAAAAGATATAAAAGTTGGGGGAATGGGGGGTGATTGTGAAAGATTGACAAGCCTCGGGCCATGTTGAAGGGTCTCAGCTTTTCCCTTTGTGCCATGCTGGGTGTGTCGGAAGGTGGAGCTGTGTGCCCTACGGCATGTCCCCCACCTTCTGTATTGCCAGCCGGCCTGGGCTGTGGCTCATTAGCTTGTCGTTGATATGTAAATTGCAATTCACCCTATACTGAATCATCTCCTGTGGCTGGATGAACTGGTTTTGCCACAATGTTTCAGCCATTGTCCTTATCAGACTCTGACAGTGCCTTGTTCATCAAAGGTCATGTCAGAGTTTTGCCTTCGTAGAACAGGAGGCTATTTCTAATGCTGTTAAAATATAAGTCAACATAATCTAAAACTTCTGGGTTTTTTTCTCCCTACCAAGGCATTACGAAACAGATGGCTATTTATTTGAAATATTCAGAATTATTGTTGTATATTGCATATGTACAACTGGAGTTGTTCAGAACATCTACCTGATAGTTTCATAAATGATTTCACAGATACTTTATCTGATAGTTTCATAAATGACTTTATTTTGGTAGTGCACTATTAGAGAAAATGGGAAAAAGAAGAACCAAATTATGAAGCAATTACATTTGAAACAAATCCTTTAAAGGTGGTTTTTGTTTTTTTCAAAAGGAATCATTATTAGAATCCTAAGGAGTAAGATTATTCTGCTTTGATTGAATTCAGCAGGAGCAAAGCAAGGTCGGTGTAAGATGTCTTGATAGTATGATGTTATGTTGTTATGTCTGTGAATACTGGATAGATCATCTGAAAGTTTTGAATGATGATTTACTTTTAAGTAGTATCAAGCCCTTGGCTAGATTTCCAAAAGTGCTCCCACTCGAATAAAACGTGATTTTTCAGTTTAAAACCCTTCTGGCCTTCTTCAAGAACCTCACTAAAATGCAGAGGTCTGGACTCATCCCCCTCGCAGCTCTGACTTGGGCTCTCATCACGATCGCTCAGGCTTTGTACGCCACACTTCAAAATCTGCAGTCAGGATATTCCTGCTATTCTGTGAATGCACTAATTGCTTCCCCAAACTGCAAATTTATGAATGGGGAAAAAATAGTTTTATTTTGCGAACTGTGCACTTGCATGGCCGACTAATCGTTTGTGTTTTCCCTGAATCGTGCTGATATGTTTGCTGGGCTAGAGATGGAAACGATAAGGACTGGTTTACCGATGTTACAAATATATTGCTCTACACCCACATGGGCTGAGCCTAACTGGCTGATCCCTTCTGTCTGTATTTCATTGCATGGAATGTTTGCATTTTTAGTGTGATTTAATTCCTAAATTCATTGCACTGAAAAGTCCTCTGTTTGAAAGCTAGCAAATACCAATTAGGAAGATATGCCTCCCTAGCCAATTAAAATGTGCAGGTGCAATAACTTTGCTATCAACAGCTTTGGTGTTTATCTAGAAACTTTTACATCAAGAGATATTTTGTAATAGCATTGGGAAATGAGCCTGTTAGAAAAATGTTCTTACTACTTGACGCTAAAAAGGCAACTTAGGAGTACTGGATTCAGCACTGACTGGCTGTGCTGATATGAATTAACCCCCACTATTTCAGTGACCAGGGAAAGAGTCACTCTGGATGAAGAGGAAAGAGGAGGAAAAAAAACAATTTAACCTCTGTTTAACTATAAGGACTCAGCTTACAAAAGAGGACTGTCCTCTCAGATAATTAGATTTATGTAGTTATTGTGTATTGGGCAATTTTGCTTCTGTGGCCTGTCTATCCTTTGCACAGAGCGGTAGTTCTTTACCCTGCAGCCAGAGAGAACACAATGAAGCTCTGCAATGACAGTGACAATAAAACAGGCAGTTTTATTTAGAAAGTGGAACATAATAAACTCTGCAAAGTATTTAGAGTGAAATATGTAGTGTTCCCCAGATTCTGATAAACCTTTTCTTAGGAACAGACAGGGATTGCCTGTTGAAAAGAGTAAGGCTAAACCCAGCATCAAGAGGGCTCCAGGAATCTGTATTAGCTAAGCTGACATGATGTGTTATTACTGATAATAACTATTTAGGGTTCAGATTCAGTTTGTTGCAGTCCTGCTACGCAGCATCTGACAAATGATGCCCAGTTTTGCCTGTTTCCAGCAGGAACTCGGAGAGCTTTGCTGTCTCTTCTCCTCACCTGGCTCATTATTTCCCCTTATTCAGGTTTCAGCAAGATCTCAAAAGGCTTGTCTTACGGTGTAGTTTCTCTGAAGTAAGCCATGATTCATCCTTACACAAAGCTGTGAGATAAGATATGCTATCCTAAAAAAAAAAGTCTTAGATTACTCTTCAAGCAATGGGAAATGCAAAAGCATGATCTATTGGAAGTAGTTTGTAGCTGATCTTTCCTATGTGAGTTTTTGAGGGGGTTTGTTTGATTATTTTTTTTTTAATTTTTTTTTTTTTCTTTCCCCCCGCCCCTACCAGAACTACTTATTACCCATTCATACAAAAAAAATCTCAAGTCAAGTGAGTGATAGAGGTCTGGCAAGGTCAAGTTTGATGCAAGTGTATTTGGAACAGTTTGGTGGGGTAAGGAGTGTCTACCTCCTTGTCCTGCTAATGGTTTTGCAGATTCCACCTCGTCTGTTGTGATCTGGTTCAGTGTTTTCCCCCAGATTGTGCTTTCCCTCATTCTGTGATCTCACTCTTAAAACTTTGCTCTCAGAAATTTTGGCTTATGCAGCATCCAGCTGGAGTCATGCCCTACTTTTTGACAGTGGTGTGACTGTTTCTTCTGAGCCAGATGTGTTTAGTTTCATCTTTCTACTGTTCCTCCCAACAGTAACTTTGCAATCAGATGAATAGCTGGCATTTTGCTATTGTCACCAGCCACCTTCATATTTCTAAAGAAAGGCAGCTCTTGAGGAAGAAAATAATCCACATTCCCTATTGCTGAAGTACTTGTGCCGGTGTAGGACTTACATGACAAAACTCTTTGTCCTGAGTGACCTTGGAAATATCCATGCCAATATCTTACAGGATGTAAATCTGTGGGGGTGTTTGCTGGTGACCACAGGCAAGCCCAGCTGGGACTTGGCTGCAGAATGCACCTCCGAATGCGGTGTCACCATCTGCTGTGAGCATCTTACAAACTAGTATAAGAACCAAACCCATACGTATGAGTCAATTTTAAGAAGATTGCCATGTAGCTACTTAACCACTAAAAAAAAGAGAAATAGGAACTAGTTTTCCTTCCTTCTTCTAGGCACTTCTTCTAGTTGGTCACGTTAAGCTTGGAACTGGGCTACTCCTCCTCTGTGTGCAAGGGGGAAGATGTTCAGTCTAGTAAAATTTTACTGCCCGCCTCCTACTTGCTGGTTGTAGACCTGCACAGCTGCATAGGGCAGATACTCCACATGAGGGTGTTGCACTTCATTCACAGGGTAGAGAAAGTGTCTTGACTTCAGTTAGTATAATTTACATATTAGTGCTTGCTTAAGATATGCCAGGAGCAGAAGCTAGCCCTTTTGCTTATTGTAAATGTATATGTCTATAAAGCTGAAATATTAAATGAAAGGCAGCTCTCATAAAACTTTCATCTAAGGAAAAAAGAGTAGATATTGTAAAAAGCACTATCCATAAATGAAAGATAAGGAGAGGAAAAAAACCCTAACCCAAAACCAACTGGTATCTTTATCTCAGTTGGTACTTCATGAGTATTGGACCAGATATAGCATCATAACTAGTGATTCAAGGTGATTAACTGTGGTGGTATTTGTAATACATTCAGTTGCTTCCACTGGGCTTTTACTAAAGGAATCTTTCAGTCAACGGCAAAGTGACTGGTTAATGGCAGACGTGGAGAATAATTGGCAACTTGGCCAAAACATCTGCAGATGAAATATATTTTGTCAAAGAGCTAAAACCCTTGTGTTGAGAAAATGCATTTTTTTTTCCTCTGATCCATTCTGTCAACAAAATACTTTTCATCAGAAACATCAAAGCCATTTCATCTGCAAATTTCATTTTTTGAATCCCTTAATCTATTCTGTTGACAAAATTTTCTGTCAACTGCCTCAAACCATTGTATTAACAAATTTCTTTTTGTCAATCGTGATTTATTCTTTTGGCAAATGCATTCTATAATACTCTGCTTCATTCTGTGGAGAGAATACATCAGTTTCCATCTTAATTTTTTAGGAAGTAGAAGTTGAAAGTAAAAGTAGTGTCACAGCTGATAATCTACTGAATCTATCCACTGACTTGGCTTATTTTAAATATATCGAGCTGAGTTAATCTTTCTGCTGAATAATGCAAAAGAATTAATCATATTTCTTGCTTCATGTTTTCTTTAGAGTATCTGCTAATCATGGCTTTCAGGCTCATGATACGAAGATGACCTCTGACAAACTGTGCTTTAACTTGTTTCTAGATGTTGATGTACTGGAGGCTTGTCGTAACCTCACTGCTTATAATGAACTACTGAAATACAATACAATATTGCAACCACCCCTAATGTATTCCATGCTAATTTAGCATTAACCAATGTAGTATAAAAATGAATTGACAGCAAGTTAATTCCTTAGACAAAGAATATATGTTTGAAAGCAGAATCACATGATGATAAGAAAAAGTTATGTAAAAGCTTTGAGTGTAAAATACCAGTAATCTACATTAAAAATATTATTAGTCTTATTACTACTCCTTGTACAAATGGAAAAGAAAAAAAGTCACTAGAGTTTATCATCCATGTATAAGACAAGATAACAGACAGTGGTATGGTTTAACCCCAGCCAGCAACTAAGCACCACACAGCCACTCGCTCACTCTCCTCCAGTGGGGTGAGGGAGAGAATTCAAAGAGTAAGAGTGGGAAAAATCATGGATTGAGGTAAAACCAGTTTAATAAATAAAGCAAAACCCATGCACACAAGCAGAGCAAACCAGGGGATTAACTCACTACTTCCTGTTGCAGGCAGGTGTTCAGCCACCTCCAGGAAAGTCAGGCTACATCACAAGTAACTGTTACCTGGGGAGACAAAACACGACCACTCTGAACATCCTTGCCCTTTCTTCTTCCCCTAGCCTTATATTCTGAGAATTATGTCATTTGGTGTGGAATATCCCTTTGGTCAGCTGGGGTCAGCTGTCCCAGCCGTGTCCCCGCCCAACCTCTTGTGCACCCGCTGGCTGGCGGGTGGTGTGAGCAGCGGCAAAGGCCTTGGCTCTGTGTGAGCCCTGCCCGGCAAGAACTGAACATCCCTGTGGTACCAACGCTGCTTCCAGCACAAACCCAAACACAGCCCCACACTGGCTGCTGTGGAGAAAATTAACTCCATCCCAGCCAAAATCAGCACAGATGGACAGTGATTTATTTCCTGTGCATCACTGGTCCGTATTGGATGTATCTTTGCCTTATCTGATTTTCATCTTTGTGAAGTAGTTATTTTTCAGGCATTCCCTTAATTTCCAGATCTAATTGAATAAATGTGTTTGGGATTTTAAGGAAGATAAAAGCAGGCTAACTACTAGCTAATTTTTTTGTGTACAGTGTATAACTCCGTATCTACCACATGGTGAACCAGATTGTAAAATAGAATTGTGCTATTAGTATCTTATTGAAAATGGCTGCATATGGTCCTGAGGAAACCCTTCAGAAATGGAGTTTCCTCTCTGTGAAATAGGCATAATCAGGTGTCAAAGTAATCTTGAAAATTTTTGTTGTAATAGTTAACTTTTCTGAGCTATGGGAGGAATTAAGCAGTGCCCTTGGGTCCTTGGCAGTGCATCATAACGGGGTGAGTCATAGTTTCAACTCGGCGTCTGCTGGCTAGAAAAGGGCAGTGTGCTATTTCCTCACACCTGGCCGGTTCCTTTCATTAAAAATTCTGGACTGCGCTACTGTGTAGTTTGGCATCCTCATACACACCAGGAATTGGTGTATATGTGGCTGAAAAGAGGGTGCCCTGGGAGTAGTGACCGTGTGACTATGGATATAATTTTTCTACTGGCAATGGTTAGCAGAAATTGAAACTGTAAGAGAAAGAAATCACTTGTGAGAAACATCAGAGCGGTACCAGCCCTTTCTGACTGTGTTTGAATTTCCCCTCTCCTACGCAAGGAGATGTCCCGTAGCTCCGACTTTTCCAGCACATTGTGCTGTCAGTCACCTGTCTACAGCAGGGACAACTGCAGAGCTACAAAAAACAGCAACAAAATATTAGCACAAATGTTAAGGTAGAGATATTCTAGACTGGGATAAAGTGCTACACTTGCATCCAGCTGCTACTTGAACAAACAATTCAGTAAGTCTGTAGTTTGTTGCCGAGTGCCCATGGTGCCTTCACCTGGGCCTTTGGGAATTTTTGAAGTGAGTCTATTGAGATGATGTTGTTTAGCTGTGGAATTTGGTGGGACAGAGATGGATCATCTTCTCTCGCAGTCCTATGTTTACAAACCATGCACCAAAACCAGGCTTTTGGACAAACATTAGGTATTTTCTGGCTTCCTGCACCATTTCAAGGGTCCTGCAGCAGAGTGTTCTGCGTGGTTCTTGGAAGATAAATGCAGACTGGGCTTTTAAACAAGGACTCACCACAGAATCTAAGGAGGCTTCTCCTGATCAGATCAATTACTGGGGGATGCGTAGGCCAGCTGAACAGTCCAAAATCAAACATGGCCCCAAAGTAGGCAATAAAATTGATATTTCTTATTCAATTTTCACAAATTAAAATTGAAACCCCTTTAAAAAACAGATCGATCCCTAATTTCTTTGAAATTAAATATTACTGTGGAGGACTTTTTCTTGTCTCAACACAGCTGATTCTTTTTGTCAAGTCCGTGTTCAGTATTATTTCTGCTGACTCAAATATTTTTTTAACTGTTGTGCAGTTCTGGAAGGACTTTAAGTCTTGCTATAGGTTAATATATTTTCTTGCTGTGTGCTTCCTGTATTCTGGATCTTCTTTTCATGGATCTAATTTCACACTTTAATGCCAATTTCACCTCTGGAGTTTTTGCCCTTTATCTACAGAGGGGCTACAAAGCAGTCGCTTTGTACAACGGCTGCAGTATGCAATCGAGTTGACAGATCCTCATTTATTAGCATCTTTCATTAGAACGTTAGGAATTTAGCATGTCATTCTATTGGAAATAATGTATGATTGATTGATTGACACTGATCAAAATTCGTTTCTTCATCCACTGTCGTACCAAATACTGAGAATAATGAGTTGCACATAGTATCAATAATTCCTAGAAGAACATGAAATGCTCAATCAAGGGACTATTTTGCTCAACACTACTTCTGCTACTTTAAGAAAGGGATCCTAAATTCTTGAAGAATAAGACTCCTTAAGGTTGAATTTTACTTCCAAAATAGTTAGTCCTTGTCATAATACAAAAGCTAAAAATAAAAGACAATTATTTTTCTCCTGTACAACAAGACAGAGAGCCCAAATATAGAAGTGTAATAAAAAAAATAGATTATTGTTTGGATAATAATAAATACAAAGTAAAAGTGAGGGGAATACTCTTAGATATCCACTTATCTCTTTATGGCTAATTGAAACAGAGAGTGGTTCTAATTTAGACTAATTTAGATCCTGAGGACTACTGTATATCTGAAAATTGTAGCTTTGAGATAAATATTGGTTTTGAGCAATATATAAACAACGTATGTATCCTTGGCTCATTTAGCACTACCAGGGTTTTCTTCTCTTAACCTAGAAAACCTGTATTGATCACAGCTGCCCGAATGACAAGCAGGAGCTGCTAAGAACAATTGGGCAGCAGTGGAGAAGTATAGTTCCCCTTGTAGAAAATTCAGTTCTGGATAAACACCTTTTACTCCAGGGAGTGCAGATGTCTTATGTGGAGCTGCACTTTGTTGGAGTTCCAACAAGCTCAGCAGCAGGTCTGTGTTCATAAGGAGAGGGAAAGCAGGAGGAAGTCAAGAGAGCTATAGAGGAGCTTTTACTCTTTCCCTGATGGGGGCCAAGTTAATAAAGAGGAATGAAAAGAATATATCTGTTCTATGGATTTTTACAGCGGTTGTTCAGTGGAGGCTAGGTATACTGGGAGCTGGTTACAATTTTTAACATGTTACTACAAAGAAAGGACAATGCTGTGTAGAAAAGATTTTCTTGCATAGAAAGTGAAAGAAAATTTGACATTTTATTACTTTCTCTAAAGTTCAACAATATTTTACTGTTTTGCTTAATGAAGGCAATAATCACCCATGTTCTCTACAGCCCTTAAAATCTCTTTCCCCCCATTTCTTCCCTTTTTTTCCCCATTGACGTGAAATGAGAGAGGTAAATGTGAAGAGGATGCACAATGAGTATGTTGCTGAAGGAGAGGGGCCATGCTGTTGCACATCTTATTACTTTATTGGGGTCCAAGACTATCATTGAGGTTCATGGGATTCATTCATCGCTCCCATGAAGTGTGGGGGGGAAAGTGCTTGGAGCTAGAATATGCTCCAGCAGCAGTTTTCAGTGAGTCTTCTGGAGACGTGATTTGCAGATTATTTTTATTAATAGTAAATTACTGGCCTCTCCTATTCTCACACTGTAAAACGAGAGTGTTGGGGGATGGAGCTGGTATTTCTCCCTTTCACTTTGCCTGGGTAGGAAGAATGAAATTAATATTGCAATTTCCTAATGATATAAAAAGAAGAGTGTACTGTCTATAACATAAGGATATTTGCCCTCCCTTGTGAAGCACTGGAATACCCAAAGTATCATGGAATAATACATTGTTACAGAAACCAGTAGTCATACTAGTCAAATCACAGTGGGAAGCTTGTTTTAAGTTTATATTTCTTTTAGCTTCTTCTGTAGACAGGGTGAACTACATTCTGTGACCCAAATGTCTTAATTTCCTTTGTCTTTCTGATTCAGTTTGGTCCTACTACAGCTACAAAGAAGGGTCTGAATCATTTGCTCGCACTAGATGTTGCAAATGATGTTTGTTTCTGAAGCTTTTAGCTTTTTGCTGCAGCACTGACAGTAGCATGAAGGAGTACCACAATATAGGTTTGTAACATTTGCCATTGGTCCCCACAATGACCCTGATTTCACTTAAGCACTTAAAAATCCTCTGAGAGAATAACTCTATCTACCACAATTCTGGTGATTCCCTAAAATCAGCCTGCCATTTAGCCAGACAGAAAATACAGCCTGCAATACCTGTGAATACATGCATCATTTTGTCCTTCATGATACATTAGTGGTGTCAAGTGCTGATGAGATCATAGCTGATAGTAGTTGATGATACAGGATGAACAGTGAGTTAAAGCATTTTTGAATCTATCTATTCCAGAATTCTTTCAACTGGACCCGACTCTCCTCCTGTCGTGTGTCAGCTGGTGTAAAATCCGGAATGTCTCTAGTGAAAGCAAGTCAGTTATGCTGTGGAGCAGAGGTGAAGGTAGGAAAAAATGGTTGGTTCCTACTTTAGTCTTGTTTGATTAAAGCAAAGCTATGTTGCAGAAGACAATGGAATTATATCTGTCTAAAAATTTTCAGATCAGAAGCAATTATATGTTGACCAACTACTATAAAACATTATGGAGGGTTTTTTTTTTAACTCGATCTATTTTATACACTTTCCTGAAACTCCTAGTTTTCTTCTTCCTTGACAATACTGCATTCTAACATGGGCAAAAGCAGGATTTACTTCTGTTCTTGAATTCTGGTGATTAGTTTGTCAACAATCCAGCAGTATGTTGCATTTTGGACAGGTGTACTCTAATGGATGTCTCTAAACAATTTGAACATGGCTAGTTGACTTAATCATTTATTTCATTATAGCAAATATTAAACTCTGCAAACAGCTAGCTAACCACTGAGTGCTACCAGATTTTCATTGTTCAGTATGCCATTTTCTCATCTTTTATGCACATTTATATAGTCTATTTGGTTCCTGTGGAGCTGATCTGGGGAACTCGGTCTATTTCCTTTCATTGTGATGCTGGAATGAAACTGTGTTAGTGGAAATGAGCTGATTATTTGGAAAGAACTCTATAGCTGGCTGTGTTCATTAGTCTGTCCTAACTTGTATTTGCCTCTTCTATTTTGCACTGTGACATTTATTCTTGCTTTTGTGTTTAAATCTCCTTGATCAACGGTATGTTGCATGGTAGCTTTCAGCTTCTTGTGATGGGTTTCTGTACTCCGTCTGTCTCTCCAACACACAGCATATGTGCACGCATACTCCTAAAAAGAAATCATCGTTCGGCCTTCTCTGTAGCATGCATATTGCTTAATTTTATTTAGACAGAAATGGAATTCTAGGGATTCTTGGTTAAGTTTTGGATGAAAACTGATGACTGTGTCCTTGGAACCAGTTGCATAAGTAAGGATGGCATAAGGACTTAAACTGTCTCAAAAAGGCAGATACCTAACCAAAGAAAGCGTGACCTGGTGGGTGAATCAATGTGAAATGTGCTGTAAACTGGTTTATTTAAATACCACTTATATGTTTATTTTTGTGGTCATATTGGGTGCTCTACTAGTGGGATTAGCAATTTGCTGTCTGTTTTCCAGGCAACTAAGGAGGGTTTTTATGAAAAAATTAGAATACAGCTAAGCAAATCATGTATTGCATAGTCCAAGGCTCAAATACTGTGTTTTCTGTTACTTTATGCAACATATAAACCTTGATGTTTCAACATGGCTCATTTCCAGCTCAATTAAGACTGTCTTCTTGAGGATGAATAATGGTTTGGCAAGAGCTGTCCTTCATCTACAGTGGACTTCATGGCTAAAGTGAGGGACAATTGTCTTTCAAATCACAGCTGCATCAGAAATTTGGTTTCCTGTGTAAGAACTATGAAAAACATAAACTCAATTCTCCGTCTTGCTGATACTGCCAGGCTGTCCCAGATAGCTCAAGACATAAAATGAATAAAAGGTATTTGGGGACTTATGAAGCTCTATAAGTAATTGCATCATAGGAACTTCTTCATGGGGTTGAGTGCAGGTTCTTTTGATGTGCTAAATCTTTTGCCTTTGTCCTTATACACTTTTCAAATTCTGCTGCTTTGCTTCCCCAACTCTCTGGCTTTTGTGCTGGCTTTGTATTGCATGTGCTTGGAGCAGATTCAAGCTTTCCAGAGGGGCTGATTGTTTCACTTCTGTGAATTTATTTGTGTTCTGTTATATTAGCATCCTGTTTTAGCGGAGCAAGGCAACCGTCAGTGGTAGAGAACATGACAGACCAAACCCAGAGCAGCTGGTTCTCTTTTTCCCCAGGTTTGACATGGATTCAGTGTCAATATTTTATGTCTTTCCTGGTATTTTTCCTTCCTAACCACTAAAATCTTTAAGAGATAATACATCCCTGAGGCTTGAAAGTGACACCTGTCAGTGGACAGTCGGGTTTTCTCTGACCTGTACAAAGGATGAAGCTGATTACATTCAGTTGGGCCGAGTTCCCTAGTGAAGTACGCCATGAAACGCTTGTTCAGCTGATGTAATACTGCACCTTAACTAAACCAAGGAGGCAACCCAATTTAAACTAACATGGGCGAAGCACGCATCTTCCCCCTTTACTGCCCTTATCACTTCGGAGGTTGTGAAATCCTGTGTTTCTGCATGTCGACAGCTACAAGTGCGTGAGCTCCTGGATGATTTATGCCTTTGTGATATAAATGCTCAAAGTGGAAAGTTACCTCAAACTTCCCAGATTTTCTGCCTTTCAACATTAGACTCTCCTTTGGTATGTTCAAAGAGAGACTCATGACCTTTCTACTTGCTCAGGTATTCTAATTAGTTTAAATGAGCTCCATAATTATTTTAAGTGTCTGATTTTACTATTCGGTGTCTTAAATGCCTGTCATAAAAGCTGCTATAAAAATACATATTGATTTTCAACAAATACTGACTTGCCTGTGCTAACCCATCAACCATTTAAGTGTCTTCTAATATCGGGCAGGGAACGTGTCTGTTGATGTAGAGACTTAATGTGTAGACAATGGAAGTCAGTGAGTCTTTCCACTGACTTTGAGAACTAGATCAGGATCCCAGGAATTTGGGGCAGGGAGTTACCTTGCAAAATGGAATCAAGAAAGTGAGATTCATGTTGCTCCCTTTAATGCAAAATCTACTCATGTCTTTTATTTTGAGATCAATGAGGGCTACTACTGCTGTCTGCCTGTGCAGAAGTAGCTGGTACATGAAGCCATATGGCAGAGATGCCAAGACAAGTGTTTGGTTTCCGTGACTCTGGGCTCAGTGGAGGTGCATTTACTTCTCTTTCTCTAGAGTCAGCAAGACCTGCTTTCTGTGTGCACGTAAGGTTTTTTTCACTTCATCCTTGCAGCAATTCTCCTATTTTAAATGCTTTTCTAATTGCCATCTGTGTTTTGTTTCTTTCAAACTTCTCATGTTTTTCCCTTCATATTCCCTTCTGGGTAAGCGTGCTTAAATGGAGAGTTGTGTGCTGCAGTCTCCTCTCTTCATGTCTAATACCTAATTGCCACTGGTGGAAAACAAATACAATGTGTGAGAGTGAGGAATTCCACAGAAATATCATAGAGCTGCTGGTAAGTACAAGCCTGTAAATCTTTGGTGTCAGAAATTACTCAATTACTTCAAAAACTGACTTTGGTTTACTCCCCACAGAGCTGGCTGCAAATAAACCCCAGTCAGGTGCATTTCTTATGTCCAGTGGTACTGCAGGCTTGTTTGATGGGGGGGTTAATTTTATTTTTTCCATTGTACTTTTATAATAATATTGGCATTGCTAATTAGCTGTATTATTACAGTATATCTCCCTTGTGGATATTTATTTTTAAGCTTAAATCACTTCTAACCCGTTACTAGCTGAGTGAGAATGAGGCCCTTTTGTATTGAATAGGGATGCTCACAAATAAAGAGTCGGTTTCATTTCTTTACAGAATATTTTTGTATTGTACACTTAACTTTCATGCAGCTTTCCTATGGGAACAAGCCAGTTGCAAAATCTGTCGTATTCCAGTTATGTTTCCAAAGTGACCTCCATAGGCTACAGCCATAATCCAACTGAAAATACATATTGTTTAGTGAAAGAATACTATATTTATTTTACAATTACATTTCAATATTTCATTGGCCTTTGTCTGTCTTTACCTGCCGTGTTAACATGAAGCTGAATCTGGAGCTAAAAAACGAACTAAAGCTTTGCTCAGCTGAGTTTTCCCAGAGGTGACATGACTCCGACATTAGGTTGAGACAGAGAATCATGTTTTGCTTGTTGAAAGTATTCTGCATTACATGTTTGTCTGCAGGGATATGTTGCACTAAATTACTATTGTTGTCCATGAACAAAGTGTTGGGTTTTTTTTTTTTTTGCATCATCATCCATTCCATTTCCCTAAGTCTTGTGCTTTAGCACTAAAATAGTTAATGCTGAATATCTTTAGTATCTGTGAGGATTCATAGATGATGGGTCATTCTAGTGACACTGGAATAAGTACAGCATTGATATGTTACTCTCTCACTAGCTGCGTCTGTCTTGCAATTTCAAATGTGCCCTGACAAGTTTATATTCCGTACTTTTCTGTCATTTCAGTCTCATTGAGGTTCCAGTGTAGCTGGTGAATTTGCACATGGGCATTCAGTTTTAGTTCAATGTTTACCACACACACCCAAAATCCCCCAACCAAACGAAGAAGAAACCCAAACCAAAACAAAAACAAAAGTCAAAACCAAAAAACCCACCACAGACAAAACACACAAAACAAACAAACGAAACTAAAGAAAACATCCAAACCAAAACCAAACTTCAGAAGCTTTCTAAGAAAAACACTTTTCCCCCATGATAACAGATCTCTTAAACCAGTTCTCTTCTAGACTTATGTGGCTGTTCACTTATTATACTTCTACTTTCAAAGTTAAATCTAAACAAAATTATTGGTAGTTCACAGTATTTAGATGTGTAATTAAGGAATCTGCTGTTGATACAAGACAACAGAATAAAGCAAACTTGCATCATAACTTGAGGCCTCTACTATAAGTGGACATACCATATATGCTGCTGCTGATGCATATAGCAATAATCTTCGTAGAATCACAGAATAGTTTGGGTTGGAAGGGACATTCCAAGCCCATCCAGTCCAGCCCCTACCGTGAACAGGGACCTCTTCACCCAGATCAGGTTGCACAGAGCTCTATATAAAGGACAACTATATCTGACTGGTAACTTCTCCAGGAAGTAGAATATGTGCTATTGGTGTTAATTAGCTGTTCCAATATTCTAGAAAGACTCTTTTTTTTTTTTTTTTCACGTCTTGATTATGTCATGCCCCCAGGTTGTCAATATTCTCTTGCGATGGTGTATAAAGATGTGTATGCAGTATACTTTCTTTAACGAAATACCTGGTTACCTTATAATACAATTACATGACACTCTACAGGGAATTAATCTATTTCAGATTCTGTTAATTTTTATAGTTTTCTACATGGTGTTTTAACTCTAAAAAGCTAGAAAAAGTCTTGTTTGTATGGTGGGGTTTTTTTTACAATCATACGGAAGTAGTTAAGAGAACTTAATTTAAAATATATTTTCATCCTATTTGTGATTACTTCTCTGTTGCAATTGTACATACAGATGTTATGTTGATGAAATGATAAATGGTTATCAGCTTTAAAAGAAATCCCCCAAATACTCATTGTTTTCTCATATCTGATTTCACTCTGAGCATACTGAGTATTAAAGTGTTATTTCCTTTGAACTTTTTCCTGGTTTGGCTGACCAATGAACAGTAAATCTTTCTGAGAATTGTTAATTCTGTGTCATTACTTTCAGTTTATAGACACTTGATCTGATCATCTCGGATACATAAATGTTTATGAGACGACGTAGAAGTACAGTTTACCACAAATCTGGGAAGCCTGTTCCTCCCATTTTCTTCAAGACCTTTCATGATTTAGTTTTGTTCCCTGGTTCATTCCAGTTCCATATGGATCGTGAAATACATTTAGCTATTTGCTTTCTCTGTTCCTTAGAGGATTCTTGTTGAAGATGCTCGTAAAATAAACATGTTATAAGACCCATTAATGTAAATGGAAACACACGCCATCCATTGGTTGCGGTGGGACCTGGATCAACGTGACAGATCTGATTCTGCAGTGAGGTGCTAAGTGATGGAGCTCAGTGGGGTGTTCAGAGTGTACAGCATCATGAAACAATGAGGGTGGGGGTTTAGAGTAACATCCTCTGGTTCCCTTTCTGTACTTCAGAGAAAGTGAGACCGTCTCCAAGAAACAAGACACACTTGATTGTACCTTGTCCTATTAAGTGGCACACAGACCCAGTCCTCTCTGCCCCTCATCCTGCTTTGTTGAGACTGCGGTGCCAATAAAAGTACCTCCTTAGTTTTACTCCCATACCTCTTAATAGAAATTCCCTGGTCACAGGAGGAGGCGGGAATTCTCTACTCCATCAACAATGGTAGCCAGAGAAAACTGAGCAGATACATATACAAAATATTCCAGTCTGGAAACTTATGCTGCTTATTCTTCATTAAATGTGGGTTTGCCGTTCCTGCCCTATCTATGCCTTAGAATGATCTCAGTTTGGAAAGGCCAGATTCAAGTTCATAAAGTTATATTTTTAAGTTGCCATATTTTAAAATCATGTATTTGTCTATTTCAGTAAAGCACTGCATTTCCATTGAATTTGATTTGTGAGATCATTTTTTTTTCCTGGCTGTTGCTAGGACAACAAAAGCAGTTTTTGTACTCCAGTACATTGAATTTAGTATACACTGTATCTATTAGCCTTCAGAAATACTGCTAAAATAATCAATATCAAATGTATTGAATATGTTAGATTTTAAAATTACATTTACAGCGGAAAACAATTTTATTTTCAGTGTACTTTAGGACCTGTATGGCTCAGTATTGATTTTTATTTCAACTGTCGTGTTCTGGTATCTGGCTTGGCCATTATATTGGTATTCCCTCTGGAAATCCAGCTTTTCTGTGTAAGAGGAGTCATGCTAAATGGAAATGACTAATGACTAAGGAGAACAGTTACTATTTCACTGAATTTAGAAATCCAGAGGATTGTGAAGTCTTTCTGCTGTAGCTATTTAAACCTTCTTTGAGATGTGCTTTGAATGAAATTATTCTAGGGCTGCAAAAATGGCTGCAAGTGAATCTGCAAAGGACCAAGAGCTTGCAGTGACGTGCCCTGAGTTTGGGATCACCCAGTGTCCAGCTGGATGGGAGGGAATTACAGAGAGTTTCACTTGAGAGCTTGGGCTGCTTCAGATACAGTAAATAATTAAGAAAGCTCTTTAAAGCATACCGCCCGTATCTGTACCCAGGTGCTTTAAAAACTGTTTAAATTCAGGTGCTGCTCGTGTTAGGCAGCTGAGCAGTAATACTGTGTTTGCGGGATTGTTGTATCACAACCATAATGTCATCATGGTTGAGTTAACAACTAGACTGAGTGGCAGGTGGTAGTTTTATGTCCCTTAATTGTCTCTTACTTCTAGGATTTAAAGGGAATTGACACTTACTTGCTACAGAATGCTAGCCCACGTGAAAATACAATAACTCTATGCACCGTATTTACTTTACTGGATGGTAAATAAGCATGCTACTTTTGCATGGTTTGGACATAGAATCCTACTATACCATAGGCAAGGTTATTACCCGACTGCTCTCGTACCTGAAAGCGATATACAGAGATCGCTGGCTCAGATGCAGAGAACATTTCAAACACGTGCTTAAAACTCTAACGTATACTTAGCACTGAAATAAATGTGCACGAAGCATAAAATCAAGCATCTCCTCATTGCTAGAGGCCCAACCAACTCATAAGCCCTCCAAGAGAGTTTCCAGCCCACAGATTTTCCAGCTGAATGGCAGATCATTATCTACTCAGCTTTGAAAAGATACAGGGTTAGAGGAATCAAAAATATGTTCAATTCTTTCACTGTAGACATCAAATTTCATGTTTCCCACCATCAATATATGACGTAGTACATTGGTCCGTGTATTAGGTGAGCAGTTAATGACAATGTGTTAATTTTTGACTTGCGTATTATTTGATAATGTCACAATGTACAACTGTAGATGTCACAAAATATTTACTTAATGGTTTGTGATGGGAAGTAGAGTTTTTATAGAAAGAACATTTGTAGTGTAACAAGGACTGTCTATCATTTCTGTCTCCGTGTGGGTGCCTTAATCAGAAAGCTATTGCTTTTGAGGAGCGTCTGGAGAAGGTTCATTCTCGGTAGCTGATACTCAAAAAAATCACCTAGGGAAGTATTTCCATCTGTGTGTGTGTGTGTGTATATATATATATATTTTTTTTTTTTTTTTTCCTTTACCCTTGTTTACATAATCAGTTCAATTGCCCTTTGTTTGTTTGTGGTAGGTGTGGTTGTGGTATTGTGATTTTGTGTGGTGTGTTTTTTGTGGTGGTGGTGGTGGTTTGTTTGGTTTTTTTAATCCATGAAGTAGGTAACTGAGAAGTTTTATGGTTTGAGTTTTCCCAGTCGGGTGCTGAGAGATACTGGTTACCCTAAACTTCCACTGAATGCAGTGGGAATTGTCTCTGCATATCAGAATCAAGCCATGAAATTATTATGCAAAATAGTTTAATTGAAAGTGTTGTCTTGGCTTCTCAAAGGAACCTAAACGCTATTAAAATTCAGGGGAATGTGTGCATCTAGCTTCTTTTCACTCTGTTGAAAATCTCAGCCAATAATCTCTAAATAAATTAGAATTTTACTTGTTTCTGACCAAAATAGTAATTTTTCCATTTCTGGGTGGTTATATAATAGTAATTTCTCTGCTTTTGTGTACTAGTGTGCCCAGGCCAATAATGGATTATTTGGTGCAGCTGTCTTGAATTGCATTTACTATGTCTTTGGCAGTAGCTTCAGCTCTTTGTAGAAGCAATGTAGGGAGCCTGTTTTAACTTTTTATTTTGATAATCTACATTATTTTTGGAGAGAAGAGACACCTTTTTGTTTGCATACAGTTTGGCCTTCAGTTTTCTGCCTAATTTTCCAGTAAGCCTGAAGCAGACATTGTCATTTACCAGAAGAGCTACTGAGAACATTCTGTTCTGTTATTTAATTAAAAACAAACAACCAAACAACCAAAACCCTCTCAGTTTCATAGAAGCTCATAATGACTTATAAGAATCCTTGTGGAAAACAGCCAGGTAGATTTTATGAAGATATCCAGTGGGATTTTATTTTTCTGGAGGCTTAAAGTCTGCAGTATGTGTATAAAACATGTTTAAAACAGACTCATAACTGTGTCTGCTTTATCACTGATGAAACCTAGATATTTTTTCGTGATAGACTTGCACAGCCTGAAATCAAGACGGTATGAGTAAATGAAACTTTGTATTACAATGCTGGTTAATTTAAATATAAATCTAAACATGAATTGTTCTGTCTCTTCTATTGAATGAAATTTTTTCCCCCTACAGTATTGCAATTTATTGTTATTTCAATCTTATTGAACCTTTTGAGCTATTCTCAAGTTTTGAAACCAGGTGAGATTCATGAACCCTTTTTCTTTGCATAGTTATTACTTTGTTTTTTATTACTTGTACAGTCAGTTCATTTTTTCTCTGATGTTCTTGTTAAGGAAAGACATGTGTAAGCATCATTTTTGTGTAAAAGCTGGATTGGCATGAGGGAGAAGAAATTGGATTCTCCTGTTGATCTATTTTTCACATATTCTATCTGGTTTCCATTCTTCTTGCTTTTGAATGCACTTTACTTCCTGTTTATTTGAGTTTATCTTTTCTCATGTCTTTGTGCTCTTCTTTAAAAGTATTTGAATTCAAGAACAGCTTCTGAATCTGCAGTTTGAGTGGGTTTGGAATCGCTCATCTCTCATGTGTGGCAAGGGAATTCAGGAGTGCATCCCAACACGGTCAGATGCAGCAGCTGCTGTTTGATTCAGCACTTTATTGGGTGCAAAAGGTGAAGTCTTCAACTAGCATTAAACATAGAATCATAGCATACTTTGGAAGGGACCTTCCAAGCTCATCCAGTGCCCCCCCTGCCATGAGCAGGGACATCTGCACCAGCTCAGGTTGCTCAGAGCCCCGTCCAGCCTGGCCTGGGATGTCTCCAGGAATGGGGCATCCACCACCTCAGGTTTGTTCTTCTGAGTTTTAACCAGTCTCAGGAAAGGAACCAAAAGTAATATGGTTATTAACATTCCTACTGTGGAATAGGTGGTGTAAATCAGTCTGACTCTGCAGCTGGTTCCTTGGAACCAATTTGCCTCATTTTTATGGCAGCAGATCTAAAAATAGGAATGTATTGGAAGAAACCGTATCGAGCCAAAAGACAATCCAACTATGGATGTTGAGAAGGGGTGGCTTTCTAGCAAAGTCTAACATTTAGCAGTTCATGTATGAGGTGGTAGTGGTTGTTTTGTGTGGTTTTTTGTTTGGTGGTGGTGTGCGTGTGTGTGTATGGGGAGTGGGGAGTGGGTTGTTTGTTTTGTTTAGTTTTTAGTTTATTTTTTATTTCTTCCAAATGATTTGACCAGGTCTCTGAGGCTTGGGTAAGAAAAGGAGCTGGAAGACGAAATCCACTTATTTCATAAGGTTTTGGTAATGTCAATTTACATTTGAATTGGGAACTGTCACAGCTGGCGAAGGGGGTTACAGCAGGATGGCAGTGAGCAGGTGTGCCAAAGATTTCAGTTCCCATCACTGGCTCTGTGGAGGGCTGCAAGTACAGCCGGCTATACTCGCTTTCTTTTGTCAAATAACCAGGCAGGTTGAAATGTTTGCAACCGGGAAACTTGGCTTAGTTCATAACTCTGCTATTGCATTTCTGTGGGGTCTTTATCAAACTCTTTCATTTTGACCACCTGTAAAATGAAGCTGAAATGCTTTCAGTGCACAAGTACTCTGAAACTTGATGGTGAAAATTCTTTATTATATGTAACTGTTATTAAACACAGTACCTACATGAATTCTTGAGCTAAGTTCCATCATCCCTGTTCCTGAGTTGGTATGGGCTCTTTATTCCCGGTGCATTTGCAAATTAGCTCATTCCAAGTCAGCCATTTACATACTAAAACTTTGGTCCTGAGATCACAATCAATCTGCTACACACAATATTATGAAAATAAGTGTGCAAGAGCTTGTAATCATCATAAGTGTTATATCTCAAACAGGCTGAGACAAAGAAAGGAGACCTTAATAACACAGTATTCTAGAGGGCTTAGTGTCCTTTTGTATAGATCTATGGTTTTAAAGACCTGGGTTATAATTTGGCAGAAATATAATTAAAGGTATGTCCTTAGTAACTCCACACTGTAAAATATTTACAGTAGCCCTTGGGACAACGGTAGCTATACTTTGATTTTTACAGTTAAAACATCTCTTCTTGCTCTGCATTATGGAGCATAAAAAGATTTGTAACAATGGCTGGTGTTATTTGGGCATTTCTTAAGAAATCATTTGAGCTGGTCTTCCATTGATAGAGTCAAATCTGGCATGAAATTAAATCCAATTCAAGAACCTCATGAATAGCAAGAGAAGGTCTAGCCACTCAAGTCCTCGCAATTACTTTGTGATCTTTACAGGATGGGTGTCCTGAAAACCGAAGTGACAAATCTGTCTGTGTTTGAGTGGTCATCTATGCCTCAGTAAGCAGACTTTAAAGACAGGTTCTAAAAGCCAGAGGCACTCAGATATACTCCATTAGAAAACCATTCCATTTCCCTTCATGGTCTGAAGATTTAGTATCTTGGGGGCTTTTGCTCCCCAGTCAATAGTGGTGTTTGATAAAGGGGAGGGAGGAAGAGGAGAAGGGGGGAAAAAAAAAAAGGACTTGGGTTCATAGTACAAAGACTTTGTATGTAATATATTTAACTGTCAGGTACCTTTTCTTGTGAGTAATGTGCAAGCTTTCAAATAAGAGAACTGAAGCTGTAAAGAATTCTCATGGTGAGAGTGTTCTAAGAGACACATTCCTGACAGGAGGTATTGGTAGGGCCTCCAAACCCCATTTGCTTTAAATTTGTGTGAGCAGTGGATTATTTCTGTTTATTTTGTGTGCTGCTTTTAGTTTTATTTCCTGGATTTCTGAAACACAAGAACAGAAGAACACATTCCAAGACCTGAACAAAATGTAACATTTCTTTGGTCTGACAATAGGGTCCCACAGAAGTTTGGAACATGGTAGGCATTGCAAATAGGTGCAAGGCAAAAGGAGTGAGGATCCCCATGCTATATTGTCACGGAATCCCCAAGATGCATCAGTTAGGGCAGTGGCCAAAGTCAATCTCTTTTTATCCCTCCTGTTGTATTTATTCTTAAAAAGCAGAACATAACACTACCAAATTCTTCTCAGCTTTCGTTGGCACTCGTGAGGCTGGAATTCGGCAGATAAAATATCACATAACAAACAAATTTCATCCTACTGCGCATGTTTTCTCTAAAAGCTGGGCTGGGCACATAGCAAACCTTTCTGTACAGCGGATTTCTTCCTCGGTGCCCTGTACCACCACGTCTCTCTCCAGACCCGTGTGTGCAGTTGCAAGCCTGCAGGCTGCTGATTCGGGCTGTCCTCTTCGGTAGCGCAGGAATAGAAACGCTTCTAATTCCGGAGATAAACGCATCGCTCCAAATTTCAGCGTCTCAAAAAGAGACTTCTACTCTGTATGTGGACACTCGTTGGTGAGCTCTGACTTTTGATCTCGCGTTCTGCTCTGTGAGTAGTGCAGACGGAATAGTCTCCAGGTGCTTTGCTCAGATCCAGGCTGTGGAACCGTGTTTTGGTCTTGATGCAAACTGCATTATAAACACACTTTGCTTCTGCTGACAGCAGAGAAACCACTCTAGGGTAAACACTGGCATTAGCTCAAAATGTCTCTAAAGAATTGCAAGTATTTCATCAAAAGATTTATCTTTTGGCTTCTGTGGTGGTTTAAGGCTGTGCAATGACCCGTAGGCAGAAGCTGCGTGATGGATAGTCCATCAGTATTTCATATCACCTCAGCAGCCACCCTCTAGAAAGAGAGACTGGAATTAAAAGGTTAATATTTGTTAAAAGCTGACACTTCTGTATTCTCAAGGATCCAGCTCCTGAGGGAGAATAAAAAAATTAATTTACAGGATATATTTTAGAGTTGTGACCTGGAAAGCATGTTTTGTTTACTTTGTTTGCTTTCTGAAAAATCTCAGCCTAGGAGAGAGTCAGTGTTTTACTCTAAACCAGCCCAGCTCCAGTTCCACTGAAGTCAAGGAAGTATTTTAGCTTCTCATCTGAGGATCTGTCCCTTACATTCTTACTAAGAATTGCAAGGTAGAGGGAAGCACAGTTTACGCTTGCATTTCAGTTGATGTCTGTATTAATGTGTTAAACTAGTGCTGTTGGCCCTACAGCCATACCCGGGTACAGTCTTATATAAGCACTAAATTAAATTGCCTGAGAGAAACTAAACCCAGAAGGCGGTCCCTGCCCAGGCAGTAACTCCACTTCCACACTTGAAGTTCTCGTGAAGAACGGAGCCCTCACACTTCCCAGTCAGTTAAACGGGGTTCTTCTGCAACACAGAGCAAATTCCCAGCCAGCCTAATTCTATTGAAATCAATGGAATACTACCAGCAGAATAATTTGCTCTGTTTTAAAATTATATCTTGTATTCCAGACCCCTTTTTCATCTGATGATGTAGAAAGGGCAAGGTAATTCCTTCAGCTGATTTAAGCATGAGTCTCCTATTGCTTGTGCTTGTGAATTTATTGGTAGCTTTTGTTCAGCCTAATACGATTCATTTTTCCACTCTATTCATACTTAATATTTCTAACAACTGCATTTTAAAATATGGACATGCATCTTTATCATATTTGTAAATCGAAACCTATTAAAGACAGTATCATTATAGCTGTATCAAGGTTAGAATCACACCCTATGTGTGTCAGTAATGTTTCATTAGTGATCAGAGGATTGTCAAGTAGTATTTTTCAGTGTAAACTTGTGTGACCTAGCAGGATTACATTTCCTAGAATTCTTATCCTAGATTTGGACAGAGTGATACCCCAAATGAGTATGTTTCATTATTATGTTGCTGCTTAAGACTGCTGGATATTGTTTAGAATTCCCAAATATGCAGGTTAAGGTTTCAGTACTGGCAAATTTATTGCAGTATTACACTGTTGTGTGTTTTTGTAAAGCATAAAATTTAATCACACACTAATTAAATATCAGTGTTGCAAATAGAGAATTATGGGGTTATGTTATTTAAAAGTATAAACAATGATAAAGTATGCTTATTTTTATGAAAATATACCTAGTGGATGAAACAAGGGGATGAAAAATACTGACTATAGGTGTTGCTAAATCAAATGATTTAGCAATGATGGACTGGGTTCTGCAATCGTTTTTCAAAATTCCTCTTTTCTTCTTGAGTAACCCCACTGATTTTCAATAAAGATCACTTGGTAGTTAAATATGATAGTATAAAAGAGGGTACCAGAATCTTTCTCAGTAGGAAGTGGTAACCGCTCTTGGAAAAAATAATTCTGCATTTCATGAGAGTCACTAGATATTATTCTTTTTCTTCCCGTTCATACTCTTTTTCTCCCCAGTAGAACAGTCTCTGTCTCCCATTTTGATTTGGTTCCAGGGAGCTGGAGAGGCTTGGCAGTCATGTTTTATGAGCAGGAAACACACAACATTTCTCAGGTGCCTCTCAAGTGTATCAAGACAAAATACAGTCACATCTGTCACACAAGCTGCAGGTGGCATCATGAAACACCCACATTGTGATCAAAGCACGACTGAGAGCAGCTAAAGCTCACCTAGAACCACAACTGCCTTTCATCTCAACTGGGTTGTTATGCTCTTAAAAATACTTCTTTGTCAGAGGGAAGATCAACGGAGGAAGAAAATGGAAACAATTTGGCAAAAAATATTGGAATGGAGATGTTACAGAAGCTTGACTGTAAGGTCTCACGGTTTTTCAGCATGAGGCTGCTGTTGGTGTCTCCAGAGGTCCCGTGAATGTCAAGCTTCATGTTGCTCTGTAGAGACTGTGTCCAAGCTGACAATGTGGAAGATTCACAGCAGAGTGTGTCAGTCTGCGTGGTTTTGGACTTCAGATGAGCATTTCACTGCTCTAGTTATACTCAGTAGTGGGAGAGCAGTGGGGAAAGAAAACCAAACAAACCAACCACACACCAAAACAAAAGAAAAAAAAAATAAAAAAACCACACAGAAAACCCCACCAAAATCCCCAAACCCAGACAAACAAAATCACACACCAAAAAACCAAAACTAAAGCAAAACAAAACCCCAAGCCCCACAACAACAAATCCACCCTGAAGTATTTTAAGGTTCCGTCCAGCTATTGTCTTTTTTTCCTAGAAGAAAAAATTCAAAACCAAGCAATGGCTCTGAGGATGCTTATAAGCACTTTCTTTTCCCATCAGCCAACCTCCAGTTTGTCTTCTCTTTCCACAGTAAAGTTCTATCTAAAATAAGACCTTCACGAATGGCTTCTAATTTTCCAGCATCTCAATTTATACATGCCCAATGAAATTCAGGTTTTCACTTTTTTAAGACCATTTCCATACTCTTTCCTACTCTGCAAAATAAGAAGTTCATCTTTCAGCTGAGTTTTAGGAACTTGCATGAAAAGACGATCCAACTGTCCGTAGCAGGCGATCTGTAAGCTATGGATCTTGCAGTAAAATGCTTGGAAATGGTTAAGGGCTGGCTGTTCATCACTGGATAATGATTTTAAATGGATGATGTATATTCTTTTTCTTTTCTTTGGCTAAGACAAGCAAGGGGAAAGATGGTGGGATGGGAAGATAGGTTTGTTCCAGTGTTAAGAGTTTTCTGTTATACTGATGGTTTATTGGCCAAAGGAAGAGTGTAAAGTGGATTGGGACAGGAGCTGGGCTGCTTTCTGGGCAGATACACCTATTTCACCCACACTTTGCTGGGATGGTTGAAATCTCAGTGGACCCTATAGGATAATATAGGATAATCCTAGAGCGTGAACATCACTGGAAGTGATACAGCAGGAATAATAACGAGGCAGTGTCCAGAAAAATATAATTAAAAAGTACAGAGTATTTTGAAGTATAGAAGATTTAGGAGTAAAAAGGTCACAGAGCATGGAAGGCTGTTCCTGTGAGAGAAGAGAAAAACATGGATTTCACTTCATAATTCTCTCTGAACTTAAACTCAGACATAGAGTCCTATAAAGTCCAGTGGGAATAATTTGCTGCTTTGCACTTACCTGATGTTTTTCTTTTAAAGTTTTTTTTAGATTCCTTTCAGAGACATTGCAGAACCAGCTCATGTCTCTCTACCTGTGACACTGATTTGCTTCCTTAATGAATTACATGGGATTTCTGGTGATTCGTTCCTGTGCTACAATTGTCCATGAGTTTCTTCTTGAATTTTTGTGAGAGAAAGGCACAATCCACAGCTTGATTACAACTGGGGTTAATGCCAGAGACATGTCACACATATTTTAATTAGTAGCAAACACAAATTAAATTCCCGGATAAAATACTGTCATAGTTTAACATAGGTCTTTAGGGGGTCAATAGTTTCATGCTTTGCCGGAGATGAGCGCTGTTAATGTTAACATTGATTAAAGCACTGAAGGTAATACTCTTCAGATTATGGTATGTGTCATGGTCTTTATTCTGGCAAGATGATGCATTTAGGCACAGAACATAGCGAGATAATCACCTTACTGGCTATTATGGAGAAAAACTGGTATCTCCTGTAGGGATATATAGCTATATACAGGGAACGCTATATATCTGCTTATTAGTACAGAGAGTGTGCCTATATAAATATGCAAAAAGAGAGAGAGAGATGGATTGGTTCTTGCGCCCAGAAACATTCAGCTGTTGACAGAGGCATGTTGCTTTTTCACCAGCTGGCCTACATGAAAGAAGTCACTGCCTAATGGTATGAAATGAAAGAGCATGAAGGTGAAAATGAAGATGTCTAATTGTGGAGACATGTAACAGATACTATCATATCTAGTAAAAGCTGAGAGTAATATTAAGTCTGCTGCTCTTGAGACATACTCTGACAGCTTACAGAATACAGTGTGATAATTTCCTTGAAACAGTTACGGTATGTGAATATTTGTTTTAACATGTGGCAAGCCTAGATATAATTTTTACTCTTTTATACGTATATTTTTATTAAAATCTGTGTTTGATTGTAGGTTACACTAAGAGCTATCAATTCCAATACTAGTTTTAGCTTGAAATTTGTACTTTTTGGAAGGTCTAATCTGGTTAAGGGACTGTGCACCCAAATGTTTAGTCACTTATTTCATTTATATCAAATAAAAGATATTGTCTCTCCCTATGTCTTTTATTTGGTTCTCTTATTCTCAAAGTACCTTCTCTGTCAGAGGAAAAGAAGCTACAAGACATATGAGAATAAGTTCCAGGCAAGACAAAATTTTCTGGTAGTTCCCCCTGCCACGTTTTATCCCTTCTTCTATTCTTAGCCCCAGGTCAGTTCCCATCATGGAGAGGTGCTGCCATGGATGTTCTCCAGCTACCTCTTGTCATCCATGTGGGATCCCTGAGACGTGGCCAGCTGAAAGGGATGGAGAGAGTGGCCGTGACCTCGTCCCCAAAACAGACCAAAGGCTTGTCTGGGTGTTGGAACAAATGGAAGTGCTGCCTGAAGGGCAGCGACCTTTCAAATACCACATGGATGGGAAGATGGAGAGGGAATTGAGTGGTAATTCTTCTTAGTAATTTCACGCTGAGTTTTTATAGAGCAAAGTCTGTGTATTGAGCGCTTCTTTAGGGGGTTTGGAGAATTGACAGATAACTACAGACCTTCAGTGTCAGAGAACCTCCAAAGCAATTAGTGTAAAGCACATCTGTCTCAATTTTCTCCTGAGGTCATGTGGTATCACATGGGCATATGGGACAGAAATAATTTTTTCAGAGTTCCTATAAAACATGGGTAGTATTCAATAAAGGACTTTCCTTTGACCTAAGAAGAAAATTCTTCTGCAGGTGATGTGAGAGGTTATGCTCATAGGTAATGCTTGCAACATGGCAATTACGGATGCTCAGGAGCTAATTTATTTGAAACAAGTGGAAAAAGAGTCACTTCATTAATCTTATCATGAAAAATCATTTAGGAGAAGAACTAGTGAAATTTTCAAATAATGTTTTGATGTTTTTCTTGGGAAAAAAAAAGCAATTAAAAAAAAATATGGTTTTGAGACTGTGAAGTTACAGTGAGGGCCGGCTCCTCCCTGGGGCCCAGGAGCTGTGGGGGACCCTTGTACTGGTGTGATCTGTCCTGCTGCCCCAGCAAAGGAGCAGGAGAGGTTGGGGGTGCAGCCCCAGCCTAGACATTGGGCATCTCTGTGGGGATGGGGACAGGGTGTCAGCTCACTAGGGAGGTGTCAGGATCAGGCCTGGAGGAGGTACATAGGGTCAGACACAGCCCCAGGTGAGGCAGGTCATGGCCATGGAATAAAGAAAATAATATCATGTATGTTGTGCTTGCAATGATTTGTGGTTTTGGCCACTCTAAAGGCTACTCAAGTAGCTTAATAATATCCCAGCAGATCTATATAGTATGTATCTCTGCTACAACTTTTTCCTGCTAGTACACTGTGTATTTGATAACCTCTCATGTCATTGATAAATGCATTTGCTCTATTGCTCCTCTCTTTTTACCACTTAAATTTGCTGGTGGTAGCATCAAGTGATGTTGTTTACTAGCCCTCTTCTGCTCACACATAAGAGGAGTAAAGAAGGTTCATTGTAATTCTGCAAGTTTATGGAGGTGAGAGGCAACACGGTGAATAGATTCCTCACAGTTTCAAAAGTACCGTCTCGGTGATCAATACCAAAACATGTTATCTGGAGGCAGAAATTTGTTGCGCGTTTCAACCAAATATACTTGACCAGGTTTACTGATCTCCAGTAAGAGTCTAGAAAGATATCTACCTTAGACTTATTGCTGAAATGTTAACAAAGACAAAACTGACAATATCAGGGCAAGTATCAGTTATCAGAGACATTTTTCAAATGGGGATAAAAGGCTCAGAATGAGTTCAGGTTTCAGGAATCTGCTTAGTTTAATATCAATATATTCTTAGAGATCTTTTTTTGTTAATAGCTCTACAGGGGAAAGGGTTTGGAGCCAAATTCCACTTTCTTTAGGCACAATTTGTTGTTAAAAGCTTGTATCAAATATTTTGATCCATTAAGAGCTACACTATTAATCACACACATATATGCAGACGACTTCAAAACAACCGTTGTTCAGTGTTTGTGAAAACTGTTGCTTCCTGTGAGGAAAGAAAATTCATATTCCAGGATCTGTCTGGTGCCCTGAGTCTACAGTGATTCATCTAGTTATTATCAGCCCCCCGAAGACAGTGCTCTCTATTAGAGCCGGTATCTTATCGTGGGATTTACAGTTGCCCTTTGCTCAGAGATTGTTCAGTTGTAGATCATAGTATCCTTCTCAAGTAGAAATAATGACATAGGATGAGACCCCTTTTGTTTTTGCAGTTGTTACGTGCAATAGCTGTGGTGCTGAGTGATGGTGTTTAGTAACCAAATGAAGTGTAGGAGCATGTCTGTATTCTGCTCCCACAGACCCCTCAATAAACCTTCTGCAAACAGCTGGATTATGGAGAGGAGTAAAGACTAACTTTAGTGTTGCAGAATTAAATTCTCAGAGACCACATAATACTCTTTTTTTTTTTTTTTTTTTGGCAATGAACAATTAATTTTTTGCCTCTGCCACTCACTATCCAGATCAAGTCCATTTTTCATTCTACACTGAGTACAAACACTGATTTACATGCCTCAAACATGTCTTGAAATATCAGCTCGAGCCTTCACTTTCTTTATGAACACAGCAATTTATAATTGGGCTTGATTTATGTATGCTAATGTATCACATGGGTCAGACAATCAAGAGAGCTCCTGTAAAATGATACAAAATGGGTAAGCCATCAAAGTTACCTGTTGGCATTTGGTTTGTGTTGGTTTTTTTCCCACTTAATGTGATGTTTTTTCATGCTAAGTGTAGGATGATGTTTGACTTCTAGTCATTTCCTGCCTAAATCAAGATTCTTGCCTGACATGTAGATTCTTTCAGGCTGTAATAGTTAGTGGGAAATTTCATGCAGGTGTGTGATTATTCAGCTCATCTGAATAGTGCTCTATAAAACTCAATGTCTGTTGCAAATTAGAAGGGGGGAATTTATATTTTTTCCAAGCACTAGAATGAAAAGATGCTTCCTATTATGAAATCACATACAGAAGAATTTATTGGAAGTGGCTACTTTTGAGACTCTGGAAGACAGTAGAGAAGTTTTGGAAGTGAATGAAAATCTGTACTATGCAGACAAAGTTATTCACTGTGACTAACTCTTTTTTTTTTTTTTTGATAGGGTGAACATATTTGTTTGTGTTAAGCCATTTATTTTTTTTTTACTTTGAAATGCGAACTGTGCCTGAATTTGTTTCATGAAAGTGTAGCAGTTAGTTACAGATCAAATGATGAAAGATATTGATGAGAAATAGTATTGGGAGAATTTTTCATTCCTAGAGGAATATGTATATGATACACTTGGGAAATCATGGAAATACACGTGTTGCCGTGAAAAAGGGTGAAAATCCCAGCAGTCTAGGTATCCAGTCAGGGTCACTGCCACCAAAACTTGCACATTCAAGGGAATTGTTTCTTAGACAGAAGGTTTAAAAACAAAACAACAACTTTTAAAGCAAGCCTCAGAACTGGAGATGTGGGAGGTGGCATTGGTTAAAGCTGCTGATCTAGATGAGGGTCAGGAAATAAAACTACCTGAACTGAATCCCATCCAGTTAATGGAGCTACTGGGGAGTGCTGAAGAGCTTTACAAACTCTGTGATTAAAGCAAGTCACATGAAAATCTCTAGCAAAAAGGGAGAAAAAGGCACTGATTTCTGAAAACTTCTCCATGAAAGGGAGTTGAGGATAATTCCCTGTTTTCTTCTAATAACAAATCTTTTTGTACGTTTGCTGCTGAAGTGTAGAATCTAAATATGTGACCCACCTGAATTGCTGCCTTAGTACAGTAGGTGGTATATTAGATTTTGCTGTTTCAGTGTACTCCCTCAGAGAACTGATCAGGGCGACTTTTAAAAATGTCTTTACTAGATTTCGTACGCAATCTCCGTGCTATGCTTGCTTTTTCTCTCTTTCTCCTTCTCCAGCGTACATGTGTATTTCCCATAGTTATCTTTTCAATTAGGGCCACTTGGATATCCTGAAATTATCTTTGCTTCTAGTTAAAGCTCCATCTGTATCTGCCAGTGGCAGGTGAGCCAGAGCCCAAGGACAGCGCACTGAGCCGAGATTTCTGCTGTTCTCTCTTCTCCGATCAGCAGTACGTAACAACCCAGGCCCAGGATATCCTAAGATCTTATTTCTTCTGCTCACCCCTATTATTTGCAATATGACTTTGGCATCTTTCTATGGTTTTTGTTTCCCTGCCTTCTCTGCTCAAGCCCGAAAGATGGAGTTGGGCTTCCTGGGTGCTGTGGACTTGATGAGGATTTCAGCCCTTGTTGGGGTGGTGGCAGTATTAATTGAAAGCAACCAGATCCTAAAGGCTACGTAGTTGACCGGCAGTTGAACTACTCACCTATTAGAGACGAGGCTGACTCATACTTTCATACTTTTTTCATTATTATTTTTTTTTTTTCTGCACGTATGTGTTCGCGTGCTGAGGAAAATCAGAAAATATAGAGAAAGATTTAGGGCTGAGTCTATGTTGGTGTTGCACTGGACCAAGGAAAATTAAATTATTGCCTATCTATCATTACATTGGCCAAGTTATTTCCCCTGTTTTCATAATAAATTTCTCAGTCTTTGATTCGTGCAGACTTACGTTTCATATTTACCCTGGATTTCATATATCACATTTCTAACATATCTTGAAGGACAGTTAAGTGGCTTAAGTATAAACCTTCCAAAATCAGCAGGTTTTGGGGGTCTGGTGAAAAATGTATTTCAAAGTTTTATTTATTGTAGAATTACTTGTATAGCCATAAAACTCATGAGCACAGTTTTTTCATAGACTGTGTTGATGTTTGTGAATGACTGCATTAGGTGGCTTACCTTAAAACTTATGGGATGACAGCAGTGATTTTAATTCTATATACTCTATACTCAATTCACAAATTATTATGAAGCTGCAGATGGTGTTTTCATTTATCACTGAGACACTATTTAAATTTTAGAATTAAAATATTCTTTAGGTAACTTAGTACATATTGTAATTTATACATAACCACTAGGAATCAACATCTCTAAATGATCCTGAATCTGTAATCCAAAATATATTACAGTAGGTGATTGTCAGTCTACAGCTGCTGACTTGATTGCATAGTACTTTGACAAGCAGATGTTACTAGGGAGATGGTAGCATCTTAGGTGTTTTTTTTTTAATAAACCTTATTTGTGGGTAAATATTCTTCCCGTCATTTCTGAAATATAATCTTATCAAAGAAAATTTCAAGTTCTTTTTTCCCTTGTGTTCCTATTATCTGTTTTTGTACAGAAGTGGGTTGTATTTATTATTGCTGTTATACAAGATTTGAAGCAAATCTCCGCATGATGGTAATACATTCTTCTTTAATCAGATAAATTCTTTTTAGGCTTTATCATAACATTTCCATAGCAAAGTCAGGTTCTTTTGCAAATTAAAATGCTATGAAAGGGTTTTGACAGTTCTAGAATTGAACGCTATCTACACTTAGTAACTAGGACACGCAAACCTTTTGCTGTCCAGATAATCTGACAGTATCACTTCATTAAAATATGTCACGTCAGAAATAGCATTTTAGTTTTTTGCATGCTGCTTATTTCCTTTATAGACCAAAAATCTTTGCATTTTCCCAGCTTTCTTCATAGTGAGAGATTTGGCCTAAAGAACACATTGCATTTGTGCTGTGGCCTGGTTCTCTTACCAAGCACTTGCTGTGTTCCAGGTAATTCTAACAAGTGTGCTAGTGTGTCACAGTTAAGAGTTATGGCTGCGCAACTTCAATCCATTTGCTGAGTTCCCGATGATGATAACATGAGATCATGTGTAGAATAAAAGCCGCATTACGATTTGCACCTGCTGTTAGGGTCTCTGCTAATTCACAGTTTACTCAGATGAATGAGAAGTGGAAGTGTTTGGTTTGTTTTGGGTTTTTTTAGTGGCTTTCTCCTTGCTTTGCTACAGAGCTAATATTGGGGCAGGTTTACTGTCCTTTTTTAGAATCTTAATAATCTACATCTTAATTTTATTCTTCAACTTGTGTGGCATTCTCATTTAAATTATTCTGTCTGAACTATCTCAAAAATATATTTAATACTACTTGAAATTTGCACAGGCCAAATAAATACTAAGGACTTGATTTTGAAACTGTAATGCACATTTTTCTGTAGTAGTTTTATGTAGTCTGATCAGATACATACATTCTGTATTGAAGTTAAAAACAGACTCCCCAAATCCATCCTGCCCATGTACTGTCAAATGTCCAGAGGTCTGCAAAACTCACAGTAGCCGAGTGCAGGTTTTAGCAGAGAGAGTTAGAAACTAAGTGAGATTGTAAATGTGAATTTTGAAATAGATAGCATGGATAAGGGGGAAAAGAAGATTCTTCCTAGATGGGGAAAAAAAGGAGGAGACGTATTTTGTTGTTTGCTTGCATGAATGAGATTGCACCCACATGTGTCTACAAATGCTGTTTATCCCGCGTTGCCGTAGGCTGTGCTGCAGACGTGGTAGAAGGTGACATGAGCCATGCGGTGACCTAGGGGCAACAAAGCTGATACTGAGCATAGTAAAAATAATGAAATGGGGACCTTTTTCTGGCAGTAACTGTCAAACCTTCTTCCTTCTTGATAGCTTCAGCACCTGGTGTTTGGATCTGCCATTTTTGGACCTGGTGAGGTGTTCCCATTTGACATCCGTGCCCACTCCAGGGGCACAGCTGTGGTGTGGAAATAGCAAAGTTACTCTTTATTACAAACAGATAATCTTACTGACGTTCACCCTGTCCACCCCAGCTGTGAAACACCTCCCGCTTCATCCCCATCGCCTTGTACTGCTGGGCACTGGTACCACAATGTGGGCTCTGGGATTTGACATCAAGATCTGTTCCCAGTCATATATTTGTGTCTGTCTGCCTGTAGTCTGAGGTCTACTTTAGCTTTCAGTGATGGGGGTAGTAGTTTTTTGGGTGTTATGTGTTTGCGGCTTTTTGTTTTTTTCCTTTTTTCTTTTGAGTCACATTGATCCATAAACAGATCATAAATACAAAGGACGCAGAAGAGCACTTGACTCTTATCTGTTATACAGTGATTCCAATGTTTCCTAAGTTGTAAGCATACACCCTATTTTTCTCCTACACTCTTTCAGTATTTCAAAGAGCAACGTTTAGACTGTCTCTGAGGGCACTGTGTGACTGGTGTACGTCCGTTCAGGGAATGGGACCCTGTGTTATTTTACCAGGAGTCTGTACTTATTTCAATCCATATTTCTCTTTTGGAGGTCAGATGACTGTTTTTAGTAGTGTTTGGTTTTGGCACCTTTTTTTCTTTTTTTCCTAGTACAAGTTACTGTTTGTAAGTACAAGAGTAGCCACCTTTGCTGTGGAATTAGCATAACCAATTTTTGACCTCAATTTGAATTTAAGGCTCTCAGTACTTTCAGAGAGGTGTACTTGCCCAACCCTACCATCTGCCAGAATCCAATAGTAGTGGAAATGACAATTCTACCTTAAAATATTATCAAACCTGGAATCCAGTAGTTTTTTTTTCCTTGAGCCTTTTCACTTAATGTCGGAGTCCTCAAACAAAAGCTGTGCTCTCCAAGCTGTTGTAAAGAATAATGTCAAACCGAAGTGATTATTGTTCAAACATTTTCCATATTCCATACTGTATGATCTTTTTTCATATTCACATGACATTTCTGTTTTCATTGGACCAGGTACAATGAGTTTAATACTTTTTTTATTAAATTCTATTTCTAATAACTAGAAAGAATTCAATTCTTCTGCTCCCTGCAGTACATGCTTTAGCACACTGCTCACCTTTCTTTAGTTTGCAGAAGAAATGCAGGGTGAATACTTACTGCTCAAAGGAACAGGAAATAAAAGGTCCTTTTTTAATTTGATACATGACATGATGTCATGAATAAGGAAAGTCTGAGTATTAAGAAGTGAGTGGCACCCTGGGTCATCTTACAGCTGCAGAGTCAATTAGTAAGTTGTCTGTGAGTCTTTATTATAAAATACACAGGAGAGAACCTTAGATGTTGTAATTGGGAAGGGTCTTTGGTAAATACAAACTTTTGGAGGGTGGTTACTGTATTTTGGATGGTAAATGAGTTCCTGTCTTGAGCTGTAGTCATTCCTAAACTTGTTTTGGTGACTCTTGCACAGCTGCATAATCACAATATACTGATTATAGTGCTCAGTATAGTGGCTGCAAACACTGGTATAAAAGTGCAATGGCCTTAGAAATATCTCTCATCAGTGAAAATCACTGTGGTTACAAAGCTGTGGTAAACATGTTTTTCTAAGACAGAAGTCCAAAACCGAACAAGATGCATAAATCGCTTGTTATGCATGAGTCCTGGTAGTATACAAGGCAAAAAAAGATTAACACAAGCCATAGATTTAGGAGTTCCTGAATTAGAAGACATTAATCTACCTGCAGAGAAGCTGAGTATTTGTGTAGTTAATGCATTTCATTTGCATTTTACCACTGAATCAAATGACTTCAAGTATTTATTCAAGAAGCCAGTTGGGAAAGATGTTAGCCTAATTAAAGGTTCTTTGTTATTTCAGGGAAAACTGTATTTTTTATTTATTTTTTAAAAAATGTGATCAGTATTGGCAAGTTGCTCTGTTGTCACTGGAGACAAACGTATTGTTACAACTGACTAAGGTGAAAAAGCCAGTTGATTCGATTGTTTGACTGATTTGTAAATTGCTAATCGATTAAAATTTAAGAAATGTGTCGGTTCCTTACAGACCCAAAAGCTACTGCAGGAAATAACTGGTTTAAGTCATATATCTTTTTGAAATATTATTGTAAGTACACGCTAGACCGGGCTTCTTTAACTGTGTATTCTGATCTTGCTTCAAAGCAATCTTGAAGAAAATTTCCAAACAATATGGACTTTTCTTTTTCAAAGTCATTGTTATTTGTATTTTTCTGGTCCCTAGGAGCCACCATCCGTACACCACCGAGATGTTGTGTGGATACAGGCAGGGAGAGCAGCCACAGTTCCCCAGTGCTAATGGGCAAAGTGGGCAAAGGAAACAGTCTGTTTCACATAAGAAGGAGCTGAGACAAAGGGACATTAAGCAATTTACAGTCTATATCAGAGCCCCAGACTGACAAAGCCTATACTTCTTCCTCATATTTATCTAATACAATTTCTAAATGTATCTACTAGATTCAGATCACTGAGTTCTCATTAGTCTCCTGTAGTATAAACAGCTCTCTCCTAGCTACACATTATGAAGTCTTTTCTTATCCTTCTGTTTTTCAAGGCTGAATGATTCAAGTCTCAAAGCTTTTTCTCACCAATAAAGAATTTTTTAATCCTTAAATATACCTTGTAGACTTTCTGGCATAATTTCAATTTTTTTTTTTGAAAGAGCTTTTAGTAGCTGTATTTTGAAAGAAAACATTTGAAGATTTGAACATTTATACTGGAAATGGGAAGAATTATTGTGTTTTTGTGGAGAAGGATTTTCTGTTTTGCCAGTGTTTCTTTTTTTGAAACAAAACTGTGTCACAATCATCTAGTCCAGAGGAAATAATATAGTGAAACAGTAATTGCAAAGCCCTGGATGAAATCCTGGCTCAGTTAAAGCCCATGGAAAGCTCTCACACATGACAATGAGACCTAAATTCTACCCGCTGGTTTTGTTGCTGTTGGAAAATTCGTGCTGAAACACATGACAGCTCCAACATGTGCTGAGTGGCCTCTCTGGCGGCAGAGGAAACTCAGGATGAGAACGTGTGGGCATCGTCTGCTTTCCCAGTGAGGTGGTTCAGGACTGTAAATGCATTCTTGATATTTATGCTAAAATCAGAAGACCGGGTGTATTTTTTCAATTTATCACTCGTGAGTTTATGCTTCTACCAGCTTTATTTACAGAAGCTTGTACACCTCAGGTGGACTCAAACTGCAAAGTTGTCCATTGTGTGTACGTACATATGTTATAGATACATTACACATATAGATCCTACACTTATATTCTATGAGTTTTATTTACAGAAGCTTATAATAGCTCAGGTGGCCTAAGAGACTGTTAAGTCACCCAAAATGCCTATTATGGCATTCTGTTTAGATACAGATAGATCCTTCAAAGTAATATTTTGTTAATTCCAATTTCTTTTTATTAGCTTTGAATATCTAAATTATGTTGAAATCAACTCAAAATACTTCTTGTCCGATCTCTTAGGCAAATTTAAGTATTCATCATTGACTTTAAACACATGATATATCTTAGAAAGAACAGTAATAACCTAACATAGATCGTCATGAATGTCCTATGTAATGCAGTTGTGTGTCTTGTACTACATCTTAAACTCTGCCTTTCTTACATCCAAAAGATGATTAGATAAGGAACAGAAAGCTGGCTGGGGCACTTCAAGTCACTTGCCCATAGCAGGAAAATCCTACTTCCAGCTATGTTTGACTAATAATATTAGCTGATGATCTAGTAATAAGTGCGTGATTTGGGAAAAAAAATGATCTTTGAGTTAATGGTACAAATTCAAACTATTTGAGAAGTGTTTTCAGCTTAATTTGGAGTTATAATTGAACCACTGATGAAGCAAGATCATCACACTATGCAAGTTTCTGTAGCTTCACTGACATCAAAAGGCAAATTTAGATGGGATACAAATCCAGCTTGTAGACTCTAAAAATACAAAATAAAAGTCCCTGCCAGACCAAATAATTTCAAAACTGAAAAGAGAGGACTGCTCAAAGTAACGTCAACCATCTGGAAGAGAGACTGCATAGAAAGAAAAAAATGTCTCTGTCCAAGTTATCAACTTTTCCAAAGCTTGTAACGAAGACATGAACCAGTCATTTTGGCAGTAGTTCAAACAACTGAGCTGTGAAATGAACTGATAACTAGGCAAGGCCACACACACCATGGCAATGAAATACAGCAAGATACCAGTGCTGGTAATAAATGGAAAGAGAGTTGTAGGCAGATGCTGAAGACAATGGGAAGAAAAGAGACTGGGAAAGAAATCAGCCTGATCAAGCAAGTAGTATAAGCAAAATAAATCTTTTTTTAGAGTAGTTGCTACTGACTTGGTCAGTTTTGCTTGTGGATTAAATGCAGCTGAGAAACCATTTGTGGATGTTCAGCAGGGAGAAAAAGGTAACAATAATAGCAGCTTGGTTCTTGACTCTCTTCAGGACATCTTCCAACTCATACACACTTAGAACATCAGAAGTGATGTCCTGCTCCAGGAGATGGGTCATAATCTGATGAAGTACTGGATTAGAAATTAGATTTTTGCCCTGTTCTACCTGTTGCCAGATTGTGCATTGTGCTGTTTGGAAAGGCTGTGTGTTCGGGCAGGATGGATTTAAAAGGACTGGAAAAGAGCCTGGAAATCGTGCCCACGTGTGGGTCGCTGACTGTGTGACTCTGAGGAAATAACCCTTCTCCTTGAAGGTAGTCACTCAAAGTGCTGTTGCTGATCATAATTTTAATCATATGAGGAATTTTAATACAGGTCCTGGTAAATAAAGAAATTATTTAAACATAGGTGGATTACTGGCAGTAGCACTCTCCTGAAATACAGCCTGATTTTTTTTTTTTAAATTTTTTTTTTTTAATGCTTGCACTCTTGCCATCCACAGAACTTGGTGTTCTCCCAAGGCGCAAACGTCTGGGCATTGCTCTATACCCTCATTCTCTCTTTTTGCACTTCATCTTGTTACTAAAGGAGACGATTTTAAAGCATGTCTTGATTTTTATATCAGTATGTGTGTGAGGGGATTGTTGCCGATAGTTATATGCCATGTTTTGAAAAAAACATGGCCATAGTGGCTGTTTTAACATTAGTTGTAGTTTATTAAAACTTCTTATACCATGGCCTACAGAAAAGCACTTCAGCCTTCACCAGTTTTAAAAGCTGCTCATGCAATCAGTGCAAAATCCTGTAACGACTTTGTTGCAGCAAAGACATACGGTGTTCAGTGTTACTTTTGGAGTATTCATAGTACGCCAATACTTGGCCTCTGTCAATTGGAGAAATATTTCTTGGCTTAGCTGTGTGATGTCTTTCACAGCCTGTAAGCAATGTTTCTTCTTCAAGAGATATTTCTGAAACAGGAAGAAACTCAACATTGACAGAAAATGCAGTGAGTCAGTCATGACAGTTACTCATAAATGATGTGACCTACATCTAAAGTAAAATTCTGTATAAAATTTTCTGTCTGAAATAATAACTCTAAAAGTGACATTTGCCCTTTAGATATACAGATACAAATAAAGGGTAAATTAATCATAGTGAATGAGTCATTTTAAAGATTACAAGCTTCCACGGTATTGTTATTATGAAAGTTTTGTTCCCTGAAGATGCTCTACACTTGATAAGGTTTTAGAAATTTAATTGAAAAAGTTTAATAAAGAATTAAAATTATCATGTGCCCTTTTGCTGAAATACAAATGAACTAAGAGATTCTTTGTAAAAGAAGCTAAGGTGAATGGTATGTTAGTATTTCTTCGAATACTATATCAAATCCTTGCTATTGTTAATAAAACTATGGTTGGTTTATAGGGTGAAATGATTTTAAAATAAATAGTGTCTGTGCAGATATTACAAAGATTTCAGTATCACTATTGCAGTGTAGAGATAATGGGAAAGAAGATACACTTAAAGGTCATTGCTTATGCTGTAGTTATATGTCTTACAAAGCCTGAATGGTGTTTTTAAGAGTAACTGAATACTTACAACTTACACGATTGATATTCTTTCAGACACCAACAAACACACATCTATCTAGATTATGGAAATTATTATTTTTTTTAATATATGTGTTTGTTCATATAAATACAACATATAGTGCGTTCAGCTGTGATTCATGAATAAATCTTGAAGATGTATGAGGAATCAGAGCATTCAAATCTGATTTTCGACTAAAGGGAAAAAAAACCCTGGAATTGAATTTCTTTAGGCTATTGGGAAGAGGTGATTTCATTTAACCCCTCCTCTGTTAAAAGTACTTTCCAAGCTATAAGTCTAAAGAATTCTGGCAGAGATTTTCAAAGACACCCAAGAGAATTTGCATTTAACTCTCACTGAAATAAGGCACTAAACTTAGTGAATTGCTAATAGAACTATGCACTGAACTTCTTTGGTCTTAAACATGCAGGACAGCTGCGTTTCCACGTCCTTCATGGGGCTTTTGGTCATTTATCTATTCCACTTTTTTGTATGAAGATGTTAAGCGATTTGGAGGGCTGTTGTACTCCAATACTGTGACAATTTCGCAATATAACTTTATAATTTCATTGCATTTTACCTGTGTATTCTGAGCGCCATTCCCACCTGTTTCTTCTTGATAAGATACCTGCCTTTACTGGAGAACAACTCAGGTTTTTTTCTGTGGGATTTTTGGAGCACATTCTTATGGTTTTCTATAATGCTCTTCTGTGTCTCAAAGCCATAGTGTGCAAGAGAAGGTTTTAGTCTGCGTACAGATGCAATGGGTCTGCAAGAGGTTCTATGATCTTTATAGCGTGAGGTGGATTTAAAAGATCTGTTAAATCTGTGTAAGAATTCCTTCTTTTCTGAGATCAAGAACAGCTCATAGTTTATCCTAGCATTCTCTTTTAGGACACGTAGTAAACTTTCGAAATTAACATTTAGTAACAAAATCACAACTTCCAAGATGAACTCCTTGGTTTTCTTGGTTGTTTTCCTACACTCATACTATTAATTCATTTTATCATGTTATGATGTCTTAAGATTTTTTTTTTTTTTAAATACATAGTCTATTTCCATTCTCTTTTCCATGGGTGCATCTTTTTATCTTTGCCTGCATCTGGAAACTGAATTATTTTGCCATTATGTGACAAAAGCAGGTTGACATGACTTCAGCCTTTTAGATTTACAGATTTAGGCCAAACTCTGCATTTTTTTTTTTTTTTAAACTGACACAGTTGTTATGCTATTAGCAATCTATTTTATCTTTCCATTCTTTTCATACAGCTGACAAGTCAAAATACCGAAAAAGAACAAATCTTTTAAAAATATATTAAACAATATTATTGCAGGACATGTCTTTGATCTATATGAAATCATAACTGTAAGAATTTTCATTCATGCCATTAGGAAACTTAAGCAGGAATTCTCCCATGAAAAGATGGAATGAAATAAAGAGGCTATTTGTAACGTCTTTAGCTTGCAGCCTCAGAGGAAAAGGTATTTCCTGAACTTTCACATGAAAACTGACCAAATCTTGCTCCTTTTTGGGGATTGTGTCCTGGGTCTTTGCCATTCACAGGACTTGGGGGAATAAGTGAACTGTGGCCTTAGTTTTAAGGTTAATATTCCTAGAGGGCCTGAAATCAAGAACTGAACTCAAGCTTTAAGTGTTTGTGTGTGGTTGTAAGTTGAATTAAGGCACTTGAGGATTTTGAGTGTGAATATATGTAAAAATAGACTTTTGCGTGCGATTAATTGGGGACAAATAGATTAAAAATAAAGAGAAACAGGGAAAATTTGAAAGATGAAGTAGTATTTACAGGACGAATCCTCATTACTTTAACAGTGCGAAGACAGCATTATCTTCTCTTCCCAACCCTTAGGTGTCACCAATATGCAGTGTTGGGGCTAACACAGGCTCCTCCAAACAACCAGCAGTTTGTAGTAGGTCTTGTATTGTCTGGATTCTGCAGACTTCCAAGTCTCCATGCAACCTCAAAGGTACAAGGTGCCATGTCAAAATACAGAGACTTCATAAAAATCCTTTTAAGTTGAAGCAGCTCTGGGCATCTGCCAGTGCTCTCCAGGAGGGACCTTGCAGCCTATGGTAGGAGCAGGCACGATCAGTTGATGGACAGATCTATAGTACGTCTTAATATTAAGATACTATTTTTAATCTTTTTAACTCCCTCTAGGCTTTGTAGCCTTTCAATAAAAGAAGAGACTCCTATATCACCAGCAGATTTTTCCAATGTGAAAAAAAAAATTCTCTCATGACCCAAAATCGGAAGTTGCCTAAATTTGGACATTGTGGGACACACAGGGAAGTGTAGGAAGATGGGTCTGGATACTTCACTGTTACACGATACTGCTAGAGCTGTTCAACCTGTTTCATTTACTGGGGTTTGTCAACAGGCTTAGCTTTTCATCATCTACATGAATTTATAGGTGCAAGAAGATTGGCTCAGATATTTTGGTCTCAAATATTTAAACTCCCCTTTTTCTTTGTATCACTGCTGATTTGGCCAACAAATATTGAGTTTTGAAAGATTTAAAAGCTGCCTTCGGTCAATAAAATCTATCCTTTTAGTTTACATTACATCTTTAAACTTGACCTTCTTTGGTATGGTGCATAGTTCTAATGTACATTGAATTCTTCTGCCTTTCTATGGGCAGATTACTGATGATAAATGACATAAATCCTATTCTACTGCAGTTGTTTCAGTCTGATAATTTTTTATCTATATATTTTTTTTTTAACCTGGAGGATAAAAGAATACATTTTCTTTTATTAAGAAGCTTAAGGTGTTCATGCAGTACAATAAGGAATCATTATCATCTTTGCCAGCACATGCTTTTGTAGAGTGTTTAATAGAAAGGGAATAGTAAAATAAAAATAGTTGTGGGGTTTTTTTTAATTAACCTGATTAATTAGTTATGTTTCAGAATATCCAGTAAATGCAAAGACAACACATTTTAGGACTTGAATGATATTTTCCATCATATATAGAATATATTTCTCAGAGTGGTTGAAAGCTCTTTAACTATGACGTTTAATAACAATATAAGGGCTTTACTTTAAAAGTATATACTCATTTTATCCTCATGCTAGAATGGTTGCCTGAGTGACCTCTGTCCTTTGCGAGTTTACAAAAGAGTTATTATCAAAAGTGTACAGTGGAATTTCTGTCTTGGTAGGACTTTCACAAGGTGTTGGAAAGGGGGAAAAATAACCCCTCGACCCTATATTATTTGTAATGGGAGAATTTATGTATTTTCAGATGAAGAAACTGTAAGAAATCAGAAAATGTGATCTAAGTTCCCAGTCACTAATTTTCTTTAAAGTAGGTCTGAAATTCTTTCAAGAGTTTTGTATGCTGAACTACGAAAAACCACAAGTAAGTCATCACAGGGTTATGTATGAGCAATGTATGTATGAATTACAGTAGCGTTCACCAAATGTGCCATTTGTACGCCTAGATATGGCTCAGAGGTTTGCGCCTACTCCTTTACAATGAATACATGTTCAGGCAGTCAAGATTAAAAAGTAATTATACACACATTGTCAGTACTAATATTTATACTTAATTTGATTTACAGTACACCAGCTAATAGACCTGACTAAAATTACAAAAAGTTATATATACAGCCATTAATATGCTCTTTTTATAGTACCTTATTCATTTTTTAAAAGCATATTAAATGAGTTTTAATGTTTGTAAAGCAGATGAAAGGTATGTAAAGCTAAGATAAAAACCGGTGAATATGATTATTTAGCGGTAATATAGATTGCTTTTACACTCTTCTGTTTGAGCCCATTGTGATATTCTGTATTTCAAGAGATGAAAAGAAGTCTAGCTACAATTAATTACTGTGAATTGGAAGCATCAATTAAGAAGTATCCAGTCCTTGGTAATGGAAAACAGTGACGGGAAAGTAGTGAAAAGAGGTTTGAAAATTAGTTTTCCTTTGATTTCAGCCTCTTGTCATGGTTGAAGAGGAATACGCGCCGTGATGTGTCACACGCAGGTTTAGCTCTGCAGTGTCAGACTGATGGCAGCACGTGAGGGGCACCTGCTTGGACTAAGTCTACAAAACTTGGACTAAGTCTACAAACAGCTCCTGCGACGTAGCGTCGTGTGCTCCTCGGGGCAGAGCTAAAAAGCAAGACGGGCAATACCTGACCTCACGTGAACACAGAACTGCCTTCTGCACCCTTCCCACCTGAGAAACAGCAGGGAGGGAATTGTCTCTGTGGACCAAGGACATTTTCCTCTATCACAAGGGCCCTATTTCACAGTCAAACCCACTCCCTGGGAATTTAATGTACATCCACAAAGCACCTTAGAGATCCTGACAGAAGCTCCCAGTACGATAGTAAATTTGCTGGGACAGAATGCTCAACAAAGAGAATGAGAAAACAAATTTATCATTTCATATCCATTAGTGGCTATCGATGGTGCTGTACACACATTAATAATAAAAAATATTAGGCTTATAAAATCAGGCATCTGCACATTTCTGAAATACATTCTTTCTGTTATCAGTACCCAAACTTTATGATAGACCGTCATGTAATTTCCTGAGTCTGCTGTTCCTTAGCTGGAGCACATATAATACATCTGCCATTAACAGGAAATAAATATGTGCCATTTTGGCATTAAGATTCATGTCCCAACATGATATCAGATCTCTTTTAATTTTTTAACTGATACCTTCGGTAAACCAGAATGCCTAAGGACTTGGAGGATCTGATAAAGTTAGAAGTACATGGAACAAAAATGCTTTTCCTTTCAGTGTCTTACCACCATCTGCTACATTCGTTAGAGTGGTATTATTTCTGCAGTCTATTAATAGGTGCTACACAGCAGCTTGGGCTGTTTCTAAATAATTAACTTCAAAAGTCATATTCTTGGCCATATATTTGATACCTCTTTTTTTTTTAACTGCTTTAGACTAAAACTGTTCCATCTTTATTTTTTCCTTATACATTCTTGTCTATATAGCAGTACTTCAAACTGCTGTATTGGAGTTTCTAAAAAAAACAAAACAAAAAAACCCCTCCAAACCCCAACAGAACAAAGAAACAAAACCCTCTCTTGTATTAGAGACTAATGTAGTTTTTAAATGGTGATGAAGTTTTGATTTCTATTCAGATTATTTGTGTGCGACTGACAAGTTACTACTGTGAAATATGCTTACTTCTACAGTGTTTTCCTTTTCTTCATCAAAAAAGTACCCACGTATGTGTGAGGATTCCATCAGGAATTCCTAACAGTATTTCCTCAAAATTTCAGCTTTGTGTATATGTGTGTGTATTTATACATATATACACACACACCGTTTGCAGTCTCTTGCAGAAGGTATTGTTCAGTACCTTGAACAAGGTGGTTTGGTGTGGGTGGTTTTGTTTGTTTGTTTTTGTTTTTTAAAGGTGTATATAAAGACAAAGAAAAAGAAAAGATCTTTGCAACTCTTGTTGAAGGTACTGAACAATGTTTTCTTACTCTTCATATTTTGTGTCCTTATCCTGAATTATTTAGTGGCTTAGTCGTGGGTAGTTCGTTGGTTTTTGTTTGTGGTTTTTTTTGAATTGCAGAGGAGCCAGTTCCCTATGAGACGGATTAGAAGAAAGTTTGTTTGCTTTTAAGAGCTTGTATCAATTGAAAAAAAGTATGCCTGCAATTGTATCCATGAATCTATTTTCCTAAGCTTTCCCTTCTTCAAAGATTAATTTTATTAAGCTAGACAATAGTTATAGTTTCTGAACATTTTATAAAAGTTTGTACAGTATCCTGCTGTAAAATATGGGTAGATTCAAAGGTGCCTGGTAGACCTTTGTAAAATAAGTCCAAAATGTGTAGGACTCTTTATTTTTAATGCATTAGTGGGCACATAATCCAAATCCTCTAATGCATCTTTGAAGTGATTCTATCTCTGCTAAGGTTTAATAATTCAGAGTCTTCACTACTCTTGTCTGATAGATACAAGTATTATTACTATTATTAAAAAATAATAAACTAGAAATTCACAGCAGCATCAAAAACGACATATAAATTAACCCATAAAGACCACTTTCTGCTCTTACAGGAGTATTATTTTTTAATCATCTTTGTGTGTTACAGTCAGTGCTCCCATTGATGTCAAGTATTACACTCCGTAGTAATGATCTGAGTCCTCTATTACTCATTTAAAAAAAACCAAAAAAAATCAGTGTCCAAGCTGTTGAAACAATTATCCCACTACAGAAGCTTCCTGTGTTCCCAGAGAATCTTTTTAAGAGATGCTTGTTAGGAAAGCAAACAAAGACAGTTTCACATGCCCGTGGAACGCCATAGGACTGGCAGGGATGTTAACAGCTCAGCGTGATTCATTTGTCCTTCTTGAGTGCTCCAAATCCATCACTCCACATGACAAAATTCACATTTTTATTGGATTTCCACTTCTTGGAGAAAAGTCGCATTTCCATTTTTAATAGATTTTCAGCTTCCAGAATAAGACTTATATTTTTTTTGTTATTGCCAATCTCCTAGCAATTCTGCACAGACAATGTAGAGCTTATTAGTTTATTTTTGTAACAGTCTGTATATGCACATGAATGCAGGTTGCTGAGCAAAGGGAAAGAGGCCTAATTAACCAGACAGTTAATTACTAGGACAATGCCAATCTTTTGTTTGGAGCAATAACATTTACATAATACAGCAGTTCCAATTTTTGGTCTAAAAGAAATAGTGCAGGCTCTCTATTAAATGGTGGAGCTGGAAAGGCACATCCTAAGTTCATTTTCATCAGGGTAGGTAGGAGCTTTATAAATAGTTGAGTGAAATCTGAATCGGGTATGAACACTTCTGGTTACTATTGGGACATATGCAGCAGGTAGACAGAGCTCTATTGCTAAAGCTGTCAAAAGCAGTCTATACGAATAAATACATAGTTTTTCCAGCGAAATAAAATTTTCTGTTCTTTTGACTCTTTCCAAACAGAGATTGTTATTCTTTAAACTCACGGGCAGCACAGTTAAGACAGTAAAAATCTATAATTTACACCTGTCCTGATTCACTAGAACTCAACCCCAAAGGATGCCTATACCACCCAAGGGCTTCTTGTTTCGCTAAATTATTGACTCTTAATTTGGCTTCTCTTTTGTCTGGATGGAGATGTAGGAAAGAAATGTGCCCAGTTGTCTCAATGGAGGTTTCTAGTCCCAATAGTGTGGGGACCATTTTGCTAGAAGAGGTTGGTTGAAGCAGCTGAGTTTGCATCCTTCTCCAATAGGACTTACGTTATAATTCCCCTGAAATATTGTTTCTCCTCGCATATTGCATCTCATAGTTAGGTAGTCTTTAAAGCGATGGTAGTGGGCACACCAGTGAGCTGAAGCTGCTCATGCTAAATGTGCTGTTGTCCCTGTTTTACAAGACACTCCTGACTCCAAGCAGGCTTGATTCCGTATATTTCTAACCTTATTTACATCTCAATAGTATCACACCTCATGTGTTTGCACATTTCTTTTGTTGGGGCTTGTCATCTGAGCACTACCTTTTATCCCACCTCGAGCTTTTACACAGGAATACTTGATGTCATCTTGTGATCTCCCGAGTGTTAATATTCTGCCAGGCAATCTGGGGGTTGTGCTTCACTGAGCACGTTTTCACCTGAAAGCAGGTTTTTTAATATAAACATTTGCTTAATATTCTGTACATTTAAAGTATTTTATCTGCATCAGTGCTTTACTGAAAGTAATTTCATTTCATTGGAACCAATTATGCATAAAGAATCAACCTCTTTCATAGTAGTTTTAATAATATGCATATAGATTATAAAACTACTATGCCCAATTGGAAGAACATTTTGTGTGGATAAATCCATGTCTAAACATGTCATCTATTTCTATGTGGACACTGGATTGTATATTTAAGGGACTCTTCTGCACAGCATTGTGTTGTGCAGCTTTTAAAAGTTTAATTATGAGGCATTGTTTGCATAATAATTCTTTTTATTGCAACAGTAAGCTGTTAAAATAAATAGTGTCTCACAGAGGAACTATTTTAGTTCTTTGCAACTGGAATAAACAAGCAGTTTGGAGCGAGGGACACAATCCTGGCAGAGTCTTTGATGTTCTGATCTCACGGGTGTTCGGGGACACACATTTGGATCGATGCCATGTGCGAGGAGCTCGGTGCAGGCAGCTTGCGCGTTTGGGTTGTGTTCGCATCACGTGGCTCATGGATGTTGGCTGCAAACTGTTCATCTATTTTTCCTCCATCCCCCTTAGATTAGATGCAGCTCCTAGGATAGAATGACCTAAACTCTGAAGGCATCTTTCTGTTCCTGTTGCCTACGGATATATGCTGGGCAACTGAAGTGTCTATAGAGCTGAAATTAAGCAACATGAATCACAAATCCTCCCTTGTCCTATCTTGCATGTTCCTGGGCCTATCCAGGTTCTAAACCTGGGCTGCTACTTGGGATTCCTGAAAAAATAGCCTTTTCAGATGTGGTGAGACCTCCAGGACATCTAAATTTCAACTTATATTTTTCGTTCTCAGAGCTTTAGAAAAGAAAGTAAAGGTAATAACAGGTTTTGGTACCAAGATTTAAGCATTTGAAGTTTGAAACTTGAGATTCGCATTGTCTTGGTTTCCATGCCTATGAAGTAGACTTAATAAATATTTAAATACTTAGACAGAGGTGTATTATTAATGTTCATATATAATTAATATTCACACCATTTTTTAAGATTTAAAGTGACATACAACTGTTAAACATCACAATCATGGTAACTCTACTAATGAGAAAGAATTACTTGAACAATAGGAAAGACTGGTTTTATCCTTATCATATAGTTTAATTACTGCAAATTTGAAGGAGTTTTTTTAAGTTTGGTTTTAATGCTGTCCCAGTTGCACAGTATCTTTAGTGTGATGTGTTAAATTACGGGGGTTCATTTAATAGCATTTTGAAAATATATTTATTTAGAAATAGACTGATGTCCTATTCGTAACTAATATAGAACTTGCAAGATGTGTCTGTGTCGTACACTTTTGAGGTAAATATCTGGTACTGACAACCTTATGATAAATTGTGGCACCATGTGATAAATCACAGAACCATTGCAAAACATTATTTTGCGATTCACATTTACTATCACTGTGTCTTTTTCCTGTAGATTTGAAACTTAATCTCCAAGCAACCTCTAATAATGATCAGCCTAGAATTTCTTTCAAATTCTCAGAGCATGAAATCTCTTCCTGCAGCTGGATGTGCAGGAGAGTCAATGCTCAGTTCATTGAGACCACGTCCCTCACTTTCCACTGTTTCTTTAACAGTAGATGCAGCAGACCAATAATGGGCTCTGCAGAGCTAATAAAATAGGTGTTCAGCTTACAATGAATTTTAATTTTTCTCTTCAAATTTTGCTAGTTATCAGTATAGAATATTATCAGTTAGCTATTATATCTAGCACCTTCCCAATGCTGGTAAAATGTGTTCGTGTATTTTTTTGCCCTTCTACCTTGTAACTACTTTATAATTGTATTAAACAGGCGTTCTACTTCTAAGTAGACCTATTTGCTAGTAGTGTCAATAGGAAATTCTGGAGTTCTTAAATGATGATATTTAGGTGGGAACAAAGGAACCTCTGTAAATACCTGCTGGTATTCCTTAGCTTGTGGACTGTGTTCTGCTCTGGTTTCAGTCAACTCAAGTGACTGGTATGGATGTAGGAGTAATGGAGATCAAAAATGCTGTGCTCGGTGTACATCTCAGAAAAAGGTAGTTTCATAATGACTTCTTAAACTCCAGGTTTTGGTACTGCATTAGCATTTAGTGGACAACCATGATGGTTAGCAAATAAAAAACTATTACATATACTATAAATTTGAGGTTTAATAACTTACAAAGGTCAGTATCCCAAACAGGTCAAAATGCAACATTTCAACAAGGCTTGAATGAAAAACTGTCACCTTATTCTGTCAATGCCTATTGGTCAGTAACTACCTTATTTTCTGTTTACCTCTCCTCCAGTATGACTTTTATCTCGATAGATAGGATTTATATATTAATGTACTCAACTTTAAAGAACAGTTTAAGTTTGTTACCCATTTAAGGGGATCACCTATGAATCTTCACATCTCAATGTTAGTCCAGGCATCTATGGATACTAATTCTTCTTTCCTTTTCCTTTTCCCCCTTCTTTTGTAAAGGAAACTGAACTATAAGTTTTGCTCAAGTAATAGTTTGTTCCTTTAAAAATACATTCCTGGTTTGGTTTTGGCATTCTTTTTCTTTTGGCATATTGTTATCCTGTAATAAATAATTATTATACATTATTGTCTTACCTAGATAGAAACTGTTCAGCTGTAGTGCAGATGAGAAAATATATATCTTTTCTGTCCAAATGAAAGCTGAAGGTGCTCTTCTGCACAGTTACCAAAGAACTGGGCTGAGGACAAGGGCAGTGCACAGTTTCTCTTGCACCACGGGTAGTTCTTGGTGAGTTCCTGAAATAAGAGGGTTAAGCCAAGAAAGTGGTTTTAGATTTACATTTAGGTTTGAAAAGTGAGCAAATTGCAGGCTCTGTGTGTAGGAGCTTTGAACCAAAGAGTGCTGGACGTTCTGCAGACTCACCTGCGTGCGTTTTCCTCCTGCTGAGTTCAAGAGACTTTCTTCTCCTCTGAACAAGAAGTCCGAGGAGGAATTGGAAACGTATTCACATGAGCCTAATCCAGGATCATATTAGAAATTTGGGGATTTTCCTCATCTTTTGAGACTCACCAGGTTCAAAGATGTTCTTTGTGTGTCAAAAGGGATCTTTCTTATTTGTTTGCTGTGTAAGCCAGTCCTGACATACAGACCTGACTAGACTAAAAACTGTAGCTAGAGTCATTATGCAAATAGTGACAAACAGCTGCAAAAATGTGACACTGCTTATCTCTGGAAAAAAAAAATCAGATTTGTTGAGAACCTCCTATTATCTACTCTTTACTGTTATTTATACTACAGCCATTAGCTATTTTTGTTTCATGTGATAGTGTTGGCTGAAAATGGATTTAATATTAGTCTTTATTGCACTGGGGACAAATGGCATAGTATTAAAAATGTGGGAATACACCACGCAAAGTGTAAATAAAAGATACTTTTCATGTCGTAGCAAAGGAAAACTGGAATTGTGTAAATGTAATGGCACTCATTTGCTTGCTGGTAAAAAGGTCCCACAGATATGAACATACACATAATAATTTTCTGATCAGGAAAGAAGTACCCAGAGCTATGCCAGGATTAATGCAATCATTTATGTAAATCCGTAGGTTCAGTCCCAGGTAAAAAGTTTTTACATAAAGTTTACTTTAATCAGGATTGCATATATTTCCTATTGTTTGGTGGAAAGGAAACAACCTGCAGCTTGGGGCTTTGCTGGTGCTAATGTGCCCTCCAGGCTGTTCAGACAATCAATGTAGGTAGATCTGCTCCTGTATCTGTATTTTGCAGTCTACAGTACATTTGATGGATTTACACATATTACGCTATTGATTACAAAAAACTATTGCAACTCACCAGTGTGTAGGAGAATGCTATTTATTGAGGCTATTGGCCTTTTTGCACTAACTAGTTGTTTTGCTAATTAATTTGCTTAGCTTTCTTCAATATTTCCATGACAATTGCAAACCTAATTATTGCATTTCACCAAGAGTAAATGTAGGGTCTGTTTCTCACAAAGTACCTTGTCTAATTTTAAGGGAGGAGTTCTGCTCAATATGATCCAATTGTGTTCTCAGAATGATGCCTTAAGAGTTGTTGAATGTCCATGGTTGTATATATCAGGTCTAACTATTACTTAATGCAGACACCTGAGATAATTTGGTGACCTAAATGATTATTTGCGTAGTGTTGCCAAACGCAGCTTTGAACTAAGGACCACTTGGTGGACCAAGCTTTCTATTTAGTTTAAAGATACAGCTTTCTGCAGACAAAATATTAAGCTCTTTACTTTTCGTCCTGAGAGACTGCTAGTTGGAAGTGACTAAGAAAAGGAATGCTTCATTCTCAAGGCTTCCATGTGCTTTTTATGACAAGCAACAAATTTAATTCCCTATATAAATCTGGAATAGTATTAGTGAAGATACAAACTGATGACCACAAAAGGTTTTGTGGACTGGTGGTGATATTAGGTAACATACAGGCACCTGCCTATGTTTTGTGAATATTGTTTCCATGTATGAGCAGGGAGTTCATGGATGGGCAATGCCAAATAGCTCATTATTCATCTGTACCGTGTATAAATTAGCTTGAGCTCCAAACACAGTTGTTTGCACAAACTTAATGCATGTTCACCTGATTGCTAAGAAAAGCACACGAGCATAATGCACTTACAGACTGTCAGGACTAGAGAAAACTGTAGTGCCATCCTAATAGTAAAAAAATCCTGAATTTCTTGCTTTTGCTACAGTGAAGCAATGGTCTTTTAAGTCAGTTTCAGCTTTGGTTACAACATGAGGTTCACAGGAGTAGCTGGTGAGGTGTGCTTGTTTATAGTAGTGTTTCCGGTGTTTATTGGTTTAGCTTCAATGTAGCAAAATGTTGCTAGTTTGTTCTTAAATAGTTTGTTTGGAGAAGTAGGGTTTGTATTTCTTTTAAACCCGCCGCATACAACACAACTGAGAATGCTGACACCTAAAATAACATTTTAAAAGACAAGAATAAGGATATATAAAATATTCATGTGTAGAACCATGAACAAGTTCCAGTGTAACAAGTGAAAGGCAGATATTGCAATATATATGGAGAAACTTGAATATTATTTCATGAAAAAGTTATAGAAGGTGTGACCACCCAAAGGGCTGTTTTTCTTACACTAGCTGGAAGAAGTACTTTTTATTGCTTAATATCTCGTGTTTATGTGTAAGAATTTGATGAGATATTAAAGCATAAAAGTGTCTTTAAGGCTATTATATGCCTACCAGAAATAATTTAAAGGATGAATATAAAACTTCATCATTAAAATAAACTCTGTATTTTTGATCAGCCCAAAAATAATCAGATTATACGTGCTGTTTTGGTATTTTGGAGGGACTTTTAAAATCAGTTTGTGTTAGTAGCAAAACAGCTAGAGATATGAAGAAAAATGCTTGTACGCAAGAACTCCCACTAGAATGCACCACGGAGGCAGCACTTGTTGAACCCAGAAAAGACAAAAACATAGTCAATATTTCATAACAAAACAGCAAAGACCAGTTTTTACAAGCATGAGCAAAATGAGATACAGGACCAAAGAAAATCTGCGGAACCAATTTTCTACTGCTCAGGAACATCACACAGTAGTTAGAGCAGCCACGCTGATTGAGCCTGTTTGCAGGCTAATATACATTGACTGGAAAGGGCTTTTTTGCTGCTACTGTACTGAACTCTTCACCAAGACAAAAAAAAAAAAAGTGGTTGGGATCTACAATATTTATTTCATGACAGTGAAGGAGCTATGGACTTAGAAACGGGCTCTTTTTGGAAGCATGGATAGGTCATTTTGCCACTTCACAAAATCACATGTTGTAGAAAAGGAAGAAGCGTAGTAGGTCCACTTACTTGAATTTACTTAAGTGGCATGGCCATTGAAAATAGGAATAGATAGAGAAGTAACAATATTTGTGATTTCTGATAGGGTGCACAAGAAAATTAATTAAAAGCATTTTGGAAAAAACAAAACAAAACAGCTTTTTACAAAATACAACAAAGGCTACATATGCATGCACTACCTGTCTATAAGTGTCTTTTCCATCAGAATCCATGTGTTTGTGTCCCTCCACATTGGACAGAAAACTGCCACCTGAATTTTAACTGGAAAATTGGAAGCTGAAAATTGTTCTCCTGTATTTAGTGTAGAGGAGGGCTTGGTAAAAGGATATTACACAAAATCAACTAGAGTAAAACCTGGGTACAATCTTACCAGGGGAATTTGCAGAACTGACTCATGAACTGCTGAGGCTGTAGGGGAGCAGCATGTCCCCCTCAGCTGCTCCATCCCTGCTGACAGGGGCACAAAAAATCCTCTGGCAGGGAACTTGGACGAGAGGCTGTTTACATACAGAAGCATTTTTTGTGGGGTGACCAGAGTTCTTGCCATATTTCAGAGAAAAACAGATGAGGTACGGCAAGAGTTAGATGGCGCTGCCTGCTATTTGGATGATATACAAACACTTGGAGGAATGCAGAGGAGCATTTTCAAAACATGGGGCAAGTTCTGAAGGTAAAGCAACAGTTAACAGCAAAATTCTGGCACTTTTCAAAGCAAGACTTTGTGCTCATGGCCCTGTATAACCCAGCACAGGAGCAGCCAAGCACCATTAAGCACACAGTAATACCCAGGGGTGTCTGAGCTTAAGTTACTCATTTGCTATGGAAATTTCCTCTAAATGTATCAATGCGAGTTAGCCTGGTACCTGCCATGTACCTGAAAAACAGCAAACCAGACTGGCCAGGAAAGGAAGGACTGGAGTTTCTGATGAAGCACTCAAGGCAGTGGGTGTTCCTGGGCTGTTTTTAGATAGTTTTTGCCTGGCTTTGCCCATCGGGTGGGTGAACAGCACTGCTTTGCCCGGAGCTGAGGCTGCTGCTGCACACAGGTTAATGATGGGGGTGAAGTCCTGTAGTGCTGGTGTTCATAATTCTACTAGAGGTTGAGAGAAACTACAGGTTGAGAGAAACTAAACCTGGAAAATGAGGCTTTGGGAATATTTCTAGGGGTGTTTTTGAGAAGGCTGCTGAGATTACTAGGCTTAAAGGAGGGTCTGACTAGATAGGAAGGAGAACCAAGCAGGACACAGTTAAAATTTGATTCTTTATGATGTATCACTCTGAAATTAGTTACTAAACATTGTCAAAGTCATACTAAGGTAAACATATTAATGATCTCTCCTGTATACAAGAAAATATATGAAGGAAAATTCTATATATAAAATCATTTTTTTAGATGACTTCTTTATTGCAGCTATTGAAATTACTCTGTGACAAATTTCCTTCTTTGCCTACAAGTTATATTCTATGTATACAGTTGAACAGCAACTTCAGAACTCACAATTTCAAGAAACCAGAGTTGATAATGAAATATGTTGTCAGATAACATAACCAGCATATCCAGCTCTCTGGTTGCTGGATAGGAAGAGAAGCAGCAGTTGTTCTCTGTTCATCTTTCCATGTCACAGTATTGTATGGACTTTATCTAGCACCACACATCTACAGAACTTTCAGTTATCCATGTTGTCCTTCTCTGCACCTCTTCTAGTTCTTATATATATATATATATATATATAATGTATATTTTTTATTTTTTTTACTCCCTGTATAATGCCAAGTTATTGTCTCTGAGCATTAATGGTCGTTTCAGGCAGTACTCAACATGAGGTATGTAGAATTAGGATTGCTTTCTGCCCATTAGCATTCCTTTCAATTTATTTGTAGTAAAGATTGTTTTCTGTACACACTAAAATGAGATATTCAACAAAAACACTTGAAGGATGTTGCTGCACTGCATTGCACTTTTTCTTTTTCGTGCAGGTCTGTCCTATGCAGGGGGTCTCAGAGAACTTCAGAAAGTTGTCTCTCATATGGGAATTTATGGAGTTTATTAGTATTTTAGACTTGCTGGAAATGCTGAAGAACCCAAGCCTTGTAAAATCCACACCATAGAGATGGAAGTAGATTTTCCATGTGCAGCAAAGACACACTGTGAAGTAATAAAAGAAAGAAACTTAAAAGGTGGAATCAAGTGTCAAGTCAGCTTTTGGGACTATCATTTATTTAGTGGATGCAAAAGGAGGAAATAATGCAGTACATTTTTCAACTCTTAGGGGATATGTACCCCTTACAGCTAATGTGATACCTGACATGAAAAGTGTTCCATTTTTGTTGATAGAACGAGAAGGTAATGTAAGTATGTCAAAATGGTCCTTGTGCTGTGAATAATCCTCATGGTATCTATAACAATCCAGAAAAGGAAGCAAGTGTCCATTTCTCCCATTCGTGGACAAGTGGATGTCCCTTCCATGAGGTCAACTTTGCTTTTGTTCTGGAGTTATCTGAGAAATTTAAAGGATGGTTGAGTGACGTATGTAGAGTATAATACAACTCTACTATCTCTTTGTTTCTGTTAGTCTGGGCTGGGGGTTCAGGGGAAGTTGTGAGCTGGACTTAAATTACACTTAAACACTTAGGCTTTGTTATAGTCATAAACAGAAATGAAAGCAGACAGTTTAAGTGGCTTTAAAATTAGTAGAATAGTTTTTAGCTGTTATTCTGGATTCTAAATGAATACAGGAATATTTCATTGCAGCATTTCCTGAGTAGCGATGCTTATTTTTAAATTCCATATAAAATGAAAGCATGACTTCACTTACTGCACTACTATTCAGCCCACGCGTTAAATACCATGAACATATTTATTTCAGATGGAATCCAAACCTGTTCAGTTAGATGCCTCTTCAAGACCTAAAAAGATTTTCTGCAGTGGATGTAGTATCTATCTATCTATACAAAATCTCACCAATGATTTCTCTGAGCTTTTTTTCCACTGGAAACCCCTGTGATGATCTCCAGATCAACACAATAAAAGCTCTTAATTAGACTATTTTGGAACATCTAGCAAAATCAATCAATGACTTCTTCCTGAATTTGACTCCCTGTAACCTTGATATCATTCATAAATCACTGTTTCAAATAGGGATTTGATTAGAGAGTTGTATTTTGTCTCTGCTTTCCTATTCTAGGATGTTAGTGGTAGCATTTGGGGGGTTTTAGAGTAAAAATGTTTATACCCTTTCAGAAATAATATTTATAATGCATGAAAGATTTTTTTTTCCGATTTCTTTGCAAATGTCAACTTCTGTGTAAAGTACAGTTTAACTGAAAATATTTTTGCAAAGTTACATTCCCACTGACCCAAAGTCTTGTGACTGCTGCAAAACTCAGACTAGATAAGCCATTGCCTCACACTTTGCAGTGACAGTTAATAGCAGAGCAAGTGGTTCTGAAATAGGATTTGAATAATGATTTGCACCCATTTTGCAGTGGTAAAAAAAGACTAAGTGAAATAAGGCTCAGATCCACAGAGAACCAGGCAGTGATTAAAATGTTCAGTGCTTTTACTGTTGTGAGTGACCTTTCCTGACTCCTGTTGTTCCATTTCAGTGCTTCAAGGCGTCTTTTCTATTCATCTTGTTGTGCTTTGTGAAGCTTTTCCTAAAGTTTTGACCATCTGCCAAATGGGTTTTTATGCATTGCAAGACACGAAAATATTTCACCCTTCCATGGAAATTCTTGCAGTTTGGAATCTAGTTTGACTTTTAAAGTCTTTAAAGGAGGGAAAAAAGTTCAACTGGAAGGTTTACAAGAAGGTAAATGCGTTCTCTGGCTTTCGCTTTCATTATGTGTGAAGTATGAAAATCAGTATGTAATGCAGGATGAGTCATCTATCAGCTTTATTCTTTGTATTTTCAGAAGGTTGAATCCAAGAGGGTTTGATTTGGGGATTTGCCCATGTAATCATGACCATCTCTATTCTTCCATAATCATATAAGCTGCTGTTTCCAGCCTAAGGCACATGTTTCATGTGCTCTAAATATGTATGAAATAAATCATTCTTATCTGTTAAAAAGAAACAAAAGCCCCGGATCTCACTCTTCACTGGAACTGTTAAGTTGGGCTCTTTGAGGTCCTGCTGTGTTTTCAGTCTCTCTGGGGCCAGTGGTACAATATTGACATACACATGGGGCTCTTCCAAAAGGGTTGTGATGTGGTGCAGGGTGATATCCAGAGCTAATCACCAATTCATCTTAGATAAAAATGCTAATGTCTGTGCAGAGCTGTAATTCACCAACATGATTTTTAAGAAGTCAGTTCTCCCTTTTGTTCCTTCTGTTTGGAAATCGTAGCTATCGCATTCCCGTTCTGTAGACAATTTCGTTACTTTTATTCATTTCCGTGTCTTGAATTACCTTGCTATCTTTTCAAAGGCTGGCAAAAGCTCTGCAGATCCATAATTACATGCATTTGGATTTTCATAATTCGAGTAATGCACCTCCCCCATATCCTTCCCTTCAATGGTAGGGGCCCTTCTCCCTCCTTTGTATTTCTTCTAGACAGAATGATTCTAGGAGTGATGAAGAAATTTGGCATTTTTGATTCTTGCTACTATTTTGTTTGCTTTCAAAGTTATATACATTTATATATTCGTATGTATCAGTTTCCCTTCAGGAGACTTAATTTACATATGTTCAAAGCCTTGTGGGACTGGAATCTAGACAAAATTACTAAGATAAAGCTGAAATTTAATGATGTTGTCAATCTTCCCTGTAAACTCATGACTTCTGCTGCCATCGTTTTAGTCTGGTTTCATCCTGCCCTTCTAAGTTTATTTATGATACAGTTAATCCATTTCTGTTAGATTAGTAACAATGAGCTGAAACCTTTCAGTATGCCAGGAAGATGGTGACTCAAACATTCCTTCAAAAATCTGAAGATTGTAAAAGTTTGAATTCATCTGTTTAATGTATTGATTGCTACCTAATATACTGTTCTTCAAAGCTGCATGGGGAATATATACAAAGTGTGTTGAAAAAGTTGGAAGTTCTCTTTTTTTTATGCTTGGCCAAAGGGTCTTGTGTTTTATTTACTTTGAAAAATACTTTGCATACTAATGTCTGGTGTAAAGCAGTTTGTTGGTGGGTTTGGGGGTTTTTTTTGGAGAGAAACTAGCCATGGGATCCATCTTTCAGGGTAAACTCTGCAGCAGGTCACTCAAGCTCCTTGTGTCCTGTTGGGGCTGACATGCTTTGAGTTCTAAAATGTCCAGTCCCATCTCTTGAATATGACTCTGAATATGAATTTAGCAACTTAAGGTTTGGAAAAGGACACTAATAAGATAAATGTTTTAATATTCCTGCAATAGTACCTTTAAAAAAGAGTTTCCTAACAAATATAGATCATCTCATTTATTTGAAATGAATCTTTCACGTAGCTGTCCTTTTGATGTCTTAACAGCATCTTCTCATCACATAATGAGCCATCAGTCTTTTCAAAAGTTGTATGCAAATCTGTCTGAAATATTTAAAGTCTGAGCAGCCACTAAAAGCCTTTTTTGTGAACTAGACCTTTTGTGCACTGTTCCTTCGAGTCAAAATACATTAAATGTATCTAAGATTTTTCCATCATCCAAGAGATACATTTTGCTAGCCCAAGTGCTTTTCTGACTCAGGGCATGGATCTGTGATCTCACAGAACTGAAGGACAACGTTGGGGGAAGAGCCAGAAAGTCTGAAATAGGTTTTTTTAAACTACCAGAAATATCTTGGGAACTCTGCGGGACTCTCTCTATTCAGCCCCAACATTTTACATTTTTTTTTAGCCATTTCTGGACTTAGTGGTGAAACTTCCTATGAATTTACTTGTTAATGCTTCAGTTGTGCTTGGATTAGAGGGCACGTGATATTTTTATGTAAGATCAGGGTCTTGGTAACGACAAATGCGGAAGTTTATGAAGCTGACTTACCTGAACAGCGAGCGGGCAGTTCTAGTTGGCTCCAAACATCAGGTGAGTGCTGGGTCTCTGTTGTCTCAGCCACTCCAGCAGTACTCGGTATCGACACATCAGTCACTCTTTCCCTGTACAACCTCATTTTCTAAAGCAAATGGAAGTTGGATGCACTTACAAAATTGCAGGCCTGATGGCAAGTGCAAATAAGAAGGAAGATCTCTAAATCTTTGAGTGCACCGAGCTGTCAGGTAATGAGACACCAAAGCCTGCCTTTTTGCCCAGTGTTATCTGTGGACAGAAAACTACTCACAAAAATAGAGGTTAGGTTGTAGCCCTTTGGAAATTTGTCTCTATATAGCTCTTGATATCTTCAGTTAATATCTCTAACCTAAAATTTGACAAGTGGATTTTATTTTGTTGTTTAATTTTTAATGCCCTTTCTTTGTTGAAATCCTTATGATGTTTAGGAGGATAGTATTGAGTAGGTTGGGTGAAACTCAAGCAACTTTACAGGAATTAAAATGCAGATTTAGTTCTGGAGTGTAATAGCTTTGAAGCATACCAAGGTCTGCTGAGGGGATCTGTTTTCTTTGTCTATCTAATGGAAAATAATGACTGCTTTCAAGCCATTATAGCCCATCATGTTAGTGACTCCATATGCTGGATATCCTTATCAATGGTATTTCCTCTGAGAAAATGTACCATAGTTATGTGGTAGTGTGTACACGTGTGTATATATATATTATTTTTAAATCCAAAAATCACTTCACTTTCAAAATAGCTGTCATTTCTTTATAGGCCTTTGAAATTGGGTGTTTATTGTTTTAATTTTCACTAAAAATTCCACCCTAGTGGAAACAAAGCCTTTTACTTATTTGAGAAATAGGCCCACTAGATGGTGGTGATGGTGAGGGAAGCTTCCCCATGGTGTCCTGCTGGCACTTCATCTGTGGTACCTGTTGCAGTCGGATCTGTCTGTCCAGCCGTGGGCTCTGAATTCTGCCTTCAACTCGACCAGCAGCCAACTGCGAACTAGATAGCAACTACGTGATTTGAAAATAGAAAAGTGCCACTGGTGCCTTTGTAGCTCCCTTAGTTTGTTGTGCCCTGAAGAAGACACGGTGGTTGCCCTCCTGAGCTGAGCCCTTTAACCTGTGGCTTCTTTACTCTTGATTTTGAGTCCTGATGCATAGAGCTGTAGGATGGAGGCAGGCAAAAAGAGAGAGGGACTAAGGGAGCAGGGATGCGATTAAGTATTGAGGTTGAGTTTTTAAAGTAAAATCAATGTCTGGGATTATTTTGTTTGCTCTTTATTTTCTAGTCTCAAGAGTTTCATTTAAAAAAAAAAAATCTATCAATAGGTTTCAGGTAAGCGTGACTCATGTTACTTTGTACTGAGGCTGAGTGGGAGAGAAGGTCATACTTGAATTGTAAATAGCGGGTTCTGCTGCAGGTCTCCAACAGGAGATGGGGGGATGCACCTGGGCAAGAGCCCTGTGCTCACCACGGGAGAGCATGGGGTCTCTCCCTGCACGTCCCGGGGGTGGGAGCAATCGGGACTGCAGTTTCAGCTTCTTACAGGTCTATGTCTTACATTAATAGTATCTACTCTACCTTTACACACCAAGGAAAGTCTCCCCAGCCACAGGAGCTGCTTTACGTGGCTCTGTTGAAGCCCCCTCTGTTGTGAGTGCCAGCCCTAGGCAGTCCCTGTGCAGCTGATCATAAATCAACGCTTATGTAGTTACAGGCTTAAGCATAATATGAGAGGAACATGATTGTAAGATCATTCCCAGCTCCATATTTACACCAAACCAGTGGCATCCCAGTCTTTAATGAGGGAAGAACTGACAGAGTGACTTTTCCTAGAGACACCAATGTATGGGAAATAATCAAGCTAAAGGGCACCTGTTAGGACACTGGGGTCATGTCTGGACTGTGGTGCAGGAAAGGTTTGCTCTGCTTCCCCATCTGTTCAGCACTGGATAAAACTCTTCCTTTCTACCCCACCGGAAACACTGAGTGGGAAAAGTCGGGTTTATCTCATCTTAGCATGGAGTCAGGATATCACCCAAGCTGTGAGTCACATCCCAGGTCCCCATGGACTGATAGTCTAAGTGGCTAAAACATAACAAGAGTCTCTTCTTCTGGGGAAGGAGGTGGGTGGTGGTGTGGGGTGTTCCTGGCCTGGGAATCCCCCTACCAAATCATCCTGAGGCTGGTTTGAAGGCTGAGTTGCAATGTCTTGGAAACAGTCAGGGGTTGTGATTAAAATGCTGACAGACCCTTTAACTTCAGCTATGGGAGTGGGGCTGCTGTAATATGCAGATCCTGTAAATTAGAGATATAAAGTATGTTTAAGTAGAACCAATATGTGTCTAGATATTCTATTGCTTTTAGTGCCCTTTCTGTCCTGTTAATTTTGCTTTACAGTGTGACAGTGATGTATTGATGTCTACCATTTCCAACTGCTAGGTAGACTGTGTACACTTTTATTAAGATTAATTAAAAAGTAACAAATCGTAAAGTAATAACATTAACAACTAGTGGAAAAAGTGTAGACATTTTGACAGTCTTTTTGAATTTCATTAAAAGATGGTAGTGACAAAAACCCAAGAGACTATTTCTACTTTACTAAAGAAATAGGTCACAGATTCAATTACAGTCACTGAAGCATGGACTCAATCTATCATGGCAAATTAAGTACATTTTAGCAACCTACTTTCCTTTAAAAATTTTATAGACACTTCCACTGGAAGAAGAAAGACTATAGAAAAAGAAATTGCAAACTGAAGGCTTTTTTTATTTTTTCTTCTTCTACTGCTACTGAGTGCTCGGCTTATTTACCATAGGTGTAACACACAGAAAAAAATCATTATGGAATGCCAAGATATGTAATCATCATTTCTCTTCCCATTTTTTGTCTTTAATTAATGATATATCATTTGTTCTTTGACTAGGAAGCATGTCCCAGATTGAATCCACAGTGCATCAGTTAGAGGCTTTGTTGTCTCATTGAAACCAAAGGACCCATTTACTTAGAAAAATTCACTGCACAACCTTTATGCAATTTTGCCACGGATCTATAGTGCTGGCTTGAAAATGTGTTGTACTCCCAGTTCCAAATAAATAAATAAATGAAGACACATACAGCCTGTGGATATGGTTTAGCTGAGTGCAAATATTGGAATGATGAAACACTCTTTTGCCCATAGCAGAATTGATTTCATGTTGACAACTGGAATTTATAAAGATCCTCTTTCAAAAGAGTAGCAGTGGCCATATTTGCTGCATTACCACAGCTCCACAAAAGCAGCAAGCATGAGAACTGATAAGAGAGATGTAATCTATTTCCTCTTTAAACATAACCCCCAGATTCACTGTGGTACCCCTAGGAGATTCGTGCACTTTCGTATATTAGGGTATTCAGTGACCTTTAGATAGGAGAGGCATATTAGGATTTTTTTTTTTTAATATAGAATATTTGATCATGCAAAGAAATCTACATCTATCATACAAATGAAACAGAGTGGCGTTGGTTACGAGTAACACAATGCCTTCTGAGGTAATGCTGATTAAATGTGTGATCTTCTCAAAGCAAACTGAGGACAAGATACTTTCCATTTCCAGATACACCTCTTCCCAACACCACTTTTTACTTGCTGCTCGACACTTTTTGCTGGTTAAATATTCAGGGCCAGATTCACCATTGCACTACTTCACTGTAACACCAGAAAAGCAAACAGCACTATAAGGGTAGCACAAAGCCAGACCTGCGATTCAAGCTTTCATTATACTGAAGTGCACAAGAATACGGTCCACATGGGTGTCTCATTCCTATAAATAGCTACAGTCTAGTCACAACCATGAGCGCAGGAAGGATGCTTCGCATGACAGGCATAACAACATCAGCACAAATTGTGGAAGGCTGAAAAACACCCACCACTCTTATTAGTCATCAAATTCTGCTGTATTACAGGTTGCTCAACAATCATGGGAATATTAGATGACAAAAAGCAGACCTGCTTTACCCTGTCAACCTTAATATACTTATTTTCTTGTCAAAATTACGTTTCCCTTTCAAACCATTCCACTTGATTTCTATATTAAGGGCACAACGTTTAAGTAACTTCTGTCCTGGGTTTTCATGTGCTCTTGCTACAATCCATTATCCAGAGGAAGTGGTTGTGATGCTAGCTAAAGCAATGATAAGTGGTTTGCAGAAGACTCAAACCTACACAAAACTCTCATTCTTTTGGTTATGTTCTAGACAGGGTACTCAACCCTATTTTTAAGGAAGCTTTTTTTTTTTTTTTTTTTAATTAATAAGTGTAGTATTGGTTTTTAGTACCATTGGAAGAAAAACATATTTGGCAATAGTAATGATATTAAATAAAATTGAATGAACACATAAATCTTTGAAAAGAGACCAAAATAATAAAATGGCAAAATGATAGGAATTAGGAAATGCAGGGTTAGATATGAGAACTGCATCACAGGTCAGGAAGAGTCTGGGAATAAGGAAGGAATACTGTCAGAGAAGAGACTGGGAAAGAACTGTTGATTTAATCTGTGTGCACTGTGGCTGTCCACTTGGGAGCTGGGGTATGGAAGATGGAGCCACATCTCCAATAGTTGGGGGAACAGGATGAGCCACAGAGGGACTGGGGCTTAGTCACTGTACAAGCAAGGAGCAGGAGAAAATGAGAGCAGAGACACCATGAGGGAATGTGACACCATTTATATACCAGAGTGGCATGTAATGAATGAATATTAAAATAGCAGCTTGGAATGTCTTGTACCTTAAGAGTTGGCTATGCAGGAAAACTTTTCCAAATAGGTTCAGAAAGGTTAGCATTATTCTAAAAAATAAAGAAAAAAGGAAAAAACCTCCACCAAAACAAACAAAACACCCCCCCCCCCCCAAAAAAAAAAAAACAAACCAAACAACAAAATAAACAACAAACTTTTTAAGTCCTATATTGGTTTTAAATGCACCTGTATTTCTGTTGAAATGACTCAACATGAGGTAGAGTAGTGTTCATTTTGACATATTTCACTAACCACATCAATAAATGCTATAGGTTCTTTAGTCTAATCACCAGTGCTTGTTAAATAAATAGGATATTTCTTATGAAAAATGTAGGATTCCCTCCAACTTTAATATACGGTGTATATTTCTGTGGCAGAGTGTTGATAACTGTAGGTTACCTCCCTCGTGCTTGCTGGGTCTGGAGGTGCTTCTGCCACGTGAAGAACAACTCGTGCCGTTGGAAAACATTGCTTTCCCATTAATGTGCGCGTAGGGGTGCTCGCCTGATTAGGACATGAGCAGAATTGTCTGAAAGCTGATGCTGTTAAGAAGGGGCTGTTGAATGCGTTGCTTGGTGTTCGGCAGACGTGAAGGCTTAACCCCAGGTGTGTTTGAAGATGGTGTTAAGTGAGGGAATCAACTGAAGACAGAGAAAGTGTAACATTTACCCCTTGTGTCCTTGCCTGTCCATTGCCGTCAGAGCTTGCAACTGGTGCCAGGGCTGAAATCTGCTCTTGTGTAGAGCGTGGCCATGGAAGTGTGATACCTTTGCCACCTGATCTCCTTGGGGAGCTGACCTTTGCTTTTGCACCCTGTGACACAGGTGGGGAAATGCTCTGCAGGGGTAACACTTGGGAAGTGAAGCTGCTCTTAGGAGTCTCTGTCAGCAGGTGACATTCATGTCCTGGGACTTCTGCTGCCTTTTAATTATCAGAATTACTTGACTTTGCTTTGTTAAGACCTAAATGACTGCACCTGCCTGTTGAAAGCATTTCTCCCTTCGTGCAGTTCTTCAGGTTTTATCAGAGCACTTCAGCTTAAGCTTGGAACTGGCAGGAGGGCGGTGGTGTTGGGATGGAGCACGCTGAGCTCTGACTTCAGAATCAGAGCCGATTTGGGGTTTTTTTTCATCGTGGTGTTGCTGGGAAGGCCAGGATTTCAAGATCCGGCTCTTTAACATCCCATCTGGCAAACGAGGAAGGAGCCAGCTTTATCAGAAGTTCCAGTAAGTCTATCTACTGTTGTTATTGTTAAAAGGTACCTAGAACTAGGAATAGGGGATTGTGATGCCTTTGTTTTAAGTGGGGAAAAAAATGAATAGATTTATTCATAGATTATGCAGAACACCTCTAAAAATACTCTCTCTTCTCAACTGTCTTCTCTCTCTGTTTTCCTTCTCATTTAAATAAGTACCTTTTGCTTGAAACTAGAAGAATGCAAATGTACTGATTTACGGTTTTTCTGTTCCGATATAGTAAGTTTTATTAGTTTAAACATGTAATTGTAAAAAATATATGAGGTTTGGAAAAACAGCTTGACAAGAACCACAGCTGTAGGCTTGACTAATAACAAATAGGACATGCTAGTAGTCTTGAGACTATTAACATTCTTGTACTGTGCCTGAATCATAGGACCTGAAAAAGGTCTATCATGGTCACCATATTCCATGTGACATCCAAACTTATTTTTTATAAGAATCTTCACTGCTACTTTTGAGGAATTCTTGAAAATGTTAGAAAAGAGGGAGAAAAGCTACAGCCTTCCGGAAACCAGTAGTAAGAGCTGGAGCGAAAGTGGTTTTATAGTATCTCATGTATCAGAAAAATCTATGGGCACTGCTTTTTATTCTAATGCCTCCATCTGGGTTGCAATTTCAGATTGGTACACTAGGTTAAATTGCAAACATCTAAAGTACCATCTGGTAAGGGGCTCACTGAAGTTGAAACTTGTGTCCTGAGTACTTTGTTGTTTCTGTGTTCACAGTTGAAAGGAGAGGAATACATTTCACGTTAAACAAATCATTAGGAGACCATCCAAAAATCACTTGTGTGTTACAGTGACTGGTGCACTGAGGGGCCTGATTAAGATGTACATAACATGAAAATGTTATTTAATGACTGGGGAAAATCCTTGTTGTTTGTTTTAAACTAGGTTTGCAAAGGCCTGTGTGGAATAATGGTGGGGAGGGGGACCCTTCTTGTGACAGTCAAGGTTCCCTTTAATCCGAGATTGTAACAATGGACAGCATGCTTGCAGGGGATGATCCTCTCTGAACAGCACGGCTCATCTGGAATGTGCTCTCCAAGCGTTGGCAGTAATGGCCGTTATTTGGTGTGATTTCATGGGTTTTGCATCAGAGCCTTCAGGACATTCTGCAGGAAGACCCATGGTCCAGGCCTCTGGTAGAACAGGGCTGCTTGGCCTTCTGGACATCGCACTAGGATTTTGAGGCTGTTGTCTATCTAGCATTTGGAATGGTTTTGCAGGAGTCTGATAGGTGCCCTTCCTCAACGTCCCAATTGTTTTCTTCACTCTTGTGTCTTACTCTATATGTGATTTAGGATTTTCGCAGTGGATGAGAAAATTCTGCTCAGTGAATTTTAGTAATACTGGCTGCTGCTTCCTGTGAAACCCTGGTGCACCGAGAGATGTAAGCCTGTGGCTTATCCCAGCGAACAGAAAGATGCTCTAGCCCTGGTACAAGTGCACATGCAGGGCTGCTACGAGGATAGAGAGTAAATTCCTTTCCCTCTCTCTACTCAAGTGAACCAGAGAGGGGCTCTTCCAAATATTACTCTTTTCAGTTCCCAACTTCTTTTTAATGGTAGGTTTGGGAAATGTTATTCCAAAGAGAAAACAAGGTTTAATGGATTACAAAAGAATATTTTTTTTAATGAGCCCATATCCTAGGTAAATAACATGTACATATTCTTAATCAATGAAACCATTAATAAGGTTTTCATGTCACACTGGAATAACTGACTCATTCCTTGCTTCTGGAAGTCTGAGAATGAATTACATTCCAATAACATCAGTTTGCTGTCTCAGCTAAGTTAGCTCTCAGAGCCATAAATAACTACATGGTTTAGCATAAATTTATTTATTTTACAATTTGTAAAGTGCACTCATCACTAGGATTCTGGGCACGTATACAAAGATAACGACAAAATAAGAACATATTGACTAGTTTCAACCAAGTGAACTCCTTCAGCTTCTCCTCAGTAAATGTATATAAATCATCACCAACATCTCCAGGCAAAGGCATCAATAAATATTTAAGCCATGGACATCATCCTGAAAGTGAATGAACCAGGGAGTCTATCAGATAACCAAGGAGCTATTCCAGAGTCAAAAATACTCTAAAAAAACTTCTGTGACTCAGCCTCAGAATTTAAATCCATCAGGTGACACATTTAAATCAGCCATTAATGTTATTCTGGTGGACTTGGTGACTGTGATGATACCCACGGAGAGTCTCGCTCCAGCACAGCCCTGACTGCTGCTGCAGCCCAGCCTGTCCTGCGCCTGCAAACAAACACAGAAAAGGCTTTGCCGAAGTTGCCGTGTGGGAGGATGCTCTCTGGACTTGAGGGAAGGTCTAAGAGAAATGAAGACAGCGGGCTTGGTTGGGGGTTGAAGAATTGAAGGCAAGAGCTAGCTGAGTCTGCCTCCAAAAGACTTTCTCAGTTTAGTGTGTGTGTAGTTTCTTCCTGAGAGCAAAGAGAACCGAGCCAAATACTGCGGAATTTGCAGTAACTGAAATTTGGAAGTGACTTAAGAGTTTACGTAACAATTTCTCACTGAGCTTTCCTCCTAAAGGGAAAGTTGGAGCTGACTTTTCACTGCAAGGGTTTCCAGGGCGGAGGTTCTTGGCAGATGGTGATTTTTCTTAGCCCAAGGCCCCAGGCAGAGCTCAGATCACTGCGGTGAAGGGGTGTTGGAAGCTGGCAAGTGGTCACAGCACCTTCCCCAGGGACCTGTGCCTGGACACTGCTGGGGACTAAATCCTACATGGCATTGGCATGACCAGCTCCTCACCTGGTAACTCTGAGGATCTGCTCTGTAGTTTCTTTGTGCGTCCCATCCTTGTCACTGTGCTCTTGCGAAGGTATTCCAATGAAAAGCCCCAGGACCTGTATTTAGAGGTGCAAGTGGTGCCGGTATTATCAACAGGCTGTCCACACACTTAGGAGATACTTGCAGAAGATCATTTTTCTGTGACTTTGCGGTAATATTTGTAGTGATTTTATTTAGCAATGGAAGCTGAGAATAATACTGAAGCATGGCGGGATTGTGAACCATCAGCATAAAAAAACCCCGGGCTGGTGCCATCCCACCTTGGCAGCCCTTGGCTCCAGTTTCAAACTCCGGGCCCCAACGCATCCTCTGAGGATGAAGAGCTGAACAAAGTTTAAGTAGAAAGACTGTTAGGTTTGCTTCTTCTAGACTACCTGCTGCCAAGGAAGTGGCTAATCCATCTTAATTCCAATTACTTTTATTCACGAAGCATGTGGAAAATTCATGACAGCATAAAAATAGTCTGGGAGATAGGGAAAAGATGCAGTTTGAATTTGCCAGCCCGTTCACCTGTTAGGATTTCACAGATGCTACTAAAGGAAAGGAATAACGTGTAATTTGTGACATAACCTAGGAATTTAAAATTCTCCAGAGACCGGTTATAGAGATTTGGGCACTTAGACTGCTAGCAGCCTTCCAAGTTCCACCTGAGATGCTCTTTCTTTCAAAAGTCCTTATGTACATCTCTAATTATTTTCCATAAGATAACTCACACAGTTTCTGTGCCTTATTCATGAAATCAATGGATTCTTCCATTGATAACCTGAAGATTAGCACTGTATCATGCTTGAGAAATATCCCTAAAGCCTTGCAATTACCTTTTCCCTGTTAAATCTACTGGTTTGATAACTTTTCAAAGCCCTTTCATAATACTCTCCATATGTAACAGCTGCAAAAGTAGCCACTGAGTTTGTATTGAGGCCAGTTCTTTTTGTGGTCTGTTTGATGGTGCTTTTTGAGACTTAGTACATAAAGGTCTTATTGATACTTTTTTGTGTCCAAAATATGGCCACCAAAATACAGCCAACTGATAAGAGTATACGATTCACTTTTATAACAGGCAAACTTAGATAACTGCCCACTGAGAGAACAACTCGCAACAGAAATAACATGCAAACTGTGTTCACTTCCAAGAAAAATTGGTCACCTCTAAGTAGGAGTCATGATAGCTTTAAAGCAGGTGGACACTTAGTAAAGAGGGCAAGTCCTGAAAAATCTCGCCTGTCTCCACAGCTTAGTTTCATCAAATATAAAAGGAAATGTAAATCTTTATTGGATTTCTTCTGCATTTGAAGAGGTAAGGTTGATAAATGGTTACTTTTATTTCTACCAGAATTCTCAAGATAGGTCTACTTGCTTGCTCCCAGGATGATGTTTGTGTGTATGGGAGAGAAACATAATTATGCTGTGAGTTCTGTACAACATAATCCGTGGCGAGTATGAATGACATGAAAGGCAGCAGCAATTGCCTGGGAGGAGGCTGTTTTTGTTTGTTTTGAAAAAAAGAGGTTGAAAAGATTCTTTCTGTGGCTGATGCAATCTGGCTGTGTTTGCTCTGAGCTAGAGACACTTGTGCATCACAGCGAAGGCAATGGAAGGGGTGGGAAGAGAGAGTCAAGGGGTAAATTCCACTTGCTGTAATACCTGCTTTTGATCTGGGCTTTAATTGGATGTGATTTAGAAAACTGCTGGCATCGCAGGGGATATTAATACTCTTATTCTCTATGCTGGCTGTCCCTGAGGGAGCTGCTGTATTTCTGCCTGTGTTAAGACTTCTCTTGCCCCTTCCTTTTTCAGTGAAAAAGCATTGGATGGTGGGAGGGAAAACACTGAGAACACCTCATTTTCCTTCCCAAGTGGCATGATAACTCCTGAGGGTGTTTATCACATACTTGTTTCGAGCACAGCTCACACAGAACTCATCCACATCCCCCAAATGATTACAAGGTGTTACCTCATCAAGGCTGTTGTTCCTCCCTTTCTTTTCCTTGTTTTACCAAATATTGGGCAACAAGTGTCTCAGTTCTTGTTTTCTTTTTGAGTCACCTGTTAGTCATCCTTGGGCTAGAATGATTTGAATATGCTGCCATCCTTTACAGATATTAAAGCTGGATATTGCTTTTGGCTGAACTGCATAATGTGTCTGTGGAAAATACAGTCCGTGGTCAGTATCTTCCTCACTGTCAGTTTGGTGGATAATAGCTCCCTATGTGAGCAAGTTCAAAGAACTGTTATATCAGTGTATACTTTTGAATCAGATCTAATCACTACAGAAATAAATTTAGTTACTAAGTCAACGAGCTTTTCTGGCAGCTCAAATCTTACTACTCCATCTTGTGGAAGAAGCCAGGAACAACACAAGCGATGTTACTCCACATGTGCCAGGCAGTGTATGGTTACCCAATGACCCCAAAATACTAAGACTTCATAGATTTTCTGTAGACAATGTCGGTTAAGGTCTATTATATTCTGAAACCTCCATTCGAAAATATATTTTAACATTTATGTAACATGAACATTGATTTCTGTGTGTATTTAAGTTCATATTGAACTGAGTTTTTAATAGAGGTTAACAGGGAGAGCGGGTTTTGTGTGTTGTGTTGTTGTGGTTTGTTGTTTGTTTGTTTTCCCCATCGTTTGAGAAAATAATGTGACAGTTCAAATGACAGAAGACTGGGCTCCTGTATATGAGACAGGTCATTAAATATTGCTCTCAAGCTATAAAATTAAGATGTATATCATGTGGCTCATGACGTACTATTCCCATTTTCCTTCTGTCAGGGTTTTGTGGCTTCAGTAGGCATGGGCTGAGATGTCATCTGATCAAAGGGCTGACGTGGTTTTGTTTAACTGCTTATCTTTCTGTGGCTGCACTCAGAATGTTTTTCACAAGAGAGACCTCTGCCGAAAGGCGGAGAGCGGCTCTGCAGGGCTGGCGCGGTTCTGGGCAGCAAACCCCGCTGACGAGATGGGTTGTTAATCAGTGCTGTCACACAGGAGTTTAACAAGTGTCAGAACAACCCAAGGCTTGCCTCTTCTCCTCATGGAAATAGAAGAAAAGAATCAGAAACTAGTTAAAAGTCTTACTTTTGATTTAGTGTTTTCAGTGAAGTGGGATGTGTGGTTGATTCATGTCACACCAGAGCCCTAATGCTTCTGCTGAAATTGGTGTGGCAATTGCTCCAGCGGGGCTTGTCCTTTTTTAAAGACACAATTATGGAACGTATTATGTGATATAGTGTCATCAACAGATTCTAAAATCTTTTGCTTTAGTCGTACAGTTTTCATAGGGGAAAGAACAAGCCAGCTTCCAAACCAAGTTACGTGTAACATCAGCACAACACTGACATCTGGTGTTTAAATCAGATTTAATCCTGGGCAAGGTTCGGTTAACAAACACTAATATTTAAGGCAGAGGCCAGGGCACAGAGGTTCCTGCAGAGGCAGATTGATGCCTCAGTGGGCTGGATGACATTAGCCCAGTGTCCTCAAGGGCCTCTACCTTTAGTCCCTGTATTTTGAATACTAGTCCTAGTATTCTGAAAAAACTGGCCTGCAGAACCTGCGTTACCTAACGAAAGGAATGAAAAGCTTGTGGCGAGACCTGAAGGTCCTCAGACTGATTCTGATGGATGTTTGGGGTGAGGAGGTTAGGAAGGGATCTTTCCAAAAGCAAGGCTCTCAACCAAGTAACTAAAATTCCAAATTTGTTTTAAAATCTGGTTAAGGATATTTTTCCAATTAAAAATTGAGCAGGTTTTTTTTCCTACGTGCCAATTTATCATTTTTGCTGTAATGTTTAGTTAAGTCTTTATAATACCCTCTTTATTAAAGTGCCAGTTTGACACATGCAACAATAGTTTCTGTCTGACCCTTACATCTTAGATAATCTTTGCTATGTATTTGCTATATATTTTAAAAGCAGTAAGCGAGCACGATCAGTTATCCATACTTCCCTTGTGTGGCATGCAGTCTTAATATTTGTTTCAAGGAAGCCAAAACCACTTTTCCTCTGTTGCAACTATACCTGTTTCTTGGCTGATTTTTGGTTCTGTTTTTCCTGTCACCCCTGAAAGAGAAAATAAAACAGAGCAGAAAATAGAATAGAAGATGAGGTGATAGCTCAGGCATCTTTGAGGAGAGTATCCAGTTTTGTACTTTAAAATATAGAGGTTCTCAGGGACATGGTTTAATTCCAGTGTTGGCTTAACGGTTGGACTCGATTGATCTTCAGGGTCTCTTCCAACCAATATGATTCCATGATTCTGTAATTAGTTCTCAGGTACAGATGAACCGTTCATGCTTAACCTTGTCATTCATAAGGACCCAGGAGAAGGAGCAGATGCCATTTCCCTGTGACTTGGCTTCTGCGACTGGTGCGACTCAGAGAAAGGCACGAGCCGGTTTCTGAAAAGGGGTTTCACCCCAAGTCTGGACTGACGTTCAAAAGGGACCAGATTTAGGAGATACCTGAAAAGCTGCTGTTTATTTCTTGTGTTCTCCAAAAGTTTATTCTACAGTTCAGCCTCACCCCACGTGAAGGCAGTGATTAGCCACTTTCGTCTTCCCTGTCCCATTAGGGCTGTAATTGGCATTGAATTCTAAGAAAACCCTTGTCTGAATTTAGTAATGACACTAAGCATCTGCCAGTGAGTGACTGGAAGAGTCGCTGGAGACGCGCACTGGTGAGCAGCACAGCATCACCAGCGCTTCTTGGGGAATTATTTGTTTTTGCTGGGTTAAGTGGCATGTGCAGAGACCTGTCCTGAGTGTCGTAGGGTCATCCGGCTCAAGGGGGTGAGAAAACCTGGGGGTCGTTAGTCTATCGCAAGCCCTTAAAAAGTAGAGGTTTTAATTTGAATGTTCAGTCTTATTGTATCTCTAGTCACACTCTTTTTTTTTAATAACGAAGTCTCATGAGATCACCTCCTCCACTCCCTGCCATGGTGCACCTGATTACACACTGTGTATTAATGAAAAGGCTAGAAAACAAGAGAAACAACAGCATTAAAGAAAATAAAACTTCCATGAGAAAGCATTTGAAAGTCTTCATGACTCATGTTTGAAGCTCAGAATGAAGTCATTGATATATTTCTGAAAATTATTAGTGAATATAAGTCTGACAAAAAAGGAAGCAGTACATCCCTGCAAAGGGACTGATGTGGCAGCTGTGTGCATGGCTTGTTCTAATGCACTTTAGCCTATTTTTCTGAATCTTCATTAGTTCACTGTTGAGTCAGAAGTCTTTATTGCTTCTCTTACATTCATAATAGCCAAAGAGAACACTAATTTTTCAGCTTAACTGCTGTAAATAGAGTTGGTTTCGTTATTTTCCTTGATTCCTTGGGCATTTGGTTTGGGTTTTGTGGTTTTTGTTTCTGCACTGGAAGCTCACCTAGAAATTAACAATGTTATTCATTTCAAAATACATTTCTGAGAGAACAAGCAGGTGCAAGACAAAGCCTTTCAGAGTTCTTCAGTGAACATCTCTGTGGAAAAAAGCTCCAGTTCCTGATCTTGCAGGAACTGGGGGTGGGGGAATATCCTATAGGTTTCTTTTCCCAAAGTAAATCTTAGGCATGTGGTAAAGGACAGAAAAAAGATGCTACTGCTACAGAAGACACACAATAAACCTATGCAGAGTTGGCACACACATTTGCGTCATTTTTAATTTGATTCAAATTTGGAGTATTTTTCGCCTTTTGTGTGGCTGGCCAACGGAAAGGCTAAAGTCTGAGTAATGAGACTTAAAGAAAGATTGAGACTTCATGTCTCAAATCAAACCAATGCCTTATGTAAAAGATGCTTAATGAGCAACAGGTGTAAGAGAAGTCACACAATAGCACCAAAATATCAAAAATAGATTGCAGGACTTACAGGACGATATATCACACCAAAGGACTCCGTGCAGTGCAGCTGCCGAGGATGGAAACACCTTATCACTTCTGTACAATCTGACACCAAAAAGAGAGCTGAACTTGTGGCTACAAAATGCTCAAAATCATACAAGATGTATCTGCTGCCTTGGGTGGTGGGAGGAGGGAAAGAAAAAGAAAAAAAAAAGGAAAAAAAAAAAAAAGAGAAATCATGTAAGAAAGGATGTTTGTGTAAGTACCACTGTGTATCTGTTGTTTATAAATGTAGGAATTCATCCTCAAATTCTATAAACCACTCTAATTCAGGAGCCAGAGTATGATTTTTTTTTTTTGTCCTAATCTGTGTCCCATCCTATTATTACTTCAGTAGAAGTTATAATACTTCTATAAAATGTCCTCAAGGAAATTAATCCTCTGAATTCCATTCCAAAGGCCTTATCTCCATACTCTAAATCCATCCACTGCTTCCATATGGGTGCCAAGATCCCCCGGGAGGATTTCCACCCATGTCCAAACCTGCAGGGATTTGCACACACTTTATCCAAGTCAGCAGAGAGGCTCATGCAGCAAAACTACTGCTGGGACACCCTTTCAGCTCAGAAGGAATCTGAATTTAATCCACTGAGGTATCAACATCTTTAAGCATCCAAATTCCCCTGGTGCAGCAGGATGCTTTTGTCATTTCATATGCAAATATACGGGGGAAGGAGGAGGAATCTTGTACATTTGCTTTTGTTTTTAATCTACCAGTATCTTCCCCTTTGATTGTAACAAAATGTTCTGGGATCTGAGCTCAAAACATTATGAAACGTAATTTTAAGCGCTCAAGAAAAATATTTTTCATCCATTTTTAAACTAGAAACATAAAGTGCCTTTTGAAGTAATGGATCACAATCTCACAGTATTATACAGATGCGTTACAAAAAGCATCACTTTGTTTCTCATCAGTGTGACAAGAAAAGATAATAACAATAGGATTTGGTTTCTGTATAATTCAAAGGCAACTTGTACTGTCACCGGTCTGTGTACTCTAGAATTGAAAATTAGATGTTCTGGGACCAAAAATGTTGTTAAAGGTGATGAGAGCTCTGCAGGAAAACACAGTTCTGTTCCAGGCTGAGTCAGTAATGTGCATAGGAAGAGCAGAAGGAGGGGCAGAGACATTGACGACTCCGTTATCTTCTGATAATATATTTTTTTTTCCCCAGTCTGCTTTCAGTGTCTGAAAGAAACATTTTTGAAAACACACACACACAAATTCCCAAATACTCCCAATTCTATTGTCTAGAATAGATGACAGAGCAGGTTTTGGTTTTGTTGTGGTTTTTTTTTTTTTTGGGGGGGGGGGTGGGGTGGGGTGGTTTTTTTTGCTGTTGTTTGTTTTCCCCCCTCTCTAAGGAAAAGTTGAAGAAGGAATTTAAAAACACAATAACACAAGCAGGTCTTGATGTTACCTTAGTACAGACAAGGACTGCTAGTGCAGCTAAATGAAAAAGCCAAAAGCAGAGACAGTTATTAATTATTATAGGATTTTTTTATTAATATAGAAAGTTGCAACAGAATAGTGATGGTAATTGTAAAGGGTAGGAAGGTCTATGGATCTCTGGTTCTGATATAATATTATTATGGAAAACTGGAGTTAAATTTTTGTAAGACACTAAAAATAATATTGGCATTGAAAAACTCTCCACATTGGAATCCAGCATGGAATGGGTAACCACTGTAGAAGCATGAATTCTTTATTATCCTTGTTTTAATATTTTTAATCATTATTATTATCTGATATACTACTAGTAGTATAATCCATGATGGGAAATCAGAGAGTCATAAATACCAGATGGGAAGGGACCTCAAGAATCATCTGGTCCAACCTTTCTTGGCAAAAGCCCTGTCTAGACAAGGGAGATCTCGGTCTCCTCCTGCCTTTTGCTCTGATAAAACAGTTTTGCAGAGACTCTTAGGCTGCTGTGCAACCTTGTGCCCTCAACACTCCAGGCTAATACTGCCATGGGAAAGGAACAGTTGTTGCATGAAGAGTTTGCCATATTTTGGCTGGTTTTTGTTCGTTGGTATTGGGGCGGGAGGGATTTCTTTCTTTTTTTTTTTTTTCTCTCTTCATAAGAAAACAAAAGCCGTGGACCTAGTCCTGAATTGCCTACACAGGCAAGATACTGCTGATCAGTTTCAGGTTCACGCGGAAGAACTGTTGAGCTTTGGGAAAATGAGTATTTGTTCACTATTTTAAAAGAATTAATTTGAACATCTGCTTCTTATAAATAGTCTAGCAAATTAATTTATTGTAAGAAACATTTGGCTAAACACTGAGCCTTAAGCAACTACTAAAACATGTCTATGGAAAGGTAGAATTCAAATTTACAGTTTTATTTATGGCTAGAAATATAACACTAGGATTTATGTTCATCCAACTGGGAAAACAGTATGCTTAATCTAAACAGCTCAAATATTGAACACTCATAATTCACAGGCCAAAATAAAATAAAAAGTACCTTTTTTTGCAGATGTTGCTCATCAGATCCATTGCATCTCGCTATATAGCAAGGGAGCAAAGGGATCATGGGGCACTAAGATGTATATGACAGCCCTGTATATTTATATATGTATTGCATACTTTGTGTGCACAAATGCAGAATACATGCATGCATATTGCAATGCATTTACATTGCATATGGATATATTCAACAGGAAACACAGACCTGTATTCTCTTGTAACATTGATGATAACTGAAAGATTTATGTTAATATTGTCCAAGTATATTTAATGGATTTTTTTTTTATACTTTTGAGGCTGGTGATTGAAAAGAACCACCGAACCAGCTGAATTGATTCCTCTGCTGCAAACGGTCTGGTTAGAGACATCTCCCTTGATACTATCTCTGCTCCTCTCTTTAAGGTGAAAGGCCTGCTTCACATTCAGATATTTCTCAGCTTACTACTTATATGCCTTTCCCTTAATTTTCACCCTAGCAGTACTCCAAGCAGTAGTTCATTCATTTTAATTTAATCCTGTTCTATCCCTTACATCCCTCTGTCTGTCACCTACTCAAGCTCTATTTTGTGCTGCTCGTGTTCTGGCAACTATTACAGTCATCCCGCAAAGATTGAGCTGGTGTGCAGCTCACTCCGTGGCTCTGCACGCTGGTTTAAATCACTTCCATAGGTCTTCCAGCTACAATTTGTAGCAACACTACTAAGACCTCTGGCAGGCAGCAGTCATTGCAAGATTTTTGTTGGTGTTCACAGCAAAAAAAAAGAGAAACCATGAGAAATGACAGTATCAAAGATGTAAGAATTAGGGGGTGTCAATTTTGAATTTGCAATTTTCCTCTGTGATAAATAAGAAAGAACAGAATAGTTTTCAAAATTCATATGCAACTATGGAAGCACTATTCGCAAGTATTTTTAAAACTCATTTTATTAAACTATCCTGCAACTAGTTTCTTCATTAATCTGCCTCACCCACCCTATGTAAATTATTTCCAGCTGCAGTTGCTTCATTCTTGGCTGTTGGATTTTTAGCTTCTCTATAGTGTACCTCAACCTGGTGACTATTACATGTCGATCTACTTCCTTACTTCAAGGTTTTTAATATTTTAATCATACACAATGGAGTCTTTTTTTGGTTAAGTACATAAGGTACCTTTCCATAAAGTAGAAGATCAATAAAAAAGAAATCTGCAGACTATTTCAGCTTATATTTCACAAATAAAACATTGATGCTCCCTTTTAAGTTGGCCATCACTCATCCAGCAGGTTTCACAGACAGTAACAGTTCGTTAGTAATTTCGGGAGGGGAAGATGTATGATGTTGTAAATATTTAAAATCAAATTTGAAAAAAAGGACAGAGATGAATGTGATCCAAGTAGCACAATGCTGAAGGCAACATTCTCAAAGCAACTCAGTAGATATTGTTTTCCCTCGTAGGTGGCAGTATTGAAAAGGGAGTTAAACTGGATCTGGTGTGGGGAACAAAAACTCCCTGCCTGAACCCCACACAAAGTTGGAATATGAAGACCAGAATAACTGCTGGCAGGTCCAGACAGGGTGAACACAACCGTGCTGGAGATTAGCACTTGGTAATTTTAGCCAAAGGTGGATTTTCATAATTTGAAAAAAAAAAAATGGTGTTGAAGTTGAATATATCACCTCAAATGTGGCTCCGTGCGCACAGTGACATTGCAGAAATTGTCTTTGTTAGGGTGGGTAAGAGTTGTCAGTTTAATTTTTGCCTCAGAGTCATAAACGTGAAAGAATATTTCCAAAAAAACCCCTGTCATTTCTACTCTTTGACAAAGAAAGTATTTAGTGTCCTTAATCGGGTATTTCTATGATACATAGCACAGACGATCTCATTTACAATAAGCTCATTAGATGTTTATTCTGTGCTCTGCTCTAATTGCACAGAAACTGCCCCGTGACCAACTTGGGCTGTTGAGGAGCTGGGTGTGTTGAAGCCAAGCAGCTATTGCTGTGGTAGGGCCGTGGATTTGTTTTTCCCTTGGTAGGGCGGTCTTGGATGGTGAGCACAAACGTCAAAGAATATACAGCAAATTTGTGTCTTTTAGCTACCAAGTTCCTTTGAATCTCTTCACAGCATACTCAGTTGTTGCCCTTCATTCGTTGCCAGGAAATGCCATACCTGGAGGTCTTTGTTAGTATAAGTTGATGTTAAGTTAATAAATGAAGAAGCACATACTTTAAGACAACATAGCAATCAGAAAGTGGTTTTAGTCAATTAATTTTAAGATGGATTGTAGGATGCAGTGGTGTCTGAAGCTTATTTAGTCACGTTTTGCAGTCACATACTGCAAAAATTGGCACGGCAATAGCTTAAATGTTTTCATTATACGCTGGACCTAACTAGCAGTAAAACTGTTCAGATCATTTGTGATGCACCCTGACTTAGAAATAGGCTAAGATGAAAAACTAGGTAACACTGAAATAACAATAAAATGAATAGTCAAATTATAGAGTAGCACTTTCAGTACTTTCATCGGTTATGTAATTTCAGACCGTACATAGTTTTGAAATTAAAAATAACTTGTGTACGGACTGTCCTCTACAATATTGTTGTTCCAAGACACAAACATGGAGTTTGATTTTTTTTTTTTTTTTAATTTTATTTTATTGTTTTTTGAGAAGGTTTTTTAAGACATGGGGTTTGGGGTGGTTGGGTTTTTTTGAGCAATGGCAGTTATAAGGATCACACAGGGCTTGCTGCTTGCTTTTTATTTGCTGCATTTCTCTGCTGTAAGAATAGAATCATGGGATAATTCAGGTTGGAATGGTCCTTAGGAAGTCTCTGGTGCAGCCTCTGGCTCAGAGCAGAGTCTGTTGTGTCCTCAGACCAGGTGGAAACCCCCAGGGATGCTGTTGCCATCGCTGCTGCCAGGGCCCTGCCTCTGCTCAGCCCCAGCTGCTCCCTCCCCAGCCCAAATGGCTTTTATATATTTTTCTGGAATTTAAAATGTCAAAATGGTTTGGATGCCAAACAGATATTTGCCAAGTACCAGTTGGAGTAGATTTCTATTTAATTTCTTCTTTCTACAAAATAAAATTAAAAGTGTAAATTTTACAATCTCAGACTTTATGTCAGTTGCAATACAACATAATCAAAATATTTTAGACTGACCCATCCTTTACTGTTGCACTTAGAAGAAATCCAAATAAGGTATGTTCATCACTACTCTTTTGCTTTATTATTTGTCATATATTTTTAATACATAAGTGACATCTGATGTATTACTTAATCAAGAGAAAAAGAATTATACCTTGCACATAATCAGTTATTTTTGCCATATCAAAAAAATTAGACTAACAGATGAGGAAAATAAATAAGATGAACTTTAAAAATGAAAATGCTTAGCCTTTGGAATTTTAGCTGACAGCTTTTGAAAATTAAATTATAAGTCAAGTACTGATAGGTTTGATATCTTCTTTGCAGCTTTGCAGATGATGTATTGCAGCTTTAATGGAATATCATTTATCATCTGATAATAACAAATGTAGTATTTCTGAGCTTGTCATCTCTTCTCTGATGACAAATAGTCCAACTTGTAGCAGTGATAATGGGATTTTATAATGATCTCTCCAAGACAACTCTGCTCTAGTGCAAGCCGTTTTACTTTAAATCTCAAAATACCTATTAAAGGTAGAGTACAATAGTCAAGCTTTTGAGACCTGCTTGTGTGTATAAGCCTTCTGTGCTACAAAAGTTGCATTTACCTCATTAATTTTAAAGTTTGGTCCATTGCATTTTGTTGGGTTTACGTTAAAAGTTGTCCAGATTTACTAAGCAGTATGTTTATCACAATTTGCTTTGTAACAGGACTCATATGTAACAGTCCAGCCAGAGATCTTTATACTAATGGAACGTGCTTTACATCAATATATGAGAAGAAATGATGCAGCTCAATGTTATTCTGAAAAGAGTGGCTAGTTACTTTTTGAAATTCCATCAAATTATTTTTATTCACATCAGTTAATACCTTGAAAGTCTTTTTTAGGTGGTCGTATTGCTTTTCTCTTAAACTATAAGCAATTTTTGTTAGTGATGTTGACTTCTACAATCCAGCTTCCTTGGTGTGTTTGTCCAAAGCACCAGATTCTTTGAGAGCATCCTTGGCTTTTCAGGGACTAATAGAGCTGCAATTTGCTTGAGCTTGTTCAGTTAGAGCGTTTGAACTGTTCTTCAGGAGAATGACTGAAAAAGGAGGAGTGGGGAAATAAAATGGCTTTTGTTATATAAACGCATTATCAAAAGTAACTATAGAATCTGCTTCTTGTAGACAAGCATCTATGAGGATACTGGAGTAATTTAAAGTACCCCAGTATTCAGATAAGAAATATAACTTTGATGCAAGTAATTTTAACAGCATTTGATCAGGTTGACCAGATGTTTTGCCACTAAATACTGAAATAGGGCAATTTGAAATATATGTGATCATAAGTAGATTCTTCCAGTCTGAAGGTATTAAAAACTCAATCCGAATTTCTCATGTTCAGTTCTGTGTACTCTCTTGTCTTCCATGAACATTTATTCGTACAAAGCGTATTTCAAATTAACATGCATGAGCTCAGGGTAAATTTGAACTTTATTAAAAAATGAAAATTTGGCTTCCTTTTTCTCCATTGTAGTTCGCTAAAATAAGGGACCTGCTTCCAAGGTTGCTTTAATTCTCTGGCCTCTCTCATCTGACATAGTGTTCACCAAAAGCATATGTTGCTCTGTTACCGCTTTTCCTGCTTTTTGTGTGAGAGTGTCCCATTAAGACAGGTCCCAAAAACCTGGGAGCAGGAGAGATAGGTTGAGGAGCTCTGCTGGACCCTCCCAGAGCTCTGACCCCAAACCTTCCCAGATAAGCGGTGGGCAGGGCCCAGCAGGAACCTGCAACGCATTTCTGCTCGAGAGGAGCAGATGGGTAAATTCAAGACCTGTGCTGTGTGGATGGGTGAAAAATGATTCTGAAGACCTCTGGAGCATCCCATGTTTGCCATGCATCCCAACGGCTAGCTGAGGATTCGGGACCTTTTTCAGTTCATGACCTTCCTCTGTGGCAGCTATTGTAACATTAATGGCTGTAACGCTGTCGTTGAAGCATCTAAAGCAAACACTGCTTAGTGTGCAGCACTTTGGATTTTGCATCCACATGCTGCTCACAATTGTGAAGCAATAAGCATTTTATGCAAGTCTTATCCAAGACCTAAACTAACCTATAACCACATCAAAACATATCCATATTGTACTTTATAATTTGCAGTAGTTTACTGCCAGCATTTCCAGATAACATGAAATCTTAAATAAAATTTATTCCAATTACTCCTTTTTATTATTACTTTTATTTCTGAAGAGTTGTTGAAGTTTCCAAAGGTTTGCCCTGTAATCAAGATTTGCAGAAAACAGTCTGCTGAAATATGGCCAGTAACTTTTTTAAATTCTCAGATGACAGTAAGAGTCAAGAGATCTAAGCATCTTTAGTCTAGTGGTTGCTTTCAAGTCTCTTACACCTCGTTGTGAGAAAGAAGACCAAGTAATTCTATATTCTGTGTCTAAGGGACCATATTATGTAAATAATATACATAATATCAAATATTCAATACTTGCAGTTGAACACAACTCATGCTTGTAAATTTCATCCATGTTTTAATGTAAACAGAAACAATTTCAAATGATGAACCAAACTATGTAATAAAATATGTATTAGCTTATGAATAATTCATAAAGAGAAAAAAATGTCGCAAATACAATTTAAATATTTTACTCAGACTTCATAAAGGCAAAATAAGAGCATGCTTAAGAAATAAAGTGGAGAATTAAACAAATACCCTTCCACTCTTTCCTTCGAGTATATAAATACTTAGGTTTTCCTTCTAATATCTAAGTAGTGACATAAAATCTGAAGACTCGGGGAACTGACTTGAAGATGAAAGATAAAGCTGGAAGTGTAGAGCTTGCCTAAGCAGTGATAAAGCGAGGGTGTGATAACCATCTACAAGTGTATGAGAAGTGTTAACGCCAAGGCAGGAGAGGAATTGCTCAGTAATCAAGAGTGCAGCTAGAAGTTACAGGAAGATATTAAAAAAGGTAAAGTTTTGGTTGATTATCAGCAAGAAGCTGCTGGCAGTGTTATGCATCAGTTGTGGGCAAGCGTCTGAAGTGATCTCCCTTGGGATACCGCTGGCCGGAGTGGACAATCCACAGGACGATTTAGGAACAATCCTGCACTCGTAGTCGGGCACTGGGCCAAAATCTGACACAGCTTTTTTGACATTTTCAAATTTTCTGACTCTCTGTTTCTAAATGCTGGTGAAAAAAAACCCATATTATTTTATATCAACATAAACACTTCTATTATCCAAGAACGGATCTATCGACCGGTGCAGAATCCCGCAGATGAATACCAGCGCCCAGAGTTTCCTACCACGTTACACCCTTGAAACAAATGACTGATGTCCGGTGCTAATCATTCGCCTCCTGTCAGTTCCGTTGCACATTCCTCTTTTAATGTGATCTAACCCCTGCAGCAGCCACGATAGCGAACATCAGTGCTGCAGGCAGGGCTCCATCCATCACCTCCTCCTGCTCCTCTCCCACCTCTGCTCTCCAGTGGTGCAGATCCTAAACCGGCGAGATAGAAATTAAGAAAAGCAATTTAAAGTTGTGGGATTTTTTTAGTTTTATTTTATAATTTTTAGTTTTATTTTATAATTTTTAGTTTTATAATTTTTAGTTTTATTATTTAAAATTTTTTAATCTTTTTTTTATTTTTAAATTTTATTTTTATTTTAGGTTTTTTAATTTTATTTTTATTTTATATATATTTTTTAATTTTTTATTTTTATTTTTCACTTTGCTTGTAGTGCAGCTCGTGGAAATACATAGTCTTTAGCATGTAAACATACTTATTCTGTCGGCTTCCATGGCATTCTGATGTATGCCAGCTAGGGACCTGGCTCAAAGACCTGGGCTTCATTTACCCATCCAACTGGGTGATGTTGTAAATATGCAAATCTGGAGCCAATAGAAACAAGCCTGTAGGAATAAAAAGAAAGGAAACAAATAAAAGCAAAACAAAAAAACTGGTAAAAGAGCCCATGGTGATAACATACAAAATTCTTCATGTACACAGTCACTACTGCATCCTTATTTAGCAGGTTATTTTCTGAAAATAATTGACAAAATCTGTTGACCTCAAAATCTAAATACCGAGTTGTGCTTTTAAGTAAATGAAGCTGAACACTAGGAAAACTGAACCGAAATCTTAACTAAATTCTGCATCCTTTTCTAGCGACATCAGAAAATCACAGGCAGGAGGTAGTAGCTCAACTTTCTTTAAAGAAGCTGTTTCCTCAGCTGTTCCTTGCATCATATCTCTTATCCGAGCTAGTTTTTGGTTGATGCCAACACGCCTTCACTTGCTAGGACCTCCACAGTGGACCCTTTTAAACTCTGTGAACTATGTTTTCTTATAATATTGAGTTAATAAGAAGTTTGGGCGTTAATGAAAAATACATTAAAATTATTGAAGTTATGAGGTTCAAAACAATTTAAAAGCAAATTATGTTTTTACCCATTTGAGAGTAAATATTTCTACTATTTAATATTCTTGACCACAAAGGCATCATGTTCCAGGCTGTGGATTTGTTTTTTCCTTGCTGAAGTGAATTCTTCTGCATGTAGACTCTAGACAATGCAGACTCAACTTTTCTCCTGTAATTTTGTAAGATATTTCCTAGAGCTTAACTGTCTGTTAAGAAATGATTGGATAACTTAATAAAAATGAAACGGCAGATTTATGTATGTGACAGGCCCTATGAAGGATTATGTCTTAAACTGCAATTTTCAATTTGACAAGCTCTATTAAACATAGAATTGAATGTCATATGTAATGGACATACAATTACATTTTACTATTAAAATTATCTTTGTGAGAGAAAATGAAATTTCTTTTAACTGAAACGTATACAAAATTAAATACCAGCTTGTTTGATTAAAATAAGTATATGTGATGGTTTTACCTTATCAAAGAGGTGTTTTTCTATGCATACAGATGCTCAGAGCTGGTGGATAAGAACAGGAATCACTAATAAATTATAATATGACTTAAATCATGACTGTGTTAATGCCCATTTTATCAGGTTTTTGATAAAGAAAAATCGATAAAGTTTTGCTTATGAGTTGATTGTAAATACAACTTTCCTGCTTCTACCAGATATGGATTTCTCCTTAAATTGCTGCCCCACATAACAATATTTATCTAGAGGGGAAGTAGAACAATTTATAATTTCAGTTAATCCAACCAGAAAACAAATTATACTATGTGATTGATTATGCAGTTTAAGAATCAAATATGCAAAAAGTGTTTGTCTACTGACAGTTCACAAGTCATCCATAGACAGGAAATAATTTTAACTGTAACTGGGCCGACTTTAATTAGAGAATAGTGCATTAAAACCATTGAAGAAAATGATGAGCAGGAAATTATAATGTCGATTTTCCAACAGTTGTTACAAACTGCTGGTCCATGTTATGTAGGGAACTGCAGAGCGATTGTCTCATAGAATCACAGAATCATTCTGGTTGGAAGAGACCCTTAAGGCCATTGAGTCCAACCATAACCTAAATCTAATGCTAACCCATGTCCCCAAGAGCCTCATCTATGAGCCTTTTAAACCCCTCCAGGGATGGTGACTCCACCATGTCCCTGGGCAGCCGGTTCCAATGCCCGACAGCCCTTTCTGGGTAGAATTTTTTCCTAATATCTAATCTGAACCTTGACATCCAATCTGAATCTCCATCCTGATTTGCTCTGGGGGGGTCTTCCAAGTTAAATATACTCACCTCTGCACAGATTTGGTGGAAAGGCTTCTGTACTGAGGGGTTGGAACAAATCTCATCTACTCAGGACTGGGCAGAGGGCGAGGGGGCTGCTTAACACTTGCTGAGGACTGGGTGCTCTAGTCTGAGCTTAACTTCTGCCTGACATTTTGCCTTTAACAGGCAAAGGACACGCAATAAGGCAGTTTGGTTCTCTGTATCTACACTGTTAACCCAGTTTGCAGAAGGCATGAATCTAGGGGGACTATAGTGTGTTTTGGGTTGGTTTTTGGTAGTACATCCCTGTCTGGTGTGAGATCGGAGACGTTTCTCGATGCAGGATCTGCACAGTTGGTTGCAGCCCCAGGGCTGGATGGAGACTTGTAAGGTTGGGGCTGGAGGCAGAAAGATGTGTCAGGGCTTTCTGTCCTGGCAGGTGCTGCTCTGCCTGGGTTTGCGCTTCCGATTCCAACAAATATCCCGGTGCACTTGAAAAAGAGAGAGACAGGGCATGTTTCTACAAACCTGGCTGTTCAGGTCTAGATTAGTCTCGTAAAAGCTGCTCTTCCCTGTTCCCCTCCCTGAGCTCATTGCTGAATGGGGGTCAGTAGGACTGTGGGAGTGAGACGGGTGAGAGAATGATCAAAGTAATTTCTGTTGCTTTCTAACCACACTTCAAAATTCCTCTGGGAAGTTGCCTTGTTCATGTGTCGATTTCTTTGTTTATTTGTGGATTTCATGCGTCTATTTAGTTGACGTTAAAAAGTGCTTTAATTCTCTGAATTAACAAGAGATAATGTAATCAGGCGACAAATACTGATTCTGGCAGTGTTGTTTTTTGTGGTGGTGTCTGTTGTTTGTTTTTATATATAAAAAAGGGATCATTAAAAAAACCTCTGTGTAGACGAGAATGACAGATTAATGGGATCATTTTGCAGGGCATAAGGGGGAACTTTAGCACTCCTCATTAAAAAATAATGATGAATAGAGAATGAACTATGGATTCCTTTCACCTGTTCACACTGTTTGCTCATCATACTCCAAAAAGCCATAACATAGACTCTATATTAAATAGAGTCAATTCTCTGATTTGCATTCGTGTATACCTGAAATAAAGTCACAGGGTTCAAAGGTTCTGCTTGCATATGTTCAAGAGCAGAACTTTCCAGGCAGATGATGCTGGTACTACATGAAGCATCCAATATTTTTATTATTTGCATGAATCATACCTCTGACTCCTCAATACCTCCAGGCTGTATATTCTTAGCAGATCTGTGCATTCAAAGGATTCATAAAGTACATTTGAGCAAACAAGCTACCTACTGTTCCTGTTCATCATGTCCCTTATCTTAATAAATAATGAAGGTGCCATGGGCTGACAATGAAATATTTTGAAAATAGTTTTAATGTATAGCTGGCAGAGGACCTGTTGGGCATTGATAAATTGCACAAACGGAGAGGATGAGAAATCTGTAAAATATTAATCGTCTGCTTCTGTAGGCAGGGAAGGAGAATATACCTGTGTCTTACCTAAGGTCTTGTGCTGCCCATGTCAGGCTGGAGGGAATGTTTCATACTAACCTGCAGGGTTCATGTACTGCAAGCAGAGCTCGTTGCCTTTGGTACCGCTCAAAACATGAAACACGGGGCCTGAAGATTCATCTGCAGTTATTGTGGCCTGTGGTCCACAAGATAAATCCCTCCCCATGGTGAAAGGGTGTGGAAGTGGCTCTTGGCTTGTAAGGAGAGGAGTGAATTGACAGGGGAGCCCTTGTGCCCCATGCTCAGGGCCCCTGTTACACCCTGGGTGCTTGGGCTGCTCTTTGCTAATGACTCTTGGGTTGTGCAGGCTGGTGTATGGGGGATGTATGAAGTATGGGGAGATATATAGGGCATGCTCTCCCCCCAGGAAACAGAGTCCTGTCATGGTAATGCCATGAATGACGAGAGGAAGGATGGGGCCAGGAGCTCCTGCATTTTCCTTTACCCTAATAACCAGCGTATTCTTACAGGGTGAAAACAACCTCTCTCACGCTCTTGTCTTCATTTGAAGCAATAGCTAAATACTGCAATTACCGTAGAACCATTAGACATCTAGTTATGTACTGCCAGGAAGCTCTCGTTTATTCGGTCATTTGGCAATGTTATCACTTTTTCAGAAACACTGGTTTTGAGAGGGACTTTTCCTCAAAGTGATGTTTTGTTCCAGACATTTTTATTATACCTCAAATGTAACTGTCTGCAGCAAAGTGCTATTTGAATTCTGCAAATCAGGTTTTCTGTGATGTCGGTGTTGTGCAAAAAATAAATTCCTTTAAAAGATTTGAAAATTATTGAGTAGAACATATTTTTACTGGGAAATGGGTAATGCAGCAAAGAATTAAGATAGCAACATAGCAGCTTGATTTCAGCTCACTCATGATGATTTTACTTCGTTTCTGGATAATTCTAAAGTTGAATTAAAGTTACAAATGTTAGTTTCAGCGAGAAAGATAAACACATTTATAAATAAGCATAAATCACTAAAGAAGTTAATTTTTGTGGTAGCTATACCATAAAACTCAAAATAGTGCCTTAGCAGGGCTGTATATGCAAAGGAGAGATTTTGGTCAGTGCTGGGGGTGACCCGGGCTCCTCTGCAGCCCCTGCACCTGAGAGCATCTGCCAAGTGACGAGAGAAATCGTGACAGTTGTCTGTCCATCACACGTAGTTCATCGAACTAAACACTTTGAAAAAGTTTTGCATTTCGGGTTACATCACAAGATAGAGTTTCTGTTTTGAGGACAGTATTGCATTTAGGTGTAAGCTGTGCGTAACTGAGAGCTGAAGTACAAGAATGATTTCTGATTTTTTTTCAGATATGTTTTCTCTATCTCTAATTCTGTTCAAATTGATTACTAATATCTGAAATGTACATACTATTTATTACAATTATGGTTAAAAATAAGATCTCTGTAGTTATCTCAGCTCTGAAGCTCACCTGATAGTTTTATCAACTTCCAACTATTCTCATCTCACAGCCTGAATTTAATTTAATAAGAAACAGATGTGTAATCTATATCGCAATCTAATGTTCTGTATGCGAGTATACCCTGCATTATCTCTGATATTGAATTATTTCACTATGGAGCATAATTATCTGCGCAGGCAAATTCTTATTTAATTTGATTGAAAATTATGTAAAGATTTTCCATACATCGTGCACTAACCTTGCAGCTGGATTAGCATGATGGACTATCAAGACTTCTTTAGGAGCATAATGCACTGTTGGGTCAATAGTCCATGAACAAAACAGGATTTACACAATAATCTATAATGGCTCTTTAGGAGCTGTTATGGTCTATCAGGATAAAAATCAGGTAGATAATACATATAAAGTGTATACTCGCTTGTGGAAAGCAAGCATTTGACTGCTTAAATTCTAGCTCTTTAAAGGTCAGATTAGATTCTTTTAACATTTTGAATGCAAGTTTACCTGTGAGAAGATTTAACTCTACTTGCTCAGTTGCATGCTCTGTAATGAAAATGAAATTCATTAAAATACAAAGCAGGTTTATGAAAAAAAAAATATCTTTTTAAGCTATCAGTACTTCCTTTTCAAAATAATTTGCAGTTATTAAATTCTAACATCATCTCTGCCTTGGTGGGCGCAGTGAGGTTCAGAAAGGGGATGCAGCGACCCTGACCCAACAGCCCTGATGGGCATGGGGACCCTGGGAGGTGGCAGCAGGTTTGGGGGTTCGAACCCCCTCTGGCCTTCACATGATGCCATCCTGGGTGCAGGTGGCCTGAAAGAGCAGTTTATATCCTCAGGAGACAGTACGATTGGCCAGAAAAATACTTATTTCAACTTTCCTCATTGAAATTATGGTCTCCAGTCTTACATGCTAAAAGAAAGAAATCTCTTGCTTGGCAGATTAGTTTTTTCAAACTTGCACAGTGCAGGAAGACATCACAATAGTTGTATTTCACTCAGAGGAAAGGAAAAGGGAGGATTTTATTTAAGTATTTTCCTATGAATAGAATAGCATCTTCTTATCGCTTTTACATACGACACTACGTTTTGGTGTTCAGACTTAATGTAGACGTTAGGAAAGTGGAATTTTAATTTAAAACATTAGAGAGAGTTGCCTTCCAAGTGACGAGGCGTGTGACGTGCCGTGTGTTGGTGGGAGCCCCCGAGCTCTCCGCAGCAGAGGGCAGCAGAGCAGCGAGCATCCCTGGCCTGCGGCTGGGCACTGCCAGCGCTCTGCACATTCTGACACATAAACACCTACAGCCAGGTTTGCAAAGGTTATTTGCACACTAAAAGAGGAATTAGCAAAACGAACTTACATGCCAAAAGTAATTTTGAATATTCTGAAAAGACTGCAGTCCTATGAAAAGATTGGGTTTAGGCAGAAAAAGCCCTTGCTGTCCGGAATGTGTGGGTAGGAATTAAAATGTGTTCAAAATCAATGAGCTGAACTGATTTCTGGGAAAGTGCAGACATCAAAATATAAAATTACAAAAGCGTAAGGAAGTCCAGCATTACTTGCAAGTGTCAGACCACATTACCTCAGCCACAAAACCACCAAATTTGTATATTTAATGTTTGCTTGCAGCATAATAACTAAAATACTAATGTTAATATAAAGAGCGACTGTGGCGCATAATGTATTGTTGTGTTTGTTATTGTGCAATTTACTTTTAAGTCATTATTCTGCATTGAACATAAAAAGTCAGCAAATTATCAGAGTTTATTCCATTGACTTTCTCACACCTTGAGAAACAGCTCATTTGTATTATCACAGTTTGATATATTTCCCATTTACTGAGCTTCTTTGGCAAGCTGGCATTTTAATTTAATTATACTTTTCTGCTAATGGTCTTTATTTTTCAGTGTCTCTGTGGTAAAATGCCTTTAAGGGCTGGGATTTTTTTTTTAATTTCCATTTTTCCCCCTTATTGGCATGCTCTAGTGTAAATTTATAAACTGACAAAATTCAGTGTAAAATTCAAAGAGGTGAGATTAAGGAATCTGCTGAGAAATCCTGAACTTAAACGATTAAGCATTTCTTCACTTTCAGAATGTGATTCCTGAATAGATTTAGTATCATACGCCCCTAATTAAGACCTGCAATGCAAAGAGGGTATAGCATGTATTACATAGGAGGATTCATGTAGTTTCATGTGTGTTGTCTTAAAAAAACCTTTTTATGGGGCTCGGACTACTGACCTCAATGGGAGCTTTGGCTTTTTTTATTTTTTTTTTATTTTTTGGGGGTAGATCCTTAATCCTTAATGTATACCCTTAATGGAAATTAAAAATACTGTTCAGAATAAAATACGTGTAGTTAGAGTAATGCTTCTGACGTGTTATTGGTATCACATTTTAATACACGAATCCACTGTTTTTCACTCTGTAGGCCTTTTTTCCCCCTCTCTTAGCTCCTTGCCTCCAGAAAGGTGGTACATACACATCCCGCTAATCCTTTTAGCATCCTCGTGTTTGCACCGTCACCTTCCTCTCAGCCCGGGGGAACGGCTGGATCTCTTTTCCTGGAACGTTAACAGAAGTTTGTGGTGTGATTGCGAACTGTTTGCTTTGGCACCTTCTCGGAGCCAGAGAGAAGAGGGTTGGAATTTTTCGGTGGCGGGGACATTGCACACCGGGGTGTGAATTAGGCGATGAAAACACAGCTAAACAAATGGGACCCAAGCTGTAAGGGACAATGGAAAACCAGGAGTGGACATTGAACAGCCAACCTCGCCGCAATTACAGCTAAAGCACTAAAAATATTCCAGCGAGGGGAAAGCTGTGGTACGGAGAAAATGTATAAAACTGCAAATGTGGGACAGTTTGAATTAGCGCTTTGTGTAGATAAAACTTAGTGACACCAGGCCTACCTCTGTGTACTGCTATGTAAATCAATATGACCATGAGTAAAATTCCACCTTGCATATGACAAGACAAAATAAGAAATCACACTTTCAGTCCTGACGGCAAAGCTCTTGAGTTTCTCACAAAGAAGTGGCTGCTTTACAAGAGTGTTCTTGTGAGCGCACTTCAGTTTAGAGAAAACTGGCTGCCTCCTCTGCTAAATTCCCACTAAAATCTTCCTGGGTTTCCTTCTGCCATTATATCTCTGTCCTCAACACTTTCACTTTTTACTTTGCGCTTTACCCTTGTAAATGTTGACATTTTCTTTCTTTGGTCTATATTCATATATGCCGTTGTGCTTTTGGTGGATAGTTGTTACAACCACATCTGCAGTCACAGTATCGTGTACCGAGGCACGTGTTGGGTACACGCGGTCCTCTCAGCCATGAACCTGCAGATTGTGTTTGTGCTCGGTTTCTGCTGGCCGAAGTAAGGTTTGGGTTTGTCACACAAACTGGGGTCTGCTGACCCAAATTCAGTCTTGGCTTGGCCTAATTCCTCTTCATATGCTTAGCTTAGAGTTTCTGTGTTTACAGCTAGCCAGTTGCGTTTCGAATACCTTGTATGCTTTAATGATAACAAATGATAAGGAAATTTTGTGCAGTAAATGCAAAGTGGGACTTGTACAGAGCTGGGCTGTACGCAGGAGTCAGAGCTGGCTTGGCCATTGCTGCTGTGACAACTGCTGTTTGTTCTCTGTGCACAGCAGCTCTGCAAGGTTCAGTGTCACACTTACACCTTCCTAACTGCAGCAATCGCATCACAAAAACAAGGACTTGCCGCGCTATTTGAGGAGTCTTGGGAAAGTATTGACATAAACATCCAGAAGAGTACGAAAATGAAACCAGTTCTTGGTGTATAAGAAGGAAATTATGTTCTACATAGATGAAGTATTAATAAAGCACTTAATTTTAGTATTTTATTTTTCTAAAATAGAAACCAAACTCAGAAAAAGCCATAAAAATTAGTTCAAGATCTTGAAAACAAATCCATAGTGGGACGTGAGGAATTTGGTGTATTTGAATCCCCTAAGAGAGGCCTAAAAAATGGACAACTTAATCACAGGAGGGAAAAGGAAACAAATGATTAAAAAAAAAAATCCCTTTAGCCAAGTGACATCGCATAAAGAAGTTTGAGAGCTAAAGAAACTTGAATGAAAAATAATATACAACCCTACCGTTAAGATTAATTAACCACTAGGCAATTTGAAGTGGTGTTTTCAAATGCTGATTCTCCATCATTTGAAATCGGGAGTGGATATCTTTGCAGCTCAATGAAGTGCAGGCTGTGGAGCCTCTGTTGTGCTTGTCCATCCCACGCTCTTTTTCAGCCTAGCTCTTTAATCTGTTTGTACTTGCCACCATCCACAAAGATGTATGAAGCTTTTAATAGAAAACTCTTCTTTGTGGCCTTTTTCTATCATCAGAGCAAGGGCAGTAGATAATAACCTCTCATTTTACAACTTCCTCTGTAAATGTTGGCTTGACAATTAGCATTTTCAAAGACTTAAGAGCAACCTTCAAAGACAACCATCACCAAACAGAAGGTTGATTGTTGAACCAAACATCAGGATTAATGGCAGAGCATTAACAATGTGACAAAGTCCACCTCGAGTGTTTATTTGGTGCCGTTTTCTGTGCCCACTAATACGGGTGCAATAAGAGGATGTCAGCTCAAATACTCCCAAAGTTACCTTTGAAGAATGTATTTACGAATTCCACGTTTGTGAAATATTGACCTAGATCTCTGGGAACCTGTTGGTGCTCCCTGAGCTCGGAGGGACCAAGATGTGGCTGATGCCCTGAAGCTCCGGCCAAGGCAGTGAGCAGCCACCCACCTTGGCCACAGCTCGGGCCAGCCTTGGCGTGATCTTAGAAAAAAAAAAAAAAAGAATGGGTTTTGCCACATTTTTTAAGAGTTTCTGTCGTACTTCTTTGTCCCAGTTCAGTGTATGTAGTTGGTTGAAAGTTAAAATTTTGACCAGATGGCTGCTGTTGGTCTCAGCAGGTGTGACTGCGTGGTGGTTGGGCCTTGAGCTTCGGGCGTTCAGTTTGAGTCTGTTCCTGGGGCTCTGGAGATGGCCAGAGCACTGGGATGTACTGGTTTGGTTAAATCTGAGCAGCGTAAACCATGTTAACATATCCCATTGTGACAGCTGTCCAGAAGGACAGGAATAAATCAATTAACTAAATGGATCATATGGTCCATACAGAGCACTTTACAATGTTTTTCTCTCATGCCTTGCACTGTGGTGGCAAGAAAAAAGGAGACTTGGAAAGGACTAACCAGAACTGGGGGTATAGAAGCTTTAAACAATTCTTTTGCTCATGCAAAGCAGAGAAATGAAAGTTGTATACAATTGAAGGAGAACAATAGGAGGGAGGTCTTGACTGCATATTTCAGAATAAAGTCGGAGTACAGCAAGACCAGAAGACACCAGCCTTTACTCACACTGTGCCCTAAAGGCCTGGCATATGGTCAGAGCTTTAAAAGCAAAATCAATTTTATTCTTCCACGGAAAACAAACAAGTTTAGTTTTGGTGGTGTGCTGCTTTTTTTTTTTTTTTTTTTTCCTAAATCCACAAGTGTCTTTCCCTTTTCTTTGTGTTCCATAGTGTTCTGCATTGATTTCTTTTGCTTGGAAATTGACATAGTACTGGATATTAAATAATTTGGTATACAAATGTTACTATTCCCAGTCCTTTACAATGAGCATGGACAGATGCAACTGTTGCCAGATGGAATCTCTTCTCAATATAATTCTTGCATTCAATTCAGATTCCTTACAGCATCTCACACTAGTGCAGTGTAGTTTAGAGAGCTGTTAACCATTAATTAAATTGCATTTTATTGGATGATATCTCCTTAAGTCACCAAAAGTGAGGCAAAGAAATAATTATATAAAAAAAAAGACAAAAACGTTTTTAATCAATTTTACATCTGAAAGTAAACAGCTTTAGTCATTCGTAGCACCGATAGAATTAAAACTTGTGAGCAAAGTTTGTCCAGCTGCAGTTCCAAAGGAGGACTGCTTCGTAACGCAGCAGCATGAACCAGGAACTCCTGCCACTTACACGGCATAGTTTAATTTTGGAAACAGTCTATTGGTTCTGGGAAATTCATCAAAGCAGCCTGATAGCTTTCAGTTTAAATTCCCTAAGTGTTGTGATGGGATAGCTGAATGCCAGGGTCTTTAAAAACTAATGCAAACGAAGAGCTATTGGAATTCATGGAAAGGACAACTTTTAAAACTTTTTTTAAAAGCTGTCTAAGGATGGAGTGCATGTAATTTTAGATGAGCATGAAGGCAAGAAAGGAATGACTGCAGCAGCTGAGCATGGGTTGAACTTCACTGCTTCAAAGCTGACAAAAAGATATTAATACTTCAAAATTTTCTGAGGGGAACATAGTAAAATGGAAGAAGCTTAAGGGAAGAGCTGAAAGAATGATTCAAGATCTGGAAAACCAGTGTTACCTGAGAAACAAAGTCTATTCTACTTATTGAAGAAAAGATTTAACTGGTGACTTGATCAGGGTGTATAATTATCTTCGTAGGGAGAAAATTTCATGTTCAAAGGGCTCCTTTAATGAAAAGAAGGGGTAACAAGGCAAAACAGCTAGAAGTTGAAGCTAGTTGAAGCTTAAATCAGAGGAAAAATTGGATACGTGTTTTCAATATGAACGTTAATTAATCATTCTGTGTGTCAATTTTTCCTTGCCATTAAATCACAATAAACCAAAGCAGAACGGTTTTAGAGGGATGCAAACTTTGGTAGTAGAATAATGCAAAATTCTAGGAATTGAAGTAACTAATCAAAATGGCTTTAAAATTTTAAAACCAATCATTTTTGCATTTTTAAAATTGCCAACCAGAGCTACTGGGGCTCTTCCTTTACCTCCCTTTGGCTCACGCACATCCCTAGTAAGGCAGTGCACTCCACTGACACCTTGCTCTACAGCGAAGCAAAAGGCAAGTCTGAGCAAATAGCTGGAGAGGAGGGGAGGCAGAAATGAGATTGTCCCCAAAAACTCTTTTGGGAGGAATGAGAAGAAAAAGAAAGCAGAGATTTATTCCTTTATGAAAAAGGCAGTGTCTGGCACCTGCTTCTTTCCTCTGCTTATTCGAATCTTGATCTCACTGGAAGCCAAGGCTCAGCCCGTGTCACAGCTTGGAATTTCGAGGCTGCCGTGCATTTTGGTGGATCCTGTGGAGGTTTCTCAGTCTCTTCAAAAGTGTGTATCTGTCCCTTTTCTAGCTGTTCCAGGCACGAAAATTAACTATGTGACCAGGCTGCGAAAGAATGATGGCTCCACATACAGACAGTGCAGGTGGTTGCTGCCAAAGAGAGTGGTCCAACTTCCAGATCCATTTGTCCCCTTTTTCCCAGTGTTACAGTTCCCTGCTTTCCTTCTGCTCACTCTGCTATCTTTGCTCAGCTGCCTTGTCTGCCTGGGCATACAACTATTCCTTTTTTTCCATTTAGTTTAGAAAGTTTATCAGTAGAATCTGTTCAGAGAGGCACTAAGAAAAGCAAGAGGCAGGAGGATGCAGGAGGGGGCACGCAGAGTGATGGGTGGATGGAAAGACCATCCTGCAGCACCGAGTCACAAATCAGCACAGAAATCACCAGGGCTGGTGCCCCAGCTGCAGGCACAGGAGTGTGCATGCTGCTGGGTGATAGATGGTGTTTTCAGTGCTTACAAAACTCAAGCTACCCATAGACTTTTTGTGCTACTGCTGCAGCTTTATATAACTGTGGCCATTACTGTTTCTTTTGTCTTTGTTCTCTGGAATGTTTAAGAGAGTTGTGCACGTGCTGTTTAACGAGATTTATTTGGCCTGCAAGCTGCAGATGGGCAGAAATCAAAGGAGGTGGAAGTGGACATTGACATGACCTCCAGCGTGTGGTTTATGGAGAACATCCTTCTAGTGATGTATGACAAGTCCGAGGTCAATGATTAGTATCTATTAGCTCTTTGAAAAATGGAGAAAGCAATAGTTCCTGATGGTGCATGTTTTAGATCTGTTTTAAATGGAGAAGCCTGATGTGAGAAGAAAAAATTGTTTCAGTGTCTATGTATACAATTACCACCCATCACCAGGGCATCTGAACACCCAAAATACCTGTACACCAAGTTATGTTAGCAGGAAGAACTGTGATCTAGGTTCCTTCTCCCTGTCCGTCCTCTGAAACAGATGGATTTGATTATTTATTATTCACTTCTTCCTCCTTTTTCCTCTCAATTCTCTTCATTTATTTTTGTTTTTGTTGGAAAGCTAAGTCAAATAGGAGCTTTATGTTCAGTCCTGCACACAGTGAGCGATGTGGTAACTTGCTCTTCTGCAAAAAAGAATTGTAAACTCTTGTGTGAGCCACCTCATGCCAGGTCTCCTCCTGTTCAGCCACACGGTCCAGAAGTGGACAGGCTTTCCAAGAATCCAAGTAAATTCCAATACGATATGAGCATAAAAAATATCTCTGCAGTTGTCTAGAGTAGCTGGTAAAGTGATTTCTAACTTTCTAACCACTAATGTTAAGTGGTACTGCAACAATATTTGCAAGGGCCAGCATTCTTTTCATAGACTTTTTTTGATATAATTGCACATAGAATTGAAGTGAAACAGGGGTCGTATACACCGAAGGAATTCTGAGAGTACTCACGCATGTTTGACATAGGAGCAGTCAGAACTGTCAGGAAAAAAAAAAAAAAATCTTTTTTTACGATTTTATTGGTAGGACAAAAAATACCCTTTTCACTTCAAAAGGGTTGCTTATTTTTCAGAAAAGAAAAAAAGAAAAATCAATTTTTAAAATTTAGAAGAAATAATACCACAAAATATTCCTTTGCCTCTATTATTTTTACCAACGATGAGTATGTGTACAGAAAAAGTCATACGGACTCCAAAAGGACTGTTGTCTTTAACGTGTGACCAGAGACTCTTGAGCAGTGTATCTTCCAGCTGAAGTTTTGTTGAGAAGCAGCCCCTCTTCCCCACCACGCTGCACTTGTTTGAGGAGGTCAGGCCCCGGTGAGCACTGCCCTTCATCTTGGCGGTGTCCAGGCAGAAACTCTTTTAGAAGAAGCGGAGTGGAGGACGCGTGAGGCGATGAGACGAGATGTCGCTGCCGCTCCCCAACAGGCTGTGCTGGAGGACACGCTCTGGCAGAGGAGCTTGGGAAACGCTTTTGGAATTATTTGAATGCGCTGTCAGTAAGGGAGAGGGAGAGCTCTATTGTCTGTGAATCCGAGGCTCGCAGGGAGCAAACCCTTTGTTTGTGGCTGGACTGGGACACAAAACCATCCGGGGGCTGCAAAGCGCCTCCTTGCCAGTAGCTCCGCATGTTGCTTTGGAGATGCAGCTCGATAAATAGAGTTCCCCGAGGTCTGTGTAACTTGCCGTGAATCCTTTTCCTGTTACAGAAAGGATTTTAGTGTCTTCTCCAGGTGACATTTACTCTGGAGAGTCCTGTGCATGATGGCTTCGTGGGAATGTGTGTGTGTGTGGAGGGGTGACGGTACCTCCACCAGCCTGCTGCCATCAGGTGTTGGCAGCCACCAGCTCGCGGTGCTGCGATTCTCTAGGATTAGCCCCTAAATATTAATGAAGAACTCCTGTCTTTGGAAATTCTCTTCCACAGTGGTTTTCAGTGCTTTAGGCAGGCATACAACTTTCCCATTCATAACTTGGAGTCTCACCCCTTTTTTTTCCTGTTGTTCTCTTTTTTTTCTTTCTTTTCCCCACTCTCCTTTCACAGAAATTAAATGGCAGTGGCTGGCTCCGATTGCCACATTCTCTCTCTGCTTAATTTCTGCTACAAAGTTCTCCAGTTCTTTTATCTGCACAGCTGTTTTTAATGGGCTGTTCAGAGAAGGAACTGATAATGGGCACTTTGTGCTGTTTGGATTATCACTAGTTCTAAGGTTGGCAGCCAGTGCTGGCAATATGCTTTTCTTTAGGCAGCATATTTTTTTTTTTTTAGCTGGACAGCAACTCAGTGACACCAGAGAAAGCTGCAGCAGCAACTGGCTATCGACTTGCTCAGCTTTAGCGAATGCCTGTGGCTGTGCCTATCAACTTGGGAACTGTTTTCCTTTCTTTCTTTCTTCCCTTCTTAATTTTTTTCCTCATCCTTTATCCTTGGACTTATCTTTAAGGGAAGCGCAGGGTGAAGTTGGGATTCATCAAGATGTAGAACACATACACAGAAGGGAAGTACCAAGTTGGGTTTTTTTTGTGATAAGGCTGGTTAATAGATGCGCAAAGTGGGAGAGTGTCTAAAGATGCTTTGAAAATGCCCCAGCTTTTCCCGAAATTACCTCCAAGCCTTGTCATTTGTATCAGAACGTTTGGGAAAAATGGAAATGGGTGGATGATGCATGACCAGAGTCTGTGTGAGGGTTTGTATCCCTCTGTCTTTTCATGTCACCTTCTGCACTCACAGTTACGGTGAGAAACAGTTGAAAATAGCCTGTCCATTCTCTATATCCTCTCTTGACCTCTAGATAGTCTGCTTATCTCTACAGTTCTCCAGAGCAGAAAAATGAGAATATATGAAGGGAAGAATACAAGACAGAACTTTCCTAAGTGATAATATTCTTCTCCTGGTTGATAATATTGGCCACCACCTTTAAAACAAGAACATATGATGAAGAGCTCAGGCTTGTTCCAGCCCTGCGTGGACACCATCCTCACTTTAAAAACCACGGTGCTCTTCAGATCTGGCCAGATGTAGCAACACTATTCAGCGTGCTTTGTGGCAACAGAAAGCAGTTCATTCATCTCACTGAGTAGCCTAAAACACTAAACCCATTAATTTAGTTACATTAAAAAAAAAAAAATAGATACTAGTTTTGGAGCAGTTTCATGGGGGCAGCCACTCCACAGTGTGTCTGCAGTTGGAAGGGATTTCTAAGAGCTGTTTCTTCTCTGTTGTGTGCACTCTAGTTCAAGTACTAAGGAATTTTATTCACGCAGAGTTAGTATCATGTTGGTTTCTGGAAGTCCATTACATTTTATCTGAGATTGCAACATTTTCTGACTTCTGTACGGGTTTGTATGTATCCGGATTTCTCTAGTGCTTAGTAATTTTATTCTGGTTTTTATTATTTTGGAAATAGAAAATATATGTACATGGAAAAAGTCAATAGTTTGTCAAAACTGCAGCTGTAAGAAATATTATGTGGTAATAGTTCTTAGGACTAAATACAGAGTTGCAAAAGCTCCTCTTTAGTTTCTAAGAAAAAAATACGTCCTCTTGAAAAACAGAAAAAGAAGGTTCAAATAATTTGTTCAAAAAATACTCAAATTTATTTGCAATAGGGAGAAACACCCTCAAATAGCTGACATTACTACTGGATAAGTTGTTCTTCTCTTCCTGAGTTACCAAAAACCTGCAAAAATTTTTCAGTATTTTTCCTGAACAATTCTTGAGAAGCTACCTTTTTCATAATGGAGACATAGTATATAAACTGCAAGTACCTAAAGGAGATGAAATAACCTAAAATAAGACAAAAGGAGTTGGCGAGGGAAGAGAAAATTATTATAAAACTGTTGTAATATAGCCATCTAGTACAGAGACATTTGAAATAACCTTTTTATCAGTATACCTAGCACATTGCTTTAACTTAAATCCATGAGAAAGTATGCTTATTTTTCCAAAAAATAATTGTGGGACCTCAATGTAGTCTGACATTTCTGAAAACTGGTGTTAAATTATGATCCTCAATTTCTGAAAAAATGTGTATGTGTTTTTTGCAGATGCATGATAAAATAACCAATTTTGAATATAACAACAAAATTTAGTATTTTCATCAGCCATTCCATCTCTTGAATTGCTTTGTATGCATTAATTGTCATGACACCTCCGTGAGTTAGGTAACAATGTTAAGTGAAATGAATAATTCACAATGAATAATTTATTTGAAGAAGTTGGTCCCTGGGTTTGCTCTCAGAATATCCATTAGAATCTTACTACTGCTAAGACTTTAAGCATTTAAAGGTGGGTTTTTTTTTTTCCTTTTTGCGTTCTAGTGACATTTATTAATTACACATAATAATTCTGTTCAACTTTAAGGTATTTCAACTACTTTTTTGTGCTTGATAAAATATTGAAACAATGGTAAGATGACAGGAGGATAATCAGGAGATGAGTACATTCTAGTTTCAAACCACGTTTTCCTTTTGTTGATTCTCCACAATTTATTTCTCTGTTGTGTGTCACATCCCCAGGCCAAGGACTCCAGGGCTTGGGACGTACTTTTTTGCACCAGAGAAATGGGGCAGTTTTCCCTCACTGGTTGAACTTGCTTTGCTCTTGAATGAAAGAGCATCAGCTTGAAGTCAAGTCAAATTTTTAAAGGCAGCATGGCAGATACAGTGAATGTTCAAATTCTAAATATAATCTGGTAGGCAGGAAGAAATGAATGTATCTAAAAACTATTTATAGCTGCTACATGGCTGGAACAGGACATTTCAAACCTTGAATGGCAGGCACCAAATTCAAGTGGTAAAAACACCCAAAATCTTACTTTTGAGGAAAAAAGATTGAGAAGCGGGAAGGAGGAATTTTTTTGGTACAAGCATAGCATCAATATATTTAAGATTCTCATAGTTTTATTAGTAAATAAAATAGCAGGTTCCCAGATACTCCTTGAAATCAAGAGCCTGATGGAAGCCCAATTGAAATCGGTGGGGAAAAATGTCTCCAAATTCTTCAGCAAGACTTAATTTTTAAAGTGTAAGTAGTAATGAGAAGTACCTTTACACTGAAGAACTACAATACAAACATGAGCCGTACTCGCTCTAGTAGGATATAGTAAGAGAAAGTGATTCTGATTACTGGATTTCATAATAAGTTTAGAAATCCTTTCCTGCTTCAGCTTAAAAAAATGAACAAAAAATGACAAAACTTCAAGTGCTTATAAGCCATATTTTATAGTTTGAAGGAAAGTGTTCCACATCAACGCACACGCAATGTGTGTGTTTATATTAATGACACTATATTGTATTGTCCATTTCAGTAAACTGATGTTATTATAGACCTAATGTATGGAAAGTGTCAGGAATGAGGCTGCACAAGGGCACACACTATCCAAGACTTGAGAAAAAAAAAAAAAAAAGTTATTTAACTTTTAGGAACACTAAAAACACAAACTGTGTCACATAAAATTAGAAATCAGTTCATAAAATAGTAATAACTGACCTGCACAATGTAAATTTCCTGAAATGTGCACTCATGTTGGCAGCAAGTAACAGCTAATGAAGAGAGTTTACAGAGCTGATTAACAAGGCCCTATGCTTTTTATTAGACTCATTTTGTTAATCCCTAAAATTAAGGAATTCCAGGTGTATGGAGCCAAGTATGCAAATGATTTCCTTCCGTCTAGCTGCTGATTTCATAAAAGCTCCTCCAAACAGTGAAATAAAACACAACATGCATAATGTGGAAACCTTTACTACGTATGAGAGAACAGTCTGACTTTACAGAGCTAAGCACAGTGTGCTGTAAACTTGCCACAGATACAAATTTGAGCAAAGCTGTAAAATAAGTATAAATAAGTAAATTAAAGGAATGAATAAAACAGAAGAAAGGAAAAAAGAAAAAACATGCCTTCAGTTTACTGGTTGTCAGTTCAGCTGTTGTTACAGCTGAAAACAATATACCTAAAATTAAGCTTATCAGACTAGTGTAAGGCATACAGATCTCTGCTGAAGCAGAAACAGATGTAAAATGATAAAGGAAACCATCATAATCTGCTAAAGATGTACCAATTAGTCTGGTGGTGCTGTGGCACTGTCTGTGCTTCTTATGTACAATTATACTTTTAAACTGGTTTATTAGCCTATAATGTATGCAAATAACGAACTCACTGTTTAATTTTGGGTATACAGGCCTGGCATCATTAAAGTCAATGATAAAACTCGTCTGACTAAAACAAATATACACCCTCGAGCTGCTCATTACTTTCACCTCCTTTCATCTTGTCACAGTTTGGCAAAGTACTTTAGCATGTGAGGAGTCCCAGTAACTCTTAAAATTAACCCGAGCTTTTGAAATTCAACAGGCTATAAAATACTACCTTTTGGGGCAGACCTCTCTGCTTCTGTATGACATTATATAGACAATTCGTTTCCACGTTAAGTTTTAAAACTTATTCAAATTTAAAACTTTATTATTTCTGCAAGTCCAATGTTCTATATTTCAGGATGCTCTTTTTCCACATAGCCGTGGATGGGCACTGTCTGTTCTTCTGAGAACAGTCCTTATTGACCTCCTGGGATGAGTGGGGCTATAAAACATGCAGGAAAAGGGAAGAATTTCCAGACTGGCAAGCTGTGGTTTCCCTGGAGCCAGTGAAAAGCCGTGAGGCCAAATCCTGGAAATGCAAGAACTGAACAAGCAGTGGGCTCAGGGGGAGGTGACCTGCTGTGACAGAACCGTGCTCCGTGTGGGACACAGAGACTTGGGATCCCAGATAGAATCACAGAATCATTTCGGTCGGAAGAGGCCCTTAAGATCGAGTCCAACCATAACCTAAATCTGGCACTGACCCATGTCCCTAAGAACCTCATCTACACGTCTTCTAAACGCCTCCAGGGATGGTGACTCCACCACTTCAGATGAGACTGGCAGCGCCTTTGGTGGTGTGATGAGAAAGGTCCTGATTCCACTCAAATAACATAGCTGTTAGTCTGATTTCTGGTGTTCATGGTAATAGAAAGAAAAGCCCCTGTGCTGCTTTATCACATATTTTGTATTCTTTACAATGGCCTTGCCTTTAGGATTTGGTCCTGAGAAGGCATCCTTACTCAGTGAGATGGATGAAGGCAGTAGGAACATCCTTGTAACCGGAGTGTACTTGCGAGCGGGTAGGAGCGGGTGTTTAGGTAGGTACTGTCTGTAGTACACTCATCTCGTGGGAGTGTGGCAAAGAGACTCGGTAGCATCCGATAGAACCAAACGGCATCCCTGGGGCCACGCTGGGTACCAGCGGCCACGGCTGCTGGCAGGACTGGTGTCTGGCCAGAGTGGCTGTGGGTTCTCCACGGAGCATCCTTGGGAAGGCTCCCTGTGGGCATGAACCAGCTCACCTTCCGACCTCATTGTCCTGATTAAATGACAGAAAGCTTTCCTCTGTGCCCTGTCAGATTAAATATTGCATGTGATGCTCTTGGATTGTTCATTTAACAGAAAACAAAACAAAACAAAATCTTCTTTCAAAATCTCTCGTGGTCTCAGGATACCTCTGTTTTATGTACTGGGTTGGAGAGAAAGAAACAAAAATTGCCTTTGTCTCTTGTGTCATGTGTGTGAGCATGGTTGCTACATTCCAGCTTTGGTCCCAATATATTTCAATGTTATATTTCTCTAATACTACACCGAAAAAAGATAGTATTGAAATTCCAGCTAGGCTCACTCAACTTTTTAAAAGGTGCTTAAAAGGGGGAAATAATTATATTTATGGCCTCTTCGCCATAACCAAGCAAAATGGGAGTGATGTAAATGATAATACAGCCATGTGTACTCTTAACACACTTGTACTATTAACATGCTGTTATATGAGACACTGTTGTTTCCATCCTCATGATCTAGCAATGCTTGCAGTCTCTTTATTTTTGACAAGGAAAAATAATTGATAAAAAAAATAATTGATACAGGTAAATATTAAAAGGCTGTTTCAGTTACTTGATTTTGCAGTTTGTTGTATGTTTGTTGATAGAGCAGCCAACCGTAAACTGTGTGCTGAGCTTTAAAGGTACTCACTGGGCACTGGAAATGGAAAAAAAAAAATAACCAACCTCAAAATCTTAGAGTTAACCACAAGTCCAGCTTGCTGAATGTTCAGATCCCAGTCCAGCTTTGAGTTGAGTAGAAAATATTGTTATAAATATAAAATAATATAAATATAAAATTGTTATAATTGCGTAAATTAAGTGAAGTGCCGTTTTCCCAACCTGTTCTTTACCCCTGTGCTGCTACTACAAATCGCATTAAAAAGGCTCTGGAGCAGAGAGTTTGGGGAAGAGTTGGACATGTGGCGTGTGGTTATTATTACCAGTTTTGTCGGCGAAGAGCAGCTGTCAGACCAGGATTGACAGGGAGCGAGCGCAGCGTGTTAGTACGCGGGGCATCGCCTCGGGCACTGCCGTGTGCAACGTGCCGATGCTTTTTCTTTTCTTTTGGTCCCCCAGGAAAGATGCAGGAGGATGCGATGAGAGGCAGTTGTGAAGGAGCATTCTTTGACAAAGGTCAAACGCAATTGTTCGTCATCTGCCCTTTGCCAAGCGGGTTGTATTTAATCTCAGCCATCATCTTTAGGAAGCTGTACCGGAGAACTGTATGACATACTGATAGCTGTATCTTCAGATACACCTCTCTGACATGCTAGGGTGTCCTTTCAGGTTGCAAATAAAACATTTTGATTAAAAATCACGGTAGGAAAAAGCTTCCATTAAATTAGATCAATAAGTTTATTATTCAGCCTATCATAAATACAAAAGTAAAAACAGATTTCAGCATTCACCATAAATTTGTTACGAAACCAGTATAAGGAAAACCTTTTACAGCTGCAAGAAGTACGTCACTCATCCAAGCCAGCGGTAACAAGAGTAAATACAGCTCAGAATTGTATTATCCAATGTGCTAAACAAAGAATTCTTTCATAAACTCACCTAATTAGTCTGGCTAATGTACATGTTCAAAGTCTAAGCATTAGCCAGACATACATGTGCTATTATACTCTAAGAATTTTTCAGAAGAATGACAGGATTTTTTTTTTTTTTTTTTTTTTCCCAAGGAAACTAAACAAGGGACTTGGATACTTAACATTAACATTTTGTTTATGTTTTGGAAAGACTGAAAAAAAAATCTTGATCCTTTTGTAATTTACATGCTTGATTGATTACTGTTGATCTTATGTGAAGCCAACGGACCTATTTATGGGAGGATGCAGGATACTAGAAGTTGGTATCTCTAGTTCCAGTTAAAATATGCTTATTGTTATATGAGCAAATGCGATTAATTGTGGAGTTCCAACAGATAATTACATTCCAACTTATGACACTGAAACCTTCATTCAGGCCAATATCTAATGAGAAATCTGTGAATGGTACTTGCATTAATAGAATCGTGACAACTATGTAGATAAGCCCTTTTCTATCCTGCTGTGAAGCTGAATAAGCATCTTCTGTTGAAGATGCTTCTGCAACTCAGCTTGTGCCTTGATCATAAAGTGTAGGTCGAAACTTTGCCAAGAGCCATGATCATCTGCAACCTCAGAAGTGCTCAGGTTGCGATCTAGATCCGTTCCTGCTCCAAATACACTCCCGTTTGCTCTGTCTGGAGAGCAGAGAGGCACCAACTTGCTGAGTGGGTCCAGAGACACATTTTAACCTTCTCCCAGTGTCACAGCAACACTGCAGTGCCCGTCTCTCATAGCCATGATTTTGGGATGGTTTCCGAAGATGTTCTTTTCTGACAGCATCCTTTTTAATCTGTGGTTATGTGCTGGTTTCATGCCTGTCATCAGGTTTTCCTTGTCAGATCGGAGTGTACTAGCTGTCCTCGTAAACTACTGGGGGAAGAAGGGGCTATTTGTGATCAAAGCTGACTTTACAGATTTCCTTTCAAGACCTTGATTTCACCTAAAAACAGATCAAAGAAGTTTTCCTTTATAACAATGTTTAGAGGGCAGTAACTTGGCATTCTTCTTGGTTCTCGCCTTTCTGCCTGAACTTCTGAGTAGATGAAGCCACTGCAGCTCTCTTGGGAAAAATGCCTCCCCAGGAACCTCAGCCTGCGTGGGCTCAGCATCACTTTTAATATCTCTCTAAGGCAGAATTTCAAGCAAAGCCACAGTGACCTGTCTGGTTACTAGTTTCATATACTGCTTTATAGCCCACAAAGCCAGACACAGTTATTGGTCTTGGCCACCTCTCCCTGTGCCTTGAGACGTGCTACCTAAATGCTTTTCCTATACTGTGTCCGACTCTTCTCCCATCATACAGTCTGCCAGCTTGAATCAATGAAGATGAGAAACATTTTGTAAACTCAAGATGTTTATTTAATAGGTGAATATAGATTTAACATCTTATTCTTGAAGACTTGGAAGGAAATTATTAGCCCTTACGGAACTGCTCTTCCAAACATACTCTGTGTAGCTTGATGCTTTCTTGTAATCAACTTAACATATGAAAATATTGCAGTCCTACCATCAGAGAGTAACAGTTCATGGTAGGATGCATCAGGGATAGATAATTTTAACAAAATATCATTTTACATACACAGAGAACAATAGTCAACATTTGGAATAAACTACCAGAAGCAGCAATAGTATTTACAGTCATTTGGGGAAAGTTAGACAAATATGTAGAAGAATGAAGTAAATCTGCTAGCTCTAAAAATGTTCCAGACATGGACTAGGTGCAGACTTTGGTCTCCTTTCATGTTATAATTTTCTGGTTCTGCTTTCTCTGAGAGACTAAAGCATATATTCAATCAAACTCACTGCACTAAATCTGCTGTATGGTTTATCTTGAGCTTTAACTTCAAAGTGGTTTTACCTATTAAGAAACTGATTGCTCCTCTGTAATTGAAAGAGGAAGAAACTATTTTTCAGAGTATGAAGATAACAAAACTGTTTTACTATAACATGACATACATGCTATAATTTATATGCATTGGCTCAGGTTCTCCTTCTGCTTACCTGGTCTGGTGCACTTTTCTCATGTGCGTGTGACCTTCAGATGGTGCAAAAACCCCTTTTAGAAGGAGGACGAACTTGCATTATTACCAAAGGAAAAGAATCCACAGATATGGTGGTGTGATTCAGAGGTTAAATTCAGTTTCTGCCTTTCATGTGATATAAGACACTCATCCATAACTCTTGCAGTTCATGAGGATGCTGAAAATTATCTCAAAATGGGTGTTGAGAAGAGGAGAAAGGCAAGTTGAAACGAAGCAAAGAGTTTATTTCATCTAACTAGAATTTTAACTTCTACTCTCTTTGACTTTTCTTGCATTTTATTGCGTTGCCTGAGTGGGTAGGAAATCATATTTCAGGCTATTCTAAAACACCTGGTTACCTGTGTCCCTGCAAGTTGTGAGTCCAGAGATTGAAGATGTTGCCTTGCGGCTCATTTCAGCCTTGTGTTGGCATTGCCAAAATCTAACTGCAGACATGGCATGTGGGCAGAGAAGAACCTTTGGCATGTAACATTGGAGTTCCTATGTTAAGAATGGGGAGCAGGTTGTTTTTCTGTTAGAAAAGAGCCTTTTGCCTTCAAAACAACTCTCATTAGAATAGGTTTGATTGACTGTGGGCCTCTTTTGTTATTTTTTCCTCTAGTTCTACTATAGGCAAAAATCAATTTATGTCACACCTACCTGTTTAAAAGTTGTGAGAAAACTTCTACAGATTGCAGCCAGAATTACAGCCTGCCACAAACTGCCTTGTGTTCCAGAATGCAATGCTTAGTCAGAACCACAGTGTTAATTCTAGCACGAGCTGAACTCCAGCTTCTCAAAACATTTTGTACAGCAATTAAGAAAGAAACTTGAAAAGTGTGAAATTTGCAAAAATATTCTGATCTACCTGGAAATACCAATGTCTGCTATGCAGGATAGAAAAAAAAAAAAAAAGTGTTTATGAAAAATCGTTGTGTGGTAATATTTAAAATATTACTCTATCTCCCTCTTTACTAAGGAGAAAATATTTGTCAGATATTGTTTTGGTAGGTGTTAGCTGCTTAGTAATGCTAAACTGTAGCATTTTGTGTCAGAGGACAAAAACTCCCAGAGAGTATATGAATTGCCAGTGATGTTTAGGTGACCTCAAGTTTAACAGCTCTAGCACTAGCTCTGTAAATGAAGAAAAAACAAAACAAAAAATACCTCAGACCATGTATAAGCTGCCAAATCAGCAGAACCGTGGTTTATTTCAGAAGGTTTTTTTAAGTTGTTAAAGTTATTTGTGTACCGAGCGTTAATTCTAATGCAAACGAACAACGCGAGCCATTCCATGTAGAAAGAAAATGAAATCAGTGTAGAAACTGTTCCCTGGTGCAGCTCCTGTCACTGGGCTCCAGTGACAGCATGGGCAGGTTAACTGAAACCAAACTGGCTTTAGGTAACGCAAACAGACACGGCAATGTAAATACAGAGCTATTGTCTGCATTCCTCATACTCAACTGATGTTAAAAACGTGTCGAACAGCTCAGAGATGATCTCTTCATATTGAGACTCATTGTGACTCATTACGAAGTCAACTGGTAGGAAGTCATGGAAAACGTTTCCTAGCAAAGTACATAGCACAGCATTAACTATTGAGGAATAGGAAATAAGTTTAGAAAAAGATAATTCTCTAGAAGAGGAAGGAAAAAAAAAATCCTGTTTTGCAGCTTACACAGCAAGAGAGGGCGGCTCATCCGGAGATGCTGCTTGTGCCCGCGGTTGGGTTCGCCCGGAGGTGCTGAGCTCTTGGCATCTCTCGGCATCCCTGCCTGTCACCAGTCTGGTGAAGTTTGGAATCAAATCTCTTGAATCGCCGCAGTTGTTGAGCAGAAATGGCTTTCAAAGTGTTTTGGGTCGTTTGGTGGCTGTGTTATGCTATGCTGTGCTAGGCAGATTTTATAGACTATTAAATAAAAATCAGAACCATGTTTCCACATCAAAGAATTTGCTCTACTGCCCCTAGGATACCGCACAGAAACTTTTCTCCTTATCTGAGGCATCAGAAGTGCAACAGGTATGTAGAGAGGCAGCTCTGGATATCAGCAAATATCTGAGGAAAAAAGGAGATTCCTTTTTAAAATTAGGGACGACTTCAAGGGTTTGGTCTTGTTCTTTTTCTCACCAGGAATCTGGCTGCAATACTGTATGTAACTACTCAAGTTATTGGCATGTGTTCCAGGTTACAGAAAATCTCAGTTGAGGTTTTGAAAAAATTATTTTAGCACCTACTGTATAAGTGTGTGTGACTATTCTAATTAGATAGATGTTAAATTATATTTCAAATTTAGCTTGGTAGTACAAAAACTATTATTAAGGAACATTTCTTCATGTTCTAAATGAATGATAGAGTGTGTCATTAATTTATTTTATGGCAGGAACGTGACTAGGGGAAGAAATTCTAGGTGACTGTTTGGATAGTAAGTACAGAGATTTAAGATTTGATTGACAATCAAAATTTCTGTTAACCAGAAAAAACTGAAGACGGAGTCTAATCACTGACAGAGAAAATCCATTTGCTTCAACATATTAAACAAATGTTTCTTTGTTATAAAAGGAACATTTTGTTGATTTCTAAAGTATTCAAAATAACAGTTTTAGAGAATCTAATGGGTTTTTATATTTAGGCACCATGAAATTGATTGTTCTGAATGCCTTGAAAATTTAATCATATGAGTAACCATACACACTCTTAGTTCTATTAATTTTGAAGAATTACTTACATGCGCACAGTTATAATTTTCTTCTATTATGAAAAGTTATCCCGTATCGTGCAGCTGGAGCCCGTCAGACTCTCCTCGCTCATGCAAGGACCACGTAGGACAGTTGGGAGGTTTTCTTGCCGCGTGCCAAGGCTCTTCCCAAATCCCGCTTGCCCAGGCTTATCTGTAGGCTGGGCTTTGGTCGCAGTTTAAGGCCAGCGAGAGCCTTCGTGTCTCCCCTCAGACACCTGAGGGCTAACGCTAGTTTAGCCTCCCATGATAATTCCTTCTGGCTATTTGGTATTCCCACCTCAAGCGAGCTATGTTCCTGGGCTCCCTACCGCTTCACTAACCATAATTTTAAGATTTTCCTTTCATAATTAACAAAAAGCTATTTTTTGTTATTGCAAGTCACATAGTATTCTCAGCTACAGTGGTGCCGCAGCCTCACAGTGACAGTGTATTTTCTCATCCATATAGATCAAATGGCATTGAAACATGAAAATCATAATTTTAACTTTGTCAGCTATCTGTTTTTGTTGTCTGAGTATTTCAGAGATTACAGACAAGAAGCCAACTATATTCACACTCTGTCACATAATTCTGACTCTGTAGTTTGCTGTGTTTAGATAACTTTTATTTTGTTCCTCATGTGTCCAGCATTGATTTTCATTTCATTTTCCTAGTGAAGTACTGTTCCAGCTCAGGAATTGTAACATCCTGGCAGTGAATGAGGCTTACAAGGGAGAAAGAAAAAAAATAATACACCCCCCCCCACACCCCGCTTTTAGTACTTTTCTATTAGGATTCAATCTCTTTGAGACTCTGCAACTCTGATTAATTCAGGAATGGCTCTTCTGCAGACTGTGAAGTATTTCTGATTCCAACTGATATCAGGGAGAGCAGAACTACATCTCTTATTTTGGTGGAAAAAAAAAAAAGCAGCTTTGAAAAATTGTTTTAATGATTTCCAGTATAGTAAAGTTGAAGATAATAGAGATTTTAAAGGACATCTTCTAGCTGAGGTTTCTTTAAGATATGTCAAAAAAGGCAAGGGCGGGAAATGAGATAACATGTAGCTGTCCAAGCCTGTATCTTAGTAATGATTAACGTGCAGTTGCACTGGCCACCTTGCAGAAACTGTGAGTTAAGAGCAGTGTCTTTGTTCAACCAATTAAACCACAGGGTGTTTCAAAAAGATGGACCCAATTTGCAATCACTGCATCTTTGAAATGGAGTCCATCTTTCTGAAACACCCTGTATATTGTGTTCTCCCAGCACTGTGATGGATGTTTGCACTGAATGAAACCAACTGTGTGCCGGGAGTCAGCACAACTTACTCACCCCTTAATTACCACTTAAGTGCCGCTTTGAAGGCTCCGCGCTCCCCAGTGGCTGTGCTAACACACCGCCCATGGGTGAACCCACGGCAGGAGCTCCAGGGGCTCGTTACAACAGCTCTTCCTTTGCCAGAAGAGTCTAGAAATCCGTCCCAGTGCCTGGCAAGCACCGTAGCCTGAGCTTAGCCTTCAGCTGGGGAAATGGTTCAGGAGTCATGCAAGTTGTGGTGCTGAGCAGGGCGAAGGGGTCTTCTCCAACTCCCCACTTGTGTTCCACCTGGCCGCCTGTGCGGGTCCTGTGCCTTGTATGTGCCTGAAAAGTGCTCTGACTACCTGCAGTTGGAAGGCACTTATGTCCAATAGTGTTCCGAAGTGTTCACCTGTTATGAAATTATCATAATAAAGTCCTCCAGAGAAAGTTCATTAGAATGCTGCTCAGCTGCTGTCAACAGTATTCCAGCCAGTGTAATTATATTTCTCTGGGATTGTTACTACGTAATTATGCATCTGGCGTAAACTGCATTATATTTACACAATATTGAGAGATGCATTTTAGTGTGTTGAGTGTTCAAACTTAGTTTGACCACCTTTTTCTTTGAGAAGTTGGATATCAATGTGAGTAAATTAGAACTGTTAACAAGAAATCAAACTTCAGGTGAGATCTGAAATGCAGAAATGCGTATAACTGATCAAGGTGCATGTTGCTGCTTTCAAGAGGGATACTCTATCAAAATGTTCACTGCAGTGTGTAGGGCTGTTGAAGGATGGTAGTCTGGTCTTATGTAATCTATATTAGACAATAGATGGAAAATTAGTGCTAACATCCTCAGAACCTCCCTGTAAGTCTTGCGAGTGGGTTGATTCTGTAGAAAGCTAATAAATGATCAGAAGAATAATGGACTGCAAAAGATGCCTTGCAGGATGACAAAAAAATCAATTGTATTTTGCAGCAGCAGATTGGAAAAAAGAACACTCTTATAACCTCTGTCAAACTTTTACTGAGATGCAGAGGTAGGAGCATTAAAAAAAAAAATAAAGCGCAGAAGACAGAAGGAACTATTTCAAACTACAATTTAAACTTGCAAGTAAATTTCTCAAATCAGCTGTAGGAAGATACTAATTAAAAATACAATTGGAACGTAGCCCTCATTGTGTGTCCAGGATCCTAAACTTTAATCTGTACCACATCAGCAAGATCATTTTACTTCCTTTCTCTTACAGTAGAGGGAAAGGGGCACATTTCATGCAAATCCACAGTCACAGGGGCTTCTGAATAATATTACAGAGCTCAGACATTGCACTTGGTAACAATTCTCACTCTCTCCAAGGGCAAAGACCCAAATTGCTTTGAGAGCCTTTACAATAAATATTTATTATATATGTAAATGTTTCTAAACTAGTTGCTGGTGGTTTCAAAAGGTTCCTGAACCAGCCCCCGGTATTTGCCAGACACCACTGTTTTGAAGTTGCTTTTAAGCAGTTTGACTAATGAGTATCTTGGAACTTGTCTCTATGGTGAAGGCAGTTGCTGAATTTATCCAAAATTTCCCTCAGTCAGTCGTAGTTTGCCTGATCAGAGTGTGAAATAATATTCCCTGGTACCAGTGTGTTTGTTATACAGGAGTAATTTCCTCCCCTGACCCTGGACGATAGTCCTGCCTGATGTGTTTAGGTTCTAAACAGAGAAGAAATGATCAAAATCCATAATTCTTGCTGAAAACACATTTAGAACACAGTATTGAAAAAGCAAGTTTATATTTACAATCAAATCGCAACAACATGGTTAAACGGGTAGTAAACAAAGCGGTGGTTCAATATCACCTTCTGCCATCAGAGTATCTAATCACCTTAGCAGATGAATAGGTTCATTGGACACTGCATAAAACACTGAATTTTTCTTTCTTCTGTTAATCATTCACTGATTCACCTTGAGAGTTGCATAAGTGGTGGATTAACCTAAAACTTTGTTTGTTCCTTCTTAGACCGCATACTTGGAAAGAGCCTTACTCTGCTCACTCCGTGGTTTATTCACCAGCCGCACTGACCCGCACCTCATCCTTCCAAAGGGCTGACAGCTTTTCAGAATTTATAAAAACATCTGCTGTGTTATAGAGATCTCTATATGCTGGAGATGTTAGCATGTCTCATAATTTTGTGATAGTAAACTCGCTTTGTAATTTGCCCTTTGTCAAACTTCTTAAAACTGATGAAACTACATGTTATTAGCTGAAGTTCGGAACTAAGTGTTTGCAAAATCTTACTGGTGAGGTATTGTCTCAGCTGAAAGAACAAGGACAACATCAGTATCTTTGAAGGTAGTATCCACAAACCTGTTATGTTTTGCATTTCAACAGCGATAGCCACAGCTGGTTATCTTATCTCATTTTACAAAACAGTGAGTTAACTTTGTCATTTGCTATAGTAGCCAAAGCAAATAAATATTGGTCATGCTGTGAAACATCAGGGTCTAGACTCCCTGAATCCTACTACAATGAGTTCCAGAAGGTATGCCAACCAATTTCCATGGAATATATATCCTGCCAAGGGTAAGACACAGGGGTCTTAGTCACTGGAGATCTGGATAATGTCCTGGATGTTCAGGAAGTCCCATAGCCTGTCCGAGCTCCTGGGAGAAGCAGGTTTCAGACCCGTTATCACTGAGAGAATGCAGGAGTGTCTTTGGGTAAACAAAGGATTCAAGTGACATCACTCTATCTTATCTGATATATATTTGAAGTTATCATTTTAAGGAGATTTGCCTTCATTGTCAAAGACTGGTTAACAAATAAAACCAGACTATACTGTATCATTTAAATCATAATTAACTGCTCTATGTTCTCGAAGCATGTATGAGCAGTTAACTAGTCCATGCTTTTGCTAGAAGTCTGGGTTGATAACTTATTTTATGAGAAAAATAATTCATGGCTAAACCTTTTTCTTGTGAAAGTTATATATTAAAATTGGTGGACCCTGTTAAGTGCAGCTTCACAAATTAATATGAAATATAGTGCTTTTTCATAAGGTTTGAGAACCAGATTTAAAAGCATATTGGTGTTTGTGCACAGCAGGCAATAATGATCCATTATCCTGCAAGCAGAGGAGCTAGCAGCAACACATAAATAAGAAGCAATTGGACCATCTGCTTTGATTTCTGTAGCATCCCCAGAGGATGTGAGCAGGAGCTGACACTTCTCTCCATCTGCCCTTACATTATCAATTACAGTTAAATTATGCGGCATGCTACAAGGCTGGCAGATATGGATTGTAGATTGTGGCACCTGAAAAATATAGAAGAAAATACATATGTTGCAAGCCAGCTGTTTATTTACAAGTTTTTGACATTTTTCCTCACTTTCTTTGATGATGCCTTTTTTAAAGCTTCTAAGAGAAATCTCTGCTTAGTGTGAAATAGAGAAGAAATTTGGTGTAACAGTATAGCACCATGCACAAAATATTCCAGCTCCCTGTTTTATAGTGGAATCCTGAATGGAGCACAAAGCGTCAGGTAGAGCAGATTTTAAATTTTGTAAAAATAAGTTCCGAGTACACCTGGGTCAGCTGCTCTCACCCGTGTTTATAACGCATGGTAGAGCAGGAGGGCCAACGCACCCTGTACATTTTTTTTTGTAGCTTAGAAATCACGTGTAGAACTGTAACTTTTATGAAATGTTACGTGTTTATGAAAGCTCTGGGAGCGGTGGGAGCCGGAATTGAGGGCCACGGTTGCCACGCGCTGCGAGCAAGCGCTCTGTCAAAGTGTCTTCCCGCAACCCATAGGAATGCTACTCCCTTTCGACTGGGGATAATTTTGTTGTAAGTTCATTCAATTTTCGACCTGTTTGATAGATGGTTGCCAGTCGTGCTGAATTGCATTTTGGTTTGGTGGTGTGGTATTCTGGCCATCGAAGCTGACATATGAACACTACTTAACAACTTTCCTTTTGCCCCGACTGCAGTTGGGAGCCCAGCGCATTCATCAATCGCGGTAGCCAGTTATCCAAGGGATGCTCCGAGGCAAACACACTCCAAACTTTGAACGTTGTGCCTTTCTTGTAGTTTCTAACGCTACTCCTTGCGTTTTCAATATCATTAGCTCTCTCATTAAACAAGGCCTTTAGCAAGTGCTACAAAATAAGAAAATTGATTATGTATGTTTTAATAGCCCCTTGCCAATGCTGTCTGATCAGTACAGGCTATTAGAATACTGCACAAGACAGAAGTTAACAGGGAAGAAAAAAAAGAAAAATACTCTGAAAAGCTTGGGCACAAAGCAGCAAATAGCATGCAGCAGACGAGCTGGAAATAAGGGATTTATCTGCATTGTGCCTACATGTTATAATAAGCAATTTAAAGGTTCTTTGTCTTCCTGAAATTCCAACAGAGGACTGTCATGGGTGAGCTTTGGGAGTTCCAGAAGGGAAAGATGGGCTGTCTTGTTATATATGGGCTATATGTATGATTGCATATATTTTATATGTTTTGCCTTTGCTTATTGGGAGTGTTTGGCATCCTGCAGGCTCTGCCTCCCATGTCTTACCTATAGGACTTTTGGAAGGCCACTCCACCCTTTCTGAAACAAAGCGGGTTTGTTATCTTCAGTCTGGAAAGCAATATTTTTTGCTCTCTGGTTCTCTTCCATGAGTCCTCTGAGGACTCTACTTCCCTTTTTTCAAAGTTTCTTGCAGTTGTGTATTTTTGTACCTGCCTCATTACACTATGGCTTCTTCTCCCTGAATTTGTCTTTTGAGGGTTATGTTGACAAGCTGACTTTTCCGGGGGGAAAACATGGTTCCTACTGGCTTTGCACTTGTTCCGCTCCAAACGTGTTAAAATGATAACATTAGTCTCTATCGCAAAGTGATTTATCATTTGAGGGATATGAGACTTGTACTTGGATAATGAAAGACAGAGCCCTACTCAGAATCCCGAGATACAGGCAAAGTTGCTTTATTTCCTCATCGAAGTGGAATTTATCAATATGTTTGTAACAGGATACATCGGTGTCTGTCTTGAGCCTGCCTGCTCTAGCAAATGGTGTTGTCCTTGGCATGGACATGTACAAATTTCTTTTTATCAGCCACTGTTACTGAATGTGCCCTGGAGAGGCCAGACCTACCCTCTGCTACTGGCCACAAAGCCCAGACTGAAGCAACAAACTCTGGGTCCATTAGTATAGTTGTCATAAGAGCTTTGAAATTCTTGCGAAATGAGACTCTCTCAATCTTCAGGCCTTTATTTTGTGTGTTTATGCCAACCTGAGAGTTTCAGTGTGCTTGTCTGCATCTGGCCACTTGTTCAGAGCTACTGTGTAGTGCCATGTGCTGTCTGAATTCTAGAACTAACCAGCATCTTGCAGCATCTTGGTAGCAAACAGACTTGAAAATGTTGGATTTTTCCAGTGGAGCAATGATAAGAGTAAGAAACCTGGAAAATAGAAAAGAGCAGCCAAAAAGTATAAAGTAAACTAAACACATTTTGCATTCTGGGTATAGCTCACAATAAGGCATCGGTAATTAGTGAAATTTGTGAAATCACTCAGATTTTACTTTCTGAGTCATCACTTTAAAATAATATCTTTTTCTACCTGTTCTATGAAGTAGAGTTTCAATTTGCATGTTTATGTAGAGCAGATAATTATGTGAAAAACATTAGTTTTCTAGTTTACATATGTGGTCCATAAAACTAGAGTTACTAGCTCCGCGGGTAATTATTTCTATGAAATTATTATAATAGCTTTGAACAAGGATTTACATTGCTGTGGTAAAATAACTAACAGTTATGTATATTATATTTCATTTTTCAGCAGCAACGTTTGTGTTTTGAAAGATTGTCCCTCTGGAATTGTATATCTTTTGGACAGGGAGGGGCAATAAATGAATGTGCATATTGTTTGCACTTGCATTATAAAGAACAATGCAAGTTAGGAATCTGTAGCTTAGCTAAAAACTCACTGAAGACAAAGCAGTGAATTTGCCATCTTTTAAAGAGCTTTTGATGAGATGCTTGGTTCAGGTTATTAATCAGATAATATTAAAGTAAGTGTTTTGTCTAAGTAATAAGTTATAAGATATTTTGTAAATTGTGGAAGGCAAATCTATCTTTGTCTAAGCCCAGGATGGAGGTGCAAATGCTGTGAAGATTGTATAATGTCTTTGTATAATGTCTGTGTCTCTATAATGTCTCTCTGTATGCTACAAGTGGAAGTAATAAGAAGGTCCCTCAGAAAGGCTTGAAAACTGCTTTAATAAAGCAAAGCAAAAAACAGCTTCGAAGGTAAAAGCTGTGCCAGGCCTTGCCACGCTGCTAACCCACAGTCATGGGAAGTTACCGAGATACAAATGCTCGACGTTCACATCTGGCGTCAAGCCTGAGATCTTCGACCTCAGAAATCGGGTTTGTACTTTCGGCCAGACCTGGCCCCTTTTAAACCGGTGCTGAAGGAGCAGAAAAATAGGAAGGGGAATGGTTAGAAGTCCTTAAAAATGGAACTTAAGAGAGTCCAAACTGACAAATGTCAATATAAAAATATTCCGTGATTGATTACAATTAAATAATTCAGTTTTTGCCAACTTGGGGACCTTTCTGTCTAGCAAAGGGGACCAGGCTCCCCGCGGACAGCAGAGCCTGTGGCAGCGCAGCTGGATGGGCTGTCTCAGTCCTTGGGGTGTGGGTGGTACCAGACCCGTCACTCGGAGCTTGAGCTTTTGGGGTTTTGCCCTTCCTACATTCATCACGTGCTCTCAGGGTCCCAGCTCGTTAGAAACTTGGCAGAGCTGTAAATCCCTTTCCCAGGCAACTCTGAAATGGTTTTGGTTTTAACTGGAATGTAACAAAATGATGAATTCTCACATCCTCCCTAAAATGGAAATAACTTTGTCCACCTGTCTTAGCTCAAGGAGTAAAGAGTTTGTTTTCACTTAAGCTTACCCTCTCCCTCCCTCCTTTTTTTTTAACACAAACAGAAATTAATTCAATGAATGCATAGATTTCTAATACCTTTTGATATAGCAAATGGCAGAAGCAGTAGATATTGTCAGTTCCTGTCCAGCCAGACTTGTGTATCTATATACATATAATTTTCTTTTAGTTCAACAAGTGTCCGGTGCATTTTCAGGATAAGAGTAGAACTGAAAGGTATAGTTTTTAAATCTGAGCTGACTGTATTAATGCTGCCTTTTGTATTTCAGTCACTCTGAACTCCGAATTCTCTCTCACGTCAATAGCCTATCTTTTAAAAAGCCTACTGATTAAGTAAATAAATTTTTTAGCATGTGAAAGTCCTTGTATTTAATTTGATGGGATGGGATGGGAAGCTGCGTCTCCCCCTTAAAGTCTAATTAACACAGAGACTATCTTCTCTGATGAGTTCATAAGCTGTTCACAGACAGTTGGGATGTAGCAACTTTGCAAGACACTGTTTAAAGATCTCTGACATCTGAGAAAGCCACAAAATCCAATAATCCTACTTTCAGAACTCCAGGGTGTCCTCTGAGATCAATCTCATATCTAAACATCACATAAAGGGAGTGCATTGCGTTATAGACTGGTTTCTATTGAACACCAAGTCAGAAGCAGCATTAGCCATTCTTGAAGATAGAGCTTTCATCAGGGGAATAGAAAAGGTTGTCAAATTCTGAAAATTTTACCCATGATTAAAGCGGTACTATGAAAATTGTTACGTTTTTAGCAAAGGTCAGTTTATCCTCCATCGAGCTCTCTTGAGAGTATCCAGCAAATTATTTATTGGGAACAAAGTTGAGCAGCTTTCATGTTATCTCTGTGCGTGAACAGAGCTGCCATTAATTCTGGTGTCTCTAATCACTGTGCTGCCATGTCAAGTATCCCTTTAAGTAGTCTTGGGTCCTGTTTTCAGTTGTGGTTTTGGTCCACATAGATTTAAGTAAAATTTCAAGGAGTTTTAAATACAGTGAAACTGTCTGAAAAAAAGCTTGTGTAGGTTTCGAAATATATAGGTGTTCTTGTTATCCTTGTGTCCGTATTTTCAGACAGCCACGCTGATATTTCACAGTGTATTTTTCATAGTGTTGTAAGTGGATCTAAGCATTTAAGAAATTTATACCTGCTCTGCAACAAAAACAGAACTAAAAAGGACCTGGTGCTATAAGTTTAAATAGGGCTGTTTAACCCAATATACCAGCCCTGGTGTGGAGTTATTCCAGAAGATCTCAGGGGAGCACAGTTCAGGAGCAGCTTTTACTTTGCTCCCGACAGGAGAAATTCTCACGCTGTCGGTCACAGAGTAACAAGGCACAGTAGCTCAGCCAGACATTTGAACCCATACCCTTGTGTACCTGTTTGCGTCGAAACTCACATCAAACTTTCTTAATTTGTTAGTTAATTTAAGATTGTAAAGACTTGCATGTGAAGATTCCATCAAAGTTTCTAATGTCTAGCTTTAATTCCACTTTTGAGTGGTGAGAAAATGAGTTTGTGGTTTGTTTTTTTTTTGGGGGGGGGGGAGTGGTGGTGGTGTCATTGTTTGGTTGTTTTTAAATAGTGTAGTTTATATGATTTTCTTGCTTTTCTTTCTTTTATTTTCCAAATATGTGTTTCTCTGCCTGAAGTCTACATACTAATTTTGGCAACATTTCTTTTGCGCTTTGAGTTGTTGCATCCACTGTATAAAGCATTAAAAGATTAAAACATATAATCTATATATAGCTAGCAAAGGATTGTAATAGAGCTTTTGAATGCTGCCCTTTAGGTTGTCTTACAATATTTAATATAAAGCTCTAAATTCTTAAATAACAGGTCCAGATGCAGACACAGCCTGAGCAAATGCAATCCTGTGTCTGCATGATCAAACTGTGTAACTGTTTATACAAACTGATATTTCTGTGTGCCTTATTAATCGATGTAGCAGTATTCAAATTCCACAATACTGCAGATACATTGCTGGGATTGTTAAACCAGTTGCGGTTTTCAAATATGCAATAGCGAAAGTCTCCTTGGATCTTAACCTCTGGATTTCTAATATTTACCTCTAAGAAAAAAGAGGAGTTTGTCTGGAAACTACATTGGATTCCGCCTCAAACTTTTAACGTTTTAAATTGGTCCCATGGTGGTCTCCTCCCTTCTTTCTAGTGCCTGTCTGTTCTCTCTGAGAAATATCAGCGTTGAGAGAAACAACATTTATGAGCGAAAGGAAAGTAGTAGCAATAGATGCAGTAAATTAAGCAGAAATATTTTGCGTAGAGCTAAGAATGGGTAGTATTGTGTACTAACTGTGCCAGACCTCAAAAAATACCTGTTTAACGTGTCCTCTGGGAAATATGATAAGTCGATGTAAATAATGACTACAGAATAGTCAGAGTAAATAAGATTTGTTTTCTTAAACTGGCAGTGAATAGATGACAGCAGTTTCTAATAGCAGTGTAATTCTGCTAGAATACAGATAAGGAGACACGAGTGTCTTCTGCATTAAAACCTGTCCAGAACCAATGCGTCGCTAAAACTTCTGATCAGCTGCTCCAAGTTGGCATTTGTCTCATAAACATCATACCTAGACAGCTATTCTGTATTTCCTCCAAGTGCTGAAAAAATTAAGCAAATCTGGGTTCACCACTCTGAAGATGATTCCAAAGTGCTGTGCTAATAGTCAGGATGTTCTGCTCCTTTTAGTATCTTTTAATACTGACAATATACACATATTTATCTACATGCACAAACCTAGTGCTGGGGCTTAGAGTTCTGAAATGCAAATCCAGTATTTGTGCTGTCACTTTAGAACATTTCCTAAAAAGTACAGCTACAGGTACTGTGGCTGGGGGGATTTTGTGGTGTCTGTATTGGAAAATCTAACTGTGACATGTCTTTTGGCTTGCGGAGTAGTCAATAGAATCATGTTTCAAGACATTTTAAAATTCTCTTTTAATTCATTGTAATGGTTTACACATATATTACATTTTCTACTTTATTCTTTGACTTGAGTCAATACATATCCAATGTAAGTGCAGTTCATTTATAAATAAATTGATATTCTGTCTCTCATTACCTATATTTCTAATGCATTCTGATACATTAGTAAATAGACTTGTCTGATTAATCATTAGCACATGAAAAGAATTAGCTGTCTGCTGCCAAATGGAACTATTGACAATGATAATAAGACCAGCTACTGTATCATCTGGAAGCTGGTGTTTTACAGGAAGGCTGAAAATGGGTGGGATTCCACTTGTACACTGAAGCTGAATGACAGAAGTCATCTGTCTGTGTAAAAGAAAAATAATAATTTCTCCATATGCCTTCATGTATTCCTACCGCTAAGATACAATAATGCCTTTGTACCACGGGTATTGATTGGACTGCTTTCATGCCATCTTCAGTTTGTTATTCAGACTGAGGGGAAAAAAAAAAAAAAAAAAACAAGATCAAATGTATTTTCCTTCAAAGCAACATGTGTGAGTTCCAAGGATAATTATGCAGAGGAAAAAAGAAAAGCAAAAAAATACCCTGTCCTGAATATTGTGTCATCTTGCGCACCTAGAAGGGTCACCACCCCAGCATGTCAAACTAGTAATGGGATTTTTCCTTTTCATTTGTACCATTTAAGAGCTGGACTTACAAACCTTCCAGTACAATTGCCATAAATATGCAAGTTAATTATATGATAAAAGCAGCAACGAAAAGCAGCTTAGACTTCTGATTCTTTTTGTAATGCTACAAGTTAAGAAATAGGAGTGCAAAATGCTGCTTAGCATGCTTATGTGAAGGTAACATTTAGTATTACCAAAATATTTACCCAAATGTTGTGAATAATTTTATCATGGCTAGTACAATATCTGCATTGTATGCTAAATATTTGCAGCAGGTGATGACACAGTGCCACCGTGCAGTGCTTGCACCTTTTCTCAGATGCTCTGCAATTCACTGCATTACGCAATGCTGGCAAGAAAGCTGAGTAGTATTTTTTTACCACATCGTTAGCCTTCCTGTGTTCAAATAATACACTGTTACCAAAGGCAAAAAGGTGTTAACCATATATTCTAACAATTTTTAATAAGCACTGTACGCACATAATTGCCGTAGCGGACCTGTTCCCTCCGAGAAGTCCGGTGTGGTGGGTGGCCTTGGAGGGAGCTTCTTGCATTTAATTTTTTGCACTTAGTCTTCGCCTTTGAAGAAGTGGGTAAAATTGTCATTATTTGAGACTTATTTTAGAACATCTTTTGAAAATCTGGACCTTGTTACCCATATTATGGAAAGTGGCATCTTCGTTTTTTAAAAATAAAACTGATCATTTCAAAATAAGTCCTTTTTCATGTGGTGTTGATTAGGCAAGTAAACACGAGTGCTGTGCTGAAGAGCAAACTTATTCATAGATAAGATAAAATAATTTTTGTGCATCTGTGATAGGTAAAAACTGATAGAGACTCCATTAAGAAAGTAAACAATATAAAATGTGGAATGTAAAAATATTCAGTCCCTCAATCCTTCCTGGGGACCTGAGGTATGATAGTGCTTTTGGGTTCCCTGATGATGAAAAGCAGCTGATACTTTACTGCAGCTTAGATTTCTGATTCTTTTTGTAATGTTTCGATTTAAGAAACAGGAGCGGAGAATGCAGCTTAGCATGCTTATGTGAAAGTAACATTTTGTTTGTATGGTTCAGTTGTAGATATGAATGCAGAAGTGGTGTGTGGTGAGCAGAAATGGTATAAGAAATAATGTCTGTAGATGTGTCATATCTAATATGCGTAGGATTAAAATACGCTAGAGTAATTAATGTATTATTAAACACAAAATACAAATAAAGGACAGGAAGCAACCAAAAACCCCAACCTGTGGGGAAAAAATTAAAAAAAATATGACAGCTCATATATGTATAGTTGTCTGTGGAAGTTGCACACTACTACCCATAAGTCAAACAAAATTTGCAAAGGAGCTGTTTTCAGATCCTTTTAAAATTCAGTTGAGAAGAATACATCCATATGTTAAATTTAGAGAAATTGAAAAGACTGGGTTTGTTCAGAATAAAGACCTGATCTGCAGTCTCGTTAACCATTCCCTCATTTATAACAGCGTATGAGTAAGGCCATTTATATTAATATGGATTCCCGGGATGGGGCTGTGAAGTTGGCTGCATTCAGCTTTGTTACTGCCGTATTTATAGTGTTTAGATTGCGCAGTATCAGTGCTTCCGAGGTTCACTTACCGGCGCTTTTGAGACTCTGTCCAGGGACCTAATTAGCGCTTGAATTTGCAGTTCTCTTGTAAGAAAACTACTACATTTAACATAAGTCAATGGGACTTTTACTTTTGCAAAGACTGTTGGATCAGGCTCTTACTGTATACAAGAAATATTTCAGCTCGATGACCTTCTCTTTGCCATATTTGAAACTGAAGCAAAAAGAAGGTCATTGTTTTATGAAAAATATTAAAAATTCATGATATGTTTTGGTTTCTGCACTTGGATTCCTGGAGTAAATAATACTAATGGTATATTTTCAACATGTCTCTTAGCAATTACTGTATATTATATAAATACTAGCAGGTAGCATACAGTAAATCTGTAACTGAAGAAATATTGACTCGAAACAAACTCATTTTAATTGAGAAACAGTGAACTTTTTGTGCCTTTTTACTAGCCTCAGATTCATGGTGTAACAAATCCTTAATTTCCTAAGACGGTACACGGAGAAACTGTAAAATGCCATTCTCAGTGTTCAGGGAATAAAGCAAGCAGAAAGACATTCTGACTAAAATAAACAACTTGACTAAAACCAATGCTGTAAAGTGCAAGTGTGAAAATCGCACTTTAACTGTGAAAGAGAAAAAAATGCATCCTCACTGTGAATAAAGATACACCTTCAGTCGCACGTACAGAAGGGAACAGAGTAGATAAATTCCAGCATAGTGCAAGGATGGATGCTCACGGAAGGCGTTGACAACAGACTATAACTTTCCATCACGACTACACGTTGCTTTTGTTTTCTTACTCAGTGCGATAACCTTGCTAAATACTGAATACACGATACTGGTGTTTTCCAGCAAATTACTTCTTTCCAGTACTATTTTGAAAAAGAATGCTCTGGAGCGCCATTTAGCATGTCCTAACTCAGAATTTTAGTTTGAGGCAAAGCAAGATGAGCTGTGCCTTGTTGAACAGAGCCCGTCCCTGAGCACGATGTCCCTTGTGCGCAGACCCAAACCAGGGTCAGAACTGGTATTAATATTTGCTTGGGAACGTGAGCGAGGTCTGTGCTGGCTCCTGGCAGGGGGAAGCGACGATAAAGGAACAGAAACAAGGGGTGTGGGGTTCCAGGGGCTCCGGCACACTGGGGCACAATTCTGCACCCAGGACCCCTCGGGATGCCTCAAGAAACCATGAGCATGAAAAACTGGGAAAGTGACCTTTTTCTTTCTGATATTTCAGGTTGTAACAAATTCCTTATCTTCTTCACTTGGTGACAAAAAGGTCTTTTTGAGAATATTTTGGAAAAAAATTCGTCATTTATTATTCTGATACTAGCAGTTAGATATCGCAAAAGCAAACATTTTAGTATTTATTTCCGTAAAATTATTGATCTCTACTTTCCTTTATCGTGGTTCTCCTCAAAAGATATGTGCTTATGCATATCAACTCTCTGCGCTTTTGATGTTCTACTTGTGCCAAGGGATGGAGCCACAGATAGAGAAGTCCCTTTTTCCAGAAACCTTTGCAGCCATTCCACCACCAAATTTCCGTTTCTTGTAGTGATGCAGGTGCAAGCCCTAATTCACGTCTCCACGTGTTGATCAGCTTTTATATGACACTGAACCCTCAGTGGAATTAGGGAGCAGTAAGGTGCTCTGTGCTTTGAAACACCAATTTCTGAAGGACAAGATCACATCTAATTTTTTTTTTTATCCAGCTCTGATACTTATTAGGTTTCCATGTGTGAAGTTTTAGTTTGAATTTCTCAAAGGGATCTTTGTTAAACATTCCCCTGTCAGCCCACCAGTAAGTCATTAAATCAATCTAAGTAACGTGTGTTTGAGGTTGTTGGTTGGTTTTTTTACTCCCTTTAGTAAATTTTTTCCCTGGTAAGCACAGGAGCTTACGTGGTGCTGAGTGTCTTTGTCTTCCTATGGAAGGTGACAACGTGGCACAGAGTGAGATTTTAAGTAACACTAGGTGGAATGACTTAAAAACCTGAAAATTGCCATAGTCAACTGTGTGTCTAAGTAGGGAAATAAAATCCGTCACTGTGCGCTTCCAAATCTGAGTTTCTCATGCCGCTGAAAGTATAGGACTGGGCTTACAGAGCAGAGGGTGTACCATAATAGTGAGCCAAGTCTTTCCACCTTACTTTTCTACCTTTGCTGTCCTTAGAGCAAAACAGGAGCTGTCTTTGAAGAGATGAAAGAAATTTCCCTTCCTTTGCTCTGTTTGTTTTAAAAGACGGAAGTAAGCTTGTAATTACTGAAATGTTCCTTACTTTAAAAGGTAACATAGACATTTTTAAATGACGGAGCAGTTTGGCATCTCTCTAGCTAAACGATTATTGGAAAACATGACAGTGAAATGTAAAGCGCAACTTATGATTTGGTGTAAATTTTATATGCAATATAATTTCATTTACTTGATAGGCGATACCGAATATCTTTAAGATTAGATTATGACCTTCTGCATCAAAGATAGTAGAATTTAATTTCTGAGGAATTTGAACAAATCCAGTGTGGAGAAAAACATCCGGTGGGGAAAAAATGCTAATATGGTGTGCCAGTGTTTTCTCATTTTGCGTAGGAGAGATGAAAGCGGAATTGCCCAAAGCTGGTGGGAGCAGGAGCTGCAGCTGGTTTAGCAAAGGGTTTGGGCTCCTCTCTCCAGTGCTGATTCCAAAGGGCCTTCGTCATTTTATCGGAGGCTCTTGAGTAAGACAGGACAATGAGCTATTCTAAAAAATCATCCTCTGAATATCCTCTATCCAAAATGAATGGGTGGTGCAGTGCTAAAGGTAGCTCTGTCAAATGGAATAACTTTGTTTTGTGAGATTTTTTATTTTGATTTTATGTCTTGTGTCAGCATATGTATGTTGTATGTTTATGGCAAACAATTAGTTGTGCCATTATTCTTCATCGAAACTACCACAAATGTGTTTTTTATTTTAAAGGTTGCTCTTTTCATTATAAATGGATTAGTATTTTATTTTATAAGCCCTAGCAAATGTTGTATAATGAAAAGGCTAACCCTTAAAATAAACTACATGCGTGTTCAGTGATTAAGTGGTTTGCTTATTTCCATTGAAAAGACTATATAAATTACTTAAAAGCCACATGGACATTATTTATGACGCTTATAGATTGCTTTTCAAAGTTCACTGACAGGGATTCTTAGAAGTTTTACTTGTACCAGGTTATACTAAAATATTTTAAATTATTTTTACTATTTTTCTGAGTGATAGATATAAAATGAGGTAAAATGGTCAGCACAGCATGTTTTGTTAGTTTGCTTCCAGGTAGTAATAATTCAAATTGACCATGAAAACAGCATTTTAAAAGTCCTCATGTTCTATTATATTATATTGTCTGGTATTTTTTTTATAACATAGCAATTAAATACACTGAAAAAGTGTGCTGTAGAAAGATTCTTAATATTAAAGTCACATGATATTTATATGTATTTATATAAATTTATTTAAATACTTGAAAGATATGAGTCAACATAAAAATATTAAGTATCTGCAATATCAGACAATAAGATTACACATTTATAGTAACTTTAGGCTTGGTATCATGAAAAAGGCTCAGGAAAAATGCATGCCAGTATCCTCATACTAACTTGTATTTATAACTGTCTTCCACACTGCAACCTATGTGACTTGTTCATTATTTCTCAGGTATATATTACCGATCAGTGAACGCTGTGTGAAAGTTTGTAAGACAGCAATTGGCATTTTTCAAAGCTGGATTTTTTCTATAGAGTCTTGTAAGAGGTAGTGCTTAAGTTTACTGAAAATAAACCTTTTAGTGACTCAGAATTGTTCTCCCAATTATCCTTAGAGCAACACTGGAATAAAAATGTCAGCAGATTCATTTTAGTTCACTAGTGGGTGCTGATCATATTCAATTAGATGAATTTCATGTGATTAATCCTCTCACTTTCAGGTTCACCCCACTCCCAAGAACACATGAGGTGTGTAAATGTTGCTAAAAAGTTGTTAATGGCGATGAATGAGCCAAAATTTTGATATCCAGCTCTAGTAGCGGCAATGACAAATCCCTTATTCATGTAACTACTCTAAAGAGTTTGTTTTCAATTCTTAGAAACTTTTGTTGAATAGTTGATTTTTTTTTTTCCTGCATGTGTATAGGAAGCTTCAGTAACGTTCATAATCTTGAATGCAGCATGTAGTACGCAATTTTGGATATGCAGTTTCAGTAAAAGTGCTGTTTTATCTCATCTAATGAATTTTGAAAAATACTACCGTTTTGAACAATGTCCCTATATTTTAAAATAGAATCTGCTGTTTCAAAAATAGTCTCAGCTTGAAATTCACACAAGCCCCTTAAATACATACACATGAAATATCATATAAATACCTAAAGATCTGTAATATTTCATATGGAATTAATAAAAAGGCTTGATGCATCACAAACAGACCTGGAACCTGGCCACTGTTTGGATTTGCCTCTTATAGTTGTCTTTAGATTTGAAACATGACTTCGTATCTGTAGATTAAAAAAAAAATTCAAACATACACTTGTATGACTATCTGGACTGCTTATGGGGAATATTTACATGACATTTTTCTTTCATAATTCCCTTTTCCTTTGCTTTCCTTTTCTCCTTCCATTAATAGAGCCATGATAGAATTGGCAGGGAGGAGCAGAATTCACAAAGTAGTTGAGTAGTTGAGTTTGGGAGAAATACCCAGCATTGTCTTTCTGCAAGTGGTGCACAAGCTAATGGTAGATTAGATATCCTTGTGGGTGTTTTCTTAAAGTGTTAGTTAGTTTTAGAAACATTTATTCTTCTGTCGTTTCAGCCGAAAATGAAAAACATAGTAGAAATGACTGTCCTAATGAGATCCTCAAGAAGAAAGCACAGCAGCATGAGCTGGACTGAATGCTGGCTTTCTAGACAACAGAATTCTGTATGAACTGATACTTAATTTAAAAAACAAACAAACCCCAAGCAAACAACCAAAACCAAACACAACACCTTCCCCAAACCCTTTTTATTCATTACATTTTTTGTTTTCTCGTTAGTGGAAAGAGGCAAGGACTAAATGAACGCTATTGCAAAGAATAATGGCTAGAACAGATGATAAAGGAAGCTGATATGTACAATAATTTTATGCAAATGAACTTTCAAAAATTCCACAGTTATTTATTTTTTCCTCAAACCAAGAAAAGAGAGAAAAATACACTATGTAACTAAAAACCGATGCCTGGCTATAACTTGAGAAGCCCTAGAGAATTTTTAGTGGTTTCTGGTAGACGGATGTGACGCAGTTCCTGAGAGCTTGATAAAGCAATCCTTGAGGTCTCCTTCTAAATCCTTGAAAATCCTCTTCTAAAGGGGGTGATCTTCTGGCAGCAGAACTATGCAGCAGAAAAGACAAAAAAATAATAACAACCATTAGTTTTGAGCACAGATGGAGACTAAAAGGCACTCAGGAGGCAAAGTGATCAAGAAGGCATCCATCATACCCAGTGTACACGCTGTAGAAATTATATGAAGGACAAAAATAAAAGTGCTCAGCCTTGGGCAAGGTTCTATGCTGTGGGAAACAGAATCACTCTCTATCACAATGCCGACATGCTTGGACGGTAGGAGCATTAATATATCAAGTGATTGAAGACATGGGGTTCTCATATGATGAGAAAGATGCATATAGGGTGATTTGGAGAGATCTGAGGCAAATGCATGTAAAGTATATGTTTGTGGCAAAGGAAAGCTTCCAGCTCTTTTCCTTCCAGCTGTTTCCAGTAAGCACACTCAGACCAGTTCTAGTCTAGCTGGATTACAGAATTATAGTTACAATTTAGGCTTATCAGCTGTAGAGATTTAATGGGAAAGTATGGCCAAGTTTTGGAGAAATGTAGTAACACCATTCTGAAGCTACTGAACGAGTAGGTAGTTCATGAAAAAATTGGTAAACAAAGGGGTTATTGTTTAGAGAGGACACAACAGAAGGCAGAAGGGTCAGGGCAAACCAAGGGATTTTTCACAGTGTTGAAACGCAATCATTTAGCATACTAATTTAAGCAGATTATACCCGTTTATTTTTCATGTCTGAGGGAAAATGAGAAAAAAAAATCAGTACCGGTTAGAAAGACAATTTTAAGAGTTACCTTGTGGTTCTACTGCTCAACAGAGAACACTGACCAATGAACTCACATGCTGACTACCTGCATGTGGTTAGAAACTGCATGGATAGAATGTCTGTTGCTTGAGCTGCTATGATCTCTTTGCACATCTCAACGCTGGGCAGCTTTATTCTTCTTGGGTCACTTGTTGAAGGTGAACAGCAATTGCCATTTTGGAATAAGGCAACACTGACATGGCCGTTTCCTACTGTGACTTGACATGCGCTCACCGTGGACAGCAAAGATGATGACTGCTCATCTCTATGTTGTGATCTGTAGTGTACACAGGAAGATGCATATCTCTTAAATTTTCTTCTGATTCTTTTATTCTAAGCCATTTAGACAAAGTATAAACCAGTCAAAGTTATTCTCAGCCAAGCCCTGACAATAACGAAGCAGTAGCATGGTTTGCCTTCCTTCTCCTTGCCATCACAGGCTAATGTTGGACCTTCTCGTGCTTCTTCAAGAACTCTGACTTGCGTGCTCATGTCTGCATAACTCAAATGTGTGAATGAATATTTTAGCAAAAGGGACATCAAATATGATACCTTGGTCTTGTTATGCTACTAGCAGTTGTAGAGTAGACCCAATCACTTTCTGAAGAACAGAAGTGTAGAATAATTTCCATACTGCAGATGAGTTATTTCTAAAGTGAATCACCTGTATGAGTATTCACCCTATAACTTAAAACTAGAGAAAGTGGGAAGAGGAGGAGACAGAATTGTAGGTTTCTGGCAATTGCAGGTTTTGTATAGAAAGAGGGATAAGTATTAAGAAATCTGTTCAAATCACAAGACACTGTATTTCCCTGCTAAGAATTGCTTTTTTGTTTATTATGTCCTGCTTTTCCAGTGTAATTTTTTTTTTTAACAATTGTTGCCATAAAAATCCAATCAAAAAAATTTGACTTTTCAGAACCTTTCAAAGATACTTGTGCAGCTAGTACTAAGTAGAAGAAAAAACCTAACATTTCAGCTTTCATTGTTTTAATTCAAAATTTCTTTGGGTATTTTTTTTTTATTCATTCTGTTAGTAGTTCTCTTTCCAATGTGGGTTTTCTTTCTGTCTCTGTTAGTTCCTTTCCATCTAAAAGAAAAGAAAATTGAACAAAATATATTCCTGTGACTTTCTGAAAATTCGTAGTAAGACATTAGAAGACCAGATGCTATAGTCTTATAAATTAAAATGCATTGTATACAGCCAGCTGTACCATATAAACTCACCATACCGTGCTGTTCTGTGAATCCTTATTTGTTTTCAACATCTGCTCAGACCTATCCATACTTCCCAGATGTTAATTATTATTAATCATATACTAGAACATATTTTTGTTTGAGATTTGACCCAGTAAGAAAGATGTTACAGTGTACTTACTGTGGGCTTACTAAAAAGAAAATTTTGTTCTATTTATCCTTTTGCTGATTACTGAAAATTGCTTTACCTTCCTGCATATTTCTTAGCTTGGAAAAAAACCTTAATAGTAGGTTAATTTATGCAAAAATATTATGGATAATAAATTCCATATAAATATCCTTTTTTTTCAGTTTGAGTTGATTATTCACTTTTACGAGAAAATGTTGTAGTGTCTGGCTCTTTGGTATATGTCCTTTCCTATTGGCATTTCAACATTCTTGTACTCTACTATTCTAATTTTTATTGGAAGTTACTAAATCCTCCTCTAGGCACATCACTTACCAGAGTTTAAATAAGGCCTTTGCATGATCTCCAAAACCCATTTTGGCTTTCCAAGTCCTAAGGTGACACAATCAATTAAAAATAGAATACTTGAAATTCAGAGTTAAGTGTTTCAGCTGAGTCTGCGTTTTCCTATGTAGATCCTGCAGAGCTTCGCAGTTCGAATTAGAAAATCCAAGGATAAATCCAAACCAAGAACTTTGAATAAAGCAAAGCCAGGGTGACATGTTTCTAAGATGTTCCAAATGCCACAAAACATGTGGCAATGACCTAGAGGGTGCTGGGATCCCTGCAGACGGGTGGGCAGGATTCCCATTCACCTCCAGAGGGTGTTGGTTTTCACGTTAGTTCTGAGAAACTGGTGGCATCTCAGAATATCCTGTGTCCAGATCTGCTCCACCAGCACCAGGAAAGAGAGACTGGGGTTAGAACAAGTCCAGAGAAGGGCAGTGAGTGTTTGTAGGAAGGCAGGGAGTTTTCTGACGGGACAAGGTTGTAATTGCTCAGCTGGACAGAGCGGGGACTGACGGGAGGTACAGAGCAGCGTTGTGGCCGTGGAGCCACGAGCCCCTATAAACCGGGCAGGATCAAATTTAGACTGGAAATACAAGAGGTTTGTCCCATGGCACAGAGCAGCTCTTTCCTTGGGCTGTGACCCCGAGTTTTCCCTGGGAAAAGCCATCCCTGAGTGGGCTGGAGGTTTGTTGGTCTTGGGGGTTTGTTGGTCTTGGGGGGGTTTGTTGGTCTTTGGGGTCGGACCTGCTGTGGCTGTTTTCCCGTCTCCCCGCAGTTCATGCAGAGGACACGTGCCCCAAGACTGGCGCTTTATCACAAGCGGGCTGGTCATTGAAATACTTTCCTCTCTGAGGGTTTGCTCTCCTATTTCTCTGAAAGCCAAATAAGGTAGAAGGGAATAATTCCTTCCCTATATTTGGCTGCAGCTGGTGTATAAATAGTGGATAAAAGGAGGCATGTGGCTAGAAGTAATTTTTAAGAATTGAATGTGCATAAAGTGTGTAGATTTTTCCATCCTTCGTTCACTTCATTAAATGCAAAGCAAGCAAAGTTTTAAAATAACTTTAATAAGTGTTTAATAGTTCCTAACACATTTGAATGGAAATCGTTATATTATGTTTTCCATGTAGGAGATACTATTAGGCAATGATTTTGAACTTAATATTTCAGTATTATATCTACCATTTAAGTACTCAAACTTTTGAAATTCAAACACTTTTGGGGATTCTGAGAGCCTGATTTTTTAAAATATACATTTTTAGTTTGTAAAGGTTTTCAGTGCACTTTGAAACATATATACATCAGGCTTAGAGGCAAAAGGAAGCACCGAGTGGTAAATTACTAGTGACTGAAATAAAACAGTGTTTCAGGATCAAAGTGCGGGCCAGCATTAACACAAGCCTTTCTAAATTTTTGAATGTTTTCAATTCTACGGCTAAAATTGATGCCAGAAGAGTTAGATTATATTTATTTAATTTCCCCCTTTTTATCATCACAAATTCGCTGAAACATGCAGCACGTAACACACTCTGCTTGTATTTCCCTGGGATGTATGTAGTGAAAGCATGTGAGTCAGAGTGAAACTTTGTCTTCAGAAGTGTGAACTGAAAGTACCTGGTAACCATGAGAAACTTAAAACAGATTATATGAAACTGTCCAATATGGTGTCACTGATTAATAGTGATTGAGTCTGTAATAACCATGCAAATGTAAACTATTCATTTATTCCAAATACATGTGAATTGGGAGAACGATATCTCATATCATCTGATGTTGGTCTATTCACTGCATCATAAAAATTAATTTGTCTAATTAATGACATTAGTCCTTTTATACATGCATAATTCATATTAATTGATAGGTCTGCCTAAAAAGAGTACCTTTTGGAAGAAAAATGATCCTATTAGTACGAGTTTAATCCAAATCAGGGCTGACAAAGCATGGTGCTTTCAAGGCTTATCTCCAGCTTTGTTAATTGTCATAAGCATTCTAAATTGATTATTCTTACATTAGCATGGGACATTTCATTCATCAATGCTTTGCTGTAAAGAAAATTTGTCTAATGGATTTGGGTAGCAGCACTAAATAAGTGTGTTGGCCCATTTTTCCATTGTAGCTACAGGGGTATTCGAAGCATATTAATTCACTAATGCTGGAAAAATTAACTGCTAAAATATATAGAAATATCATACAAAATTAGATTTCTGACACTGAATAATTTTTGTGATATTTCAATAGTAAATGAGTATGTGCACTAGCACTTTTATTGCTTTTCTGTTTCACAGATGCCTTGATAAACAGCCAATGATAATATTTCTTATGAGCGATGTTGCTTCACCTCCCAGGGCCACAGGGGCACAAAGTATAGGATAAATTAGTTAAAAATGCATTTTAAGTTGCTGCTTGGAGGAACAAAAATTATAATGTAGTCAGGCTTTATAATGTACAACCTTATAGTTAGAATTTTAATAATTTATGTGCAGATGATCAAGTTTACTACTGGTCAAGGAAAGAGTTCAGACACAGACCGAGACTTTAGCGAAGGAAGTGGATTTTTAAGTGTTTGTTGCTCTTTCTGACGCATCAGTTACAGTCGTGATTTTTAAGAAATATATTCATAAACACAGCGAATACAATCTTTACAAATTCATCTGGTTTCTGCTCAGAATGGGAGGGATTGACTTTCAAAAGCTACGCTCCTTTTGTAAGTATTGGCTCTGCTGGCAAACGGAATGCACTTTATGTGCACTTTTTATGATGCTCTAGTTTCTTTTCCCCATTCACCTGATCTTTGTTTGTCTTGCACTTTCTCGCATTCTGTTAATCATTTGGAGCCACTGTGGAATCAAATCTGCGGCAGTGCCAAGAATTTCAGGAAGCTTTTTATAGCAGTTTGCAATTGAAGGCATGCATCATAAAAGGAGTGGGGAGGAAGGGAAGATGTTGTCCAAGAGACGCCAAGGGCCAGTTCTCTCCAACTCTACCATCAGTGCAGGTTTTTCCACTTTGTTGTGCCTGTCGTTGAACAGCAACCCATAAAACGGGGCCGTGCTTGACCTCCATTGCTTCTGCTGTAGTTTAAAAGGACCCACGAAGGAAACAAAAATGTTTTTCCCTGTTTCTGTTTATCTCAGTATTGGTCAGAGGAAGTTCATTAACATTTCGGTTTAGCCTTGGAGCTTTGAGGTTCATTCTGTGTTTGTACAGGGCTTCGGATCCTCAATACCAAAGCTGTTTCTATGCCTTTGCTGCTTTATCTTGGCTTCTGAGTTCCATGAGGCAGGTTGGAGATGTTTTTGTCATTTTAAACACTACCAAAAAGAGATCTTGAGGTTTTGATCTTTGTATTGTATAATCAGATTCTCCTTCGGTCAGTGAGAGCAGCATATTAAAAAAAAAAAATGCAGCTGAACAGCTGGCTGGGCTATTTTCCATTCTTCAAACACAAAACTTAGATAAAAGTGAACAGTGTTGGTTTGAATTTAGTCCCATGGGAAGGGATTTTCCTCTTGCTGATGAATTTTATGCGGGGAGTGCTTTGTTACTCTGTAATAAACCCCTGACAGTTGTAATTGTACAGCGTAGGTTGGTTCTTCAGTTTGCACCAAGCAAGGAAACAACAAAACCTTATGCCTCATGGTTCTCACGTTACAATGCAGACACTTAGGAACTTACTGTTTATGCAGAAACACAAGGGCAGGGACCCCCTTTTTGCTTGCACGTTCTGTAATCCCAGCTCATTTCCGAAATAAATGGTACCACTTCAGTTTCATTTGGAATATGTATCTTAATACTGTAAATGCAAATCCTGTTTAAAAATGCACTTAGAATCTGAAAAAAGTCCCATGATCATCTCCCTCCTGAATGCCATCTTTTATAGTTTTGCTGTCTGCATTTATCGCCTTTGACTCAGATCCCATCCTGATTTCTAAATTATATATCCTAATAGCTGAAGCGAGGATGGATTGCACCTTCAAGTTTATATCCATTCCTGTGGTCTAAAAAAAAAATCCCTTTGTTCCAATCATGACTGGGTTTTCACATCCATTTTTAATCCATATGCCAAGCATTCTCCATAGGGTTCAAATTTCAGTGAAAAAGGAACACTTCTGAAAGTTGTTCAGTTTGGTTTACAGTAGACAATGTTTGGGAAAGACAGAGATATTGCATATCCCAAAACTAAAATATACCAGATGTGCAGCTTTATTCTGGTTAAAAACAGATCAGAAAAAAACATATATAATATTCTTTGTTTCCTAAAAGTAATTTAATATTGCTTTCAACAGAGAATATGATACTCCAATTTTATATAGTAAAAAATGGAAAAGCTATATATCTATGATAAAGAAGGAAATGAAAACAAATGACCTGTGTTTAAAATCCAATAAAATTAAACGAATACCTTCATGTCTGATATTAGTTGAATACGTACTTCTAAGTCATGTAAGAATTAATTACCGTTCAAGTAACGTAATTTACCAGTGCCTGCATTTAACAGATTGCTCAGGTTGACATGGGAGTCTGGTAATTTTTATTATTTTAAATGAATGGAACTTACAGGTTTTTACTGGTCGTTCAAGGAAGTATTATTGGGTTCCAGTATGCCTCTCATGTGCTCTGAGTTTGAAGGATAAAAAGCAAAGGGGTAGTTTTTCTCATTAAACACAACAGTGAAACAAGATACTCCCGTCTTCTTCCTTTACACCACAAGAAGTAGAACACATTATTTCCTCCAAATGCTTTTGTTTGTTAGAGGTTTCCGGTAAGTTTGATTGTTTTAAGAGAAAGGAGGAGGAGTTGAATTTGTTGGAAGATGTTTAATGATCTTAGAGTTGTTGTTACCTTGGAAGTGTCTGCAAGACGTTTTCCCAGGTTGACAAGAAGAAGCTCTTAAGATGCGTTCACCTTCAGATCTTAGAAATCATGGTGATGATTGAAATGTGGGACCTTCACAGACTAAAAATACGTAATCTACTAAACTGCTTTTTGACCGTATCTTTGTTTAGAGTGAGATCAGGCTATCTGAGCTATCCTCTGTATTCTCTGCTGTCTTGATGCGTTTCGTGTAAGACACAAATGTCTAAGCATATATATTACTATCTTTAGGTTTCCAGCCATGATTAGGATTGTGGAAACTATCAGGGTTAGAGTGTCACGAGTTGGAGTTCTGGGTCAGCTGGTTGCAGCTTTAAAATCTAAGCCATGAAATTCACATCCTATTATGAATTCTGACTGCAGTGTTATTTGGGGTTTTATTTTAGTCTTTTATTTGGTTATAGTACAATGACAGGAACAAAAAAGATCAAGTGACAAAAATGAGTCAGAAGGATTTTCCCAAATCTGGCTCCCTGTTGAATAACAAGCTAAAAGCCGTCCCACAAGATTGGTGCTCCTGCTGGGTGTCTGTGACAAAACCAATGAATTTACCGTGGAACAGATCTCTTATTGGATAAATCTCTGCTCCAAATGTCATTTCTGTATGACATCTGTCTGGCAGTGTGTGCTAAATCCACACAGAGTCCTCTTCCGTAAGCATCTCCAGAAATATTATTTGCAGGAACTTAGCTATGATTGGCTAAATGAAAAAATCTAATGGCTGTGTACTTCCCAGAAGCAGGTGGGCTTAGGACACAGTCTGGTGGATTTGTAGCTTTATCAGCCAACAAAAGCAAGGAAAATCCAAGTGTGGTGCTGGTTTGGCTGTCACATTCCTCTACATATCTAAAGGCAAAGGAGGTGATGAACAGAAGAATCCTGATAAAGAACAGGCTTATGCTTGGAGAAGAAAACACCAATGTAGTCTGTTTCTTCTATGTTTATAAACCCTTTGTCTGCAAATGCCTATAACTTCTCATTTTAATTGGAATGAGGAGAGAGAAAGGAGTAAGAATAGTTCATATGCTGCTTTCTGCTCTCCAAAAGTCAATCCTGAAAGAGAAATCTCAAAAGATCGTGCTTGCATCACCCCTGACTCAGAATATCTGTATTTATTCCCACAGTACAGTGCTCCATGATGCGTTGATTTAGTAAGACTTGGCTCAGATTCCTAATGGGAGAGCCTTCCACGTAAGGCTCAGCAACTGGCTTACTCCCACTTCTTGTTTAGGTGACATTCTTCCTCCAAATAAACCATCTGTAGGCTGGCGAGAGGAAGTGACTGAGCAGTCATGGAGACTCAGAGAGAGGATCTTCCTCTGCAGCCTCATGGATTGTCTGTAGCTGTTAGGTTAGATTCTCCAGATTGAAATAATGACATTTCAAAAGTCAAGTAGTGATATCAGTGCGAAATCGCTGATAGAATATAGAAATGAATTATGTTAAATTGGAGGTGTTTAAATAACCTTTCAAGTTCCGGCCAGGTTACTGTTGATGATGTTCTCAGGGCCAGCAAACTGGGAATTCTGGGAGAATAGGTTTGAGGGGTTTTCTTCTGTTTACTGTGTCATTTCACTATAATTTTAATTTTGAGCCATCAGAACACAATAAAAACTGCTTGTCAGAAATAAAGCGTGGCTTGGCAAAGCAATGCAGCAGCTCTTGTGTACGTCAGGTTATTGCTTTAGAATCTGACATGCCAATTACACCATGCTCTGTTACAAATTAGTGATGCCATGTTTCACTCTATGAGAACTATTATGAAACGCTGCTGCAGATAAAGGGCATCATATGGCCAAATGTTTTTGACCATCCAGAAGGAGATAAAAGGTTTGGATTATCCAGGAGACAATCAGATCTTCTCTGTCCTAGCCCTAAATGAAATACCACCTTCTAAAACGTTGATGAAAGATCACCTTTCCCACGTTTCCCCTCTTCCCCCATTCCTTTGTAAAGCAATTTCTAAGTAAACAATGCCCTACCACCAAATAAGTGTTTACTAAGAATAAAAATTGAATTTGGTCTGCCTGTTGACAAGCTGATTGATTTGTGAGCTCTTATGACTGAATCCTTTCCTAAATGTGCTCTCATTTATCATGTGTAAGATTGTTTCGGAATCAATACCAGCTTAGCACAGAAGCAATTCTGCCATGGACATTTTGAAAACAACTTGCCTTCTCAATATTGCTGCTAATTTTTTCAGGCAGAATTATCGGAACAGTTTAATTGTGCTTCACAAGTTAGCACATGCCTATACCAGGTTCTGCTTTGAAAGGATGATTTTCAAAGTAACTTCTATATATCATCTTTTTAAAAGAACAAAAATAGATTAAAATTGGATTTTCCTTCCTCTTCTAATGGAGAAATCAGATCGAACTTTCTCTAGTTGTTAAATGTGCCCTTTGAAAACCCATTTTCCAAAAATTGGATTTCTTAAATTAGCTTTTTAACATAATTATTAGCATTCTATTGGAATGAGTACCAGAAAGCTGTCTAGGAGAAAGCCTGCTTGTGTATTTGTCCCTTTTCTTCTGCAGCGCTTGCAAGAGTTTAGTTACTTGATTAAACACCCATAAATTACATTTTAAATAATGGAGGAACACTTTAAAGTCAAATATAGTACAAGGAAGGGAGGAATAAGGAAAGAGAGGGAGACGGTAAGAGGTTCAGAGCTCCTCAAGGAGTTCGCATGTTATCTCGGGGCTGTGCAGAGGGATGGAGCCGAGCGGATCCTGGCCCCGCTCCGTCCCCTGTCCCAGGGCAGGGTGCCCTGGCAGCGATGGGGACAACGGTGCAGAGAGGAGCAGACGTGGGTGACGCTGGGGACCAGACTGCCAGCCGGGAGGGAGGGCTGGGCAAAGGAATACTTGGTGCCAAGTATTTGCCTTTTGCAATCAAGTGTGGGGTTTTTTGCATATTTTCTCACCTTCAAACAGTACTTGTATAACAAGCGGTCTGGATATGGCAGGATCCAGAGAAAGTAAATCAGAAATTTTATTTCAAATTTTATGATTGCTCAAAAAAACTTTCAGGTTTCACTGTGCTTTTTAGATTTCTGCTGTGCTGGTGGGAAACACTAAATCATGACTGCACTGAGCGTATGCTCTCGCTCCACTTAGATCAACATCATATGTTTTTCTGTAATTTTAATTAGAGCAAAACAGTATTGTATGATTTACCCATGAAACCATTTAAATCAAAATTAAGTTTATGGAATAAATTCAGCATGCTGATGGAAAATAAAAAGCCAAATAGTCGAAGTGCTGAAACAGTTGAAGGTACTTGCAGGTGATTAGTACTGGACAAAATGATAAGTAGAAATCAAAAGAAGAGAAATAAGCATTTAAATAAGTATTATTACTGTACTGTGCAGTATAAATTTGAATTAGATCTGGGGTTTAGCTGTGTTATAATTGGTGCAGACAAAAACTGTGTCCTAGAGCCAGAAGTATGACATTTTTCAAAAGTTTCCACTTTATGCTAAATATGTGTATGTTCAGCTATCATTCTCAAAAGAAAGGAGTACTATTTTTATGAAATATCTATAACAACCTATTTTTGTACCATAAAGTGCTATTAGGGCTTACCTCAGAGTGGGAGATGATGATAATGTATACATGCAGACAGATAAATGATTCAATTCTTACTTACAAGAAGAGCTGACAGTGATTGCTTATGCTCATTTCCTTTATGCACACTATGCAGAGTGGGAAACTCCAGGTTTTGTGGCCTTTCATGTTCTCCAAAGTAAATCAGTCACTCACATAATAATTATTAATTATTTCATGTTGGCAGGCTGTTGTACTGGTTTATGACAGTTGAAAGTACCATACAAAATGCAAAAACAAATGCATGACAGCTCCAGTGATGGCACAAATAATCATCAGTTGTTTGTGAATAACTGACCAAGTAAATTGAGATATTTGCTGTTGACTCAACTCACTGGAGTCTCAACCTTCAGCATTGTAGATTATGAAGCTGAGGGTACGCGACAAAGGTTTTGGTTCATATTACAGTGGATTTATCCAGGTCATATTTGGGTCTCTACCCCTGTATATTAAGAACATATGTGGTTAAAGTTTTATTATGCAAGATATACACCAGTTGGTTGTGAATTTCTTGCATTGTGCTGACTCCAGTATTTAATTTCAACTTCAGCCCTCTCAGAGCTGTGGTGTTTGGAATATTTGTGATTTTAATCTGAGCTCTTTATCCTGCTGTGCTTTCAAACTGGACTCCTAATCACCTAGCTGAGCTGAACTTTTCATCTGGGGAAGGCTGTGAGGTATCCCAGCCAACGATCAAATACCCTCCACTGCTGCGCAGCGTGGAAGCGAGCCAAAGCCATCGCCAAACGCGTGGTGAAAGGGGAGAGGGAGCTGTGATGTTCTTAATACTCTTCCCTGTTAGGAAGCTCCTCTGTAGCCGCTGAATCACGGATGTCTGCTCGTAAGGCACGCCCTCTCTGAACAAGACCATGGTGCAGAGAAGATATTATAGCTGCTGTCTGCATCAGGTGTTCCTCAGGAGCAGCTGGAGAACAAGGAGGCCAACACGTGGTTGGTGCCACCACTGTCAGGTCTATGAGAAGTGACCCTGTCACCTCGGCCTTTTTGGAGGCTGCCCGCCCCATATGTGTTCTTCCCCACCACTAAATTTCCTTCCGGCAGGGTTGATAACGTAGAATAGAGGGACAGAGAAGGTATTTGGTCTCTGCTTTTATGACTTGAGAAGATTAGCTTCTGCACTTAATTCCTTATGGGGTTGGCTAAAGAGTAGTTTTTACTTGAAGGATCTGCTCGTGCTACTGGATGCCATGGGGAGAGCTGGAAATGATGAATAAGTGTGTTCTTGATCTTGGTTTGATAAGTCTCATTTTCCATTCCTTTTCTTTTATTGACTCTTCTAAAACATGGTGTCGTGTTTTTATGGTCCCAGTGCCAAAGCAGGAGTGCTGAGCTCTTGGGATATCCGTGTAGTAATACTTGTGAGCAGAGTGCTCTTATCCACACTGCAAAGCATACGTTGTGCTTCTGAGTGCTTCAGCTCTTAGCAACAAGCCACTGATGCTTTTTTCCCTACTTATAAAGGATGTACAAAGAACATATGAATGGCTCTATGACATATATGGATGCTGTGTATCCATACTCTAGTATTATTTTAAAGGGAAAGGTTGCTACACAAAATAAAAACCTCTTTTAAAAAAAAGTCCACAATATATCACTATAATCAGGAAGTTTATTCATTTATAAACATATCTTTAGCATCTCAGTCATATGCAACCGAGTTATCATTGTTTATATTATGTAGATGACTCATTTCCCTTTCAAGGACGTGCAAATCATGTCATATACAATATCTGACCTTTCTTCTTCCAGTGTCTACAGGCCACTATTTGATTATTCAAAGCAATGCTTACAGTAACGATAACAACGTCAAGCAAAACAGTGCAGAAGAAAAAAAAATGTCCCTTAAGGATGACTGATATTAAATGCATGCAATATTAAAATATGACTGCAAAAGCAATACTGAGAAAAGTTTAAAATAACAGTAGAAGAGACCACTTGGAAATTAGGAACAGCATGGGAAAAAGAGCAGTGTGGAGCAAACTGTCTAAGAAACCCAAGTTTTTTCCAGATGAATTTCAAAACATGAAAGGACTGTCTTTGTGAAAATGCAGATTCAAACAGGGAGGCTGTAAGCAATGCAAATCTGCCACGGTTTCAGATTGCAAGCCAGACAATGTCCCTCCATGACTTCCCCTCCTGACGCAGATTTGCAGAGTGCTGACCATTGTGTGTCGGTGGTTGTCTCTGGTAACACCTTTGAAGGGAAAGGTTTGTTTGCAGAGTTTTGCCATTTTCCATGTGTCTTCTCTAACCGCGGTCATTTGCAACGTCATGGAACTACCAAAACTATGCCTTCAGGGGTGCCTGGTGTTACCCCAGATGTAAGACTCCATCCCTTTGGGTGTCAAGCATCAACACAGTGTAAGGTTCTGTTAGATTGGGTAATGGGTATCTGTGGTGGCTGAACAGCAGAATATTCAGATTGCATAGCCCATATTAGCAAACCAAACCAGAGTCTTGCTGAGCTCTGCACTGAGGTTGCTCGCTAGCGTGCAATGATGAGCCGTGAAGGGGTCCAGCTCTGGTCTGGAGCTCTGGGGACAACACGGTGGGGTCTGAGACAGCTTGTGGGTTTGGCTCCATGTCACACGCAGCAGCTGCTTCGCCTTCAAGGGCAGTGTGGCTGTGTCTGCCTGGGGTGATGGTTCTGCGGGGCTGGGCCCGGCGCCACGGCAGCCATGGGGAGTCCCCGTGCCCCACGGCAGCCATGGGGAGTCCCCGTGCCCCACGGCACAGACCGCGTGTGACATGGGCGCCCTCCCCGAGGGACTGAGCCTCGGCCGGGGAACCCTGCTCCCCTCTCTTCTCTATAAGCACTGTTTGCCACAGGATGCTTTTTTTTTTTTTTTTAAATATCTTTTAACTTCATTTCCATTACTTTGACTCATTCTGTTTTGGTGGAAAATCTGTATTCTTTTTTGTATAAAATCTCTGTTTATGACATGTGTCAGGACAGCGTATAAACTCCTGCTGAATCCCACCTGTACTTTTAATCTTCTTGGAAGCAGAGTATTTTACTAGCAATGGATGTTATTGCAATGATTTTAGTGTGTGTGGTTTCCTAATTTGCTAACCTTACTATTAAAATTAATATTTAGGTTTTATATCTTTCAAATAGGAATAATGATGTTAGTTATCTGATGTTTATGTCTTTCAGTCACGAAAATGTTCCTATTTAGGCTGTAACAGGCCACACACATGTAATCACAATAAATAGCATTTAATATGTTTACAGTAGTGGAAGGATGAGGTTAACTTCTGTTTTTATATTGATGGACTCAGCTGGGCTTGGAATACTATTGTTTACAATTAGCTACATTTTTGTTGTTGTGCTTTACCCTCAAATTAAATCTTTATTTCATCAACTAACCCTAGGGATTCCCTGTTATAATCAATGTAATAAACAGCATTAGTTAATAGCCTATAGCTGATGTTCATTCGTAATTAGGCTTGTGTTTAAAGAAGAATAATTTTCTAAATTTTACTGCAATAATTTTCCTTTAGATTTATTTATGAAAGGCAGGATTAAAAGTTGACTATGGTTTGTCTTGTCTCCACATGTCTTTAAAGCAAGGTCACTCGAATGGGACAGCGTTTTTCAATGTCGTTTTTTAAGCATAATTTTAGAAGGGAAATTACTAGCACTCAATATGGGCTGGGCACCTAACTACCAAATACTCATTCAAAAATCTGCTCTACTACTTTGTCAAACTCTTGTTAAAGAGATGGCTAACATATTGACTGCCCACATAAGACCAGAGCGTATGGCAAGTATCAATGACACCCTACTAAACAGAAAAAAAGTAGGAGCAAGATGCAGTGGGCCAGGGCACAGATAACAGCCTCCAAGTTAGGTTTTACTTGATGAAAAAAAATGGCCAGAGGCAGAAGTCCTGCAGGACTGAAATATAAACCTTTAACAGCAGTTCTCAGAATGCAGGTGACCCCCAAAGCCTTTTGTGTACAGCAGGCAATGGGACATCGAGTGAAAGCTGTCTTGCAGAGGAGTTATTAACTTTACCCATTAAGTTACCCTTCATTGGGTAATTTTTGAAAATTTGTAAATGCCTGCCTGTGCAACGTTAATTTAAATCTGATGAGGTGATCTGTACAGTTCTGATCTCTGATGAAAGCAATCTCATAAAAAGCTTTAACTACTAAAGCAAGACATGAACAAAACCACTTCCATCATCTGAAAGAAAATAAATGGAAAGAGTGCTTTATATCAAGTTAGTCAAGTATTCTTGACTAACCAAGAGGAACGGCAAGCTGAAAGGTCCCAAACTTTGGGTACGCTTCATACATCTTGTCAAACTAAGCATATTTTCAATAAAACAGAATGTGGCAAATCTACGTGCATCTCAGACTAGACCACTGAAGTTTAGGAAAAGAATAAAAACGAGAAAGGAGCTGACAAGAAAGCTGATAGATTGTTTAGGTGTGGATGGTTTCAAGCATATATCTGTGTGAAACTCAGGACAGCCCTGAGCAAGTCACTCTGGTAGTACAAGTCATCCAGCTTGCACCGTTAGTACAGTGCTTTATTTCGATCCAGCTTGTGCCACGTAGATTTACTCTTTGAAACAAGATTAATTTCCCCTAAACCCACTGCTAATACTCTCAAACCTCCTGCTTATGTGACTGGTTTCCTGCATTTAACTCTGGGAGGAAGTGTCGATCCACCCCTCGTGCGTCTCTGGTTAACATTCCTTGCTGCCAGCTAGTATTCAGGCTGGACAAGCTGAGCTCAATAATAAATGAGCTTTAGTTAATAAAGATGAGAAAAACAGTAATCAAAAAGTAGAAAGGTACAAGGAGGAGTTTCATTTATCTGAGTTTCATAGTAGGTGCTGTTACACAATCTGCAGGATGCAAATTGTTCATCCTTATTTGCATGGTTACTCATATGCATTTTATTCAAATTTAGTTGTGAATATTTAGACAAAATTTATGTATAAGAGGAAAGATTGATAAAATTATTTGTAAGGTGCAAAGCTTATTGTCTTACATAACAAAGCTACTGACAGATTAATATGAATCCAGAGAAGGGTTGTTCACCCTGAGCTGTGAATGCAGAATACATTTCACTTGAGAGACCCGAGAAGTTTTTCCTCCGAGCCAGCAGTCCTGTGTACTTACATCATTCCAGTAATATCTATTTCTCTATGACTGTGATGATTTAAAACTCGTGGATCAAGATCTCCACCAATCTTTCCTAACGATCTTTCCTAATTCCGTTTTGATTTTTGTGTGTGTGCGCGCAGACGCACATATGTATGTCTATTTATACGCAAATGCATAAGGGCAGAGATGCAGGTATAGGAGACTAGTAAATAGGCATAACAGGTTTCGTCTGGACGTCACAGGTTCAAATACCTCTGATTTTGGCCTGGTGTAGGTGCTATGTTGCCTAAGTGAAATGACTGGAGAATCCCAAGTGGTATTGCAGGGGTCTGCTTGTTGTATGAATTGGGTGGAGGTTCATGGTCTAAAGCTTCTAAAAGTTAAATGGAAGACTTCAGTCTGTATGGTTGCTATTTAGGATCGTATATTTAAGTACTAAGATACACGTCCTCAAAAGTATTTGAGAAAGCAAACTGAATTAAATGGCAATCAAGTAGAACACCAGGAGTGAGATGCCAAAATGCCTTTTGGAATTGTTTGAGATATATGTGTAAATACAGTCTTTTGGACTCATTTGTGGGTATTGTGCTAAAGCTGGTTTTCACACTTTTGGTCCTGAAATTTTCTTAAGAAAACCATTACACTTATGGACATGGAAAACCAGATAGAATTAGTTCTCCTGTGAAGAAACACGGAGTGAAAAAGACATCTTTTCTGCCCAATGGGAAATTATCCTTTCGTAGGAAGTTGTATTTTTGAATTCCAGCTATGCATAGGAACATATTATTTCAAATTATTAGCCATTAGTTCAAATGAAAAATATGTCATATGACTGTCATATGACTAGACTGTGAAACTCTGATTTGTGCTGAGTAATTTTTGCTCTGTGACCAGCGACTCTGAAGTCAGTAAGGGACAGATAGTGACTCACCTTGGTGTGCAGGTGTTCACCTCCAGTTCCTGGGAAGACAGTGGAACTACACGGGTGAGTAACTGCCCACTGGTGTAATGAGGGGGCTCGCAATCTGATCTTTGATGACCAAAGTGCATTAAAATGTGGCCTTTGACATTTTAGGAAACTTTTAAGTGAGAATAAATTAACCACTTTATGTCAGATATCCACAACAGGCCTTGGAGGTCTCATGATCATGTGAGGAAATGTGCTTCTCAATATAGAAGGTTTAAATAAAAATAATTTCATTTGTATTCAGGTAACATTTTTATAGCATCAATTTTATGATAAACACAACAGCTGCAGCAAGATTGTTTTTCTTGCTGTAAGGCATAGTAGAGAGTGTTTGCCAATTTTCTGTCTCAAAAAAGGTGTCTTCACATCTTGATTTAGCCCTGAATAATTCAGCAGAATCTTTAATAACAGACTTGCATGTTATAAGATCCTAAAACATGTTATAGCTTAAAGAGGCAGGAAGAAATCTGATGTCATCACAGGACTGTGATTTATAAAGAGTAGTTTTAAGGATATGTCGTATATTATTTGGTTTATCACGACTGACTTTTGCTTAACATAGGTCAGAATCCATAACCATGAAACAAACTATATTCCCTTGCTGAACCTTATAAAAGGAATACAGAAAAGTACATGCTTATCTGTTGCACTTCATTCATTCTCTGCCAAATACATTCTTTCTCCAAGTGGCTGCTTTCCTGAATAGGCAGGAAAGAATTAACATAGGGGAACAGATCTCCTGTGTCTGCAATTTCATCCATAAATAAGGAAAAGAGCTATTTTGCCATGGCATGTAGGAGGTATGAGAGCACCCATCTGAGTTTTACATTAGTATTTTTTAAATTGTTTGAACGTTGTTTGAAATAAAAATAAGGAGGGCTGATATGAAGACCAAGAGCATCTTCAGTACTGAAGTAATACATATTTCTCTATTTTCCCAAAACTTCTATACTTACAGTATATTTACGTTAATCTTCTCTGTCTCATTGAGGCACACCCAACTGGAGCAGCGATGACAAGATGTTCTGTCACATAACCAAATCCTCAGTTAGCTGGGAAATGTGAGACATAGCAAATACCCAGGAAAAGACAGGGTCCCGGGAGTCGTTCCTACATGGATGCTCCTAGAAGAGTCTGCTGCTCCAGTGAGGGATAGTTTGAGCCTGAAGTTCTGTCCTAAGGTGTCCCGGCTCATTTTTGCAGATGAAGATGTGCGGCTGTATTATAACGCCACTCTCAGCCAGGTTGTTGTGTGAAGTTTAAAAGCCACCAGCTGCCCACCCCCGAGTCAGGGTACACAGAATCATGTGAATTCTCCAAGTAACTTAAAGAAATTATTCTTACAGTGCTCTCACCATTTGAATAAGAACTTGGGCAGATGAAACAAGGTATGAGCAGAGTATCTTTTGTTGACAAACAGTCTAAGACAGGAAGAGTAGAATAAACATTGGCTTGCAGCTTTGTCTCCGAGTTGCATGCCGAACACTCATCAGCGTAACGTGGTATTTTCCTACAGCAAAATGGCTGCAGACTCGTTAAAGTAATGGAAAATCTTTACAACAAGAACTTTCACAAAAGGATACGTTACATGTTAATCAAACTTATGGCAGCTGCTAGAAGGAACTGTCAGCTTCTTTTATGACGAATATCCACATGGGGCCAATTCACAATGCTGGCCAAGTTACAGGTGTCACATGTATAAAACATGTAGTTGGTTTAAGATTTAATTAGGACTTCCTTCTCTGATCATAACACTTTAAAGGCAAAATACACTTAGGATTTGATTTTCTTTGAGAGTGGTTATTAATTTGATGTGATTGATGTTAAATGGGAATTAAATCATAAATGTGATTATGCTTGTGGTTGGATGTTGTCTCAGCAGATTGTTTCTGCTTGTCACTTTTGAATGACTGGTGACGTGATATGGCATGTTGATTTTTACTCTTGCTTAAAGATTTCACTTTATCATCATTTGTCAGGAAACTGATTTTCCTCTTAGTCCCATTAATATTAAATCTGTCATAACTAGATTAGGATGGAATTGTTATCTACTGAACCTATAAGCCCTAGGCTAAATTTTACTCCCAGGAAAAAGACAGCATAATAACACAGAGGGGAAAACCAACCAACTGACAAAAAGTAAAGCTGGAATGTGAATACCAACAGATGAGAGTAATTTGTTCCCCCTGTAATTACAGTGTATATTTCTGTTCGCTTGCCTAAAACAGATTTCAGAAGTGTTTACACCTGAACTGGAAACTCGCTCTTCCGTGCTAGAATAGGTAGGGAAAACTATTAAGACAAGGCATTCAAAGGTGGAATTAGAATGCCCAGTCTTTTAAAAATATAATTTACAAGCTCAGAGAGGTAGTCACTTTGATTTTCCTGACAGGAAACCTGCTTTTGGCAAAGATAGTATAGAGCCACACACCGTTGCTGTGAGCACCCCCTCCGCATTTTGGCACAGAATGCACCAAGAGGAACCGTAGGATTTCTATCAGCGTACGGGGCGGACTCGGTGTCACTGACACGTGTGCTGCCCCTTTCATCCAGAGAACTGGGGAAGGTTGAGGCAATATTCCTTTTTACAGTCAGAGCCCAGGCTGAAGCCCTCTAGGTCAATTAAATGGACTTCTATGGTCTCACATCAAGCCTGACATTTGTTGCTCATTTGCAGTAACCAGTGTTCTCCTCTGGTACGTATTTGATGCCCATTACTGTGATATCTGAGAACAAGGATCATTGAGAACAGATACTATTTCTACCAGAAAACAGGATTTTGCATTGTTGTAGAAGCAGAAGAATCCTATTAATCCGCGAAGCACATCAGAGTATGTTCCACACAATGCAGGCCATGTGCATTCTCTACACAAGCCACAGCACACAAGCTGAGATAGCTGTGGCATATCCATCCCTCAGTCTGGAAAAAAAAAAAAAAACTCAGTGGGTTTTTTTTAGAATTCTAAAAAAAAAAAAAAGATATTTAAAGCCGAAGTTTTGCTTTTTAAATTAAATTTGGGTATAGAAATAAGTATAACCTTGAAAAATATTGGGGGGTTTTATACATGATCCCTGCTTTTGTATTAGTCTCAAACCTAATATCTGATTTGTTAGAACCGTCTTTATTATGGACAAATTTATAGGATTTAAACATCTCCCTACTTGATTGATCTGCCATCTACTATCAGCCTTTGAGCCATGCTGTGCAAGTTGTGCCATCAATTGTGAATGACACGCAGCAGCACAGATGTCTCAGGGTGCTGGAGTTCCTGGGTTTCCAAGAACCAGTGTACGATAGAATGTTGTTAAATGAAAAAGCGAAACTGAAGTTTATTTTTGTTCTGAGAGTACCAATAATTTACAGGTCTTCTAAATATGCTTTCTAGACTTGAGATATCACTAAAAGCTGAAGCTTTCTTGCAAAAACTTCGGTTTTTAATGCCTTTTCTGGCAATAAAATTTCACTTTAAAAGTTCCTCCTCAGTGCTAATGATTAGTAACGAAAAGAAAAAAGTGAGAAACTCCAACAACAAGCAAATAAAAGCAACACTCCAAGAACATCCATTGTCTAAATGACTGAGTATGACATATTATTTAAGGACCTTTTCCACAAGAGAACCCACTTTCAAAGAAAGTCTTTTAATATGATACAGTGAGACTCTGAAATTCAACATCAGTTACGTTAGACTGCAGTCATGTTTCGTTTAGAAAATCTGTGACTTCAAATATACTGAAGCAGCTTTTGCTAGTAAGTATTAGCTGTGGTGGAGAACCAGAGAAGGAAGGGGGTGGATCCTGCACTGTTGATACAGAAAACAGGAGAAAATGTAACTGAAATAAGTGGAATTACAGAGGAGAAAAATGAGTCAGAAATCAGAATCAAGCCTTTGTTGAAAAAGCTTATGATGTTGAATATTAAATTAATCTAATTTGCACTGTCTGATGGTGGCCATTAGTGCCTGAAGTAGTGGCAATGAAATGCTAATGTGATTAGTTATGAACACTAAAAACAACCCGTACGTTTTTCCTTGGATTGTCTGTGTGTTTAAGAATATTTCATTACTTCTGCTTCCTTTGAAATAAGGGTAAGATATAAATCATACGCACAGATATAAGTAGTGGTTGTGACATTTTGTTACACAGTTTAATTACATGAATCATAAAATATTGCTACAATTTTCCAAACTGTTAAACCTTAATTAATATGAACCCACAGGGACCACCTTGATGGTTCATAATACTCTGGAATCTCTTCTCCTACAGTAGTAGTTCATATGGTTGAAGAGTGCTTTATAATTCAGAGAGAGTGATCAATTATTAGAAATGAAGCCAGACAAATTAATTTAATATAAATGGGGTTGCATGGAGTTTGACTAATTCCTTTTAATTACCTATATGTTATTTTTTCAATAGTCTAACAAAGGGAGCCATTATTCTTCCCCATGTACAAATTCATTAATCTCATTACTGTGCAGTATTAATATAATTTTATCACACATTCCAGAAGTGGAACACATTGACAAACCGTAATGAATCACAGCATTAGTGTACTATCACTACATTAATTTCAGGACATGCCCAGCTCATCTGCAATTTATGTTGAGACTTAGTATAAAATGAGCTGAATAAGCATGTAATTATGACATCTGCTTCTTTTCAGGTACCTCTTTGTAAATCAGTGACAAAGGAATAACAGGTTTAAATATGTGTTAACACTCTGATAGCATGTATAATTGCAATATGGCAATGTGTAATGAAGATTAAATTAGACTGTAGTGTACCTGACATATGCAGGAGCATAATTGAACTGCAGTAATTATGGAATGAAAAAGACTATAAAGTAGTAATATTTCAATTCAGCAAGGTAAAACCAGTGTAAAGAAGAAATATTATTAAAACAATGATGCAAACCAACTACATTAGTTTTATAAGGAAACGTTAGTTCCTAATTTTTGTCTTCAGTATGCTTTACATGTTCTTGATGTCAGGTGAAGTTTTCATGGACTCTCCTGTTTTAATCCTTCTTGGATTTCAGGTATCTCGGCCTTTCATCTCTACAGCAGCAGGTAACACCCGTCACATATACCTATAATACTACTGGTGCGTGGTTTTGTGAGATACGGGAACTGGCTTTCAAGCACCTGCTGTGGTGAAAACCATTCTTTCACCAAAGCTGTGCCCGTGAGTCAGGGGTTTTGCGTTTTGTCCTGCGTATGAGACATAACCCGAAACATATGGGAGATCTAACTGTAAGCCAGAGACTATGGCAAATTATTAACTACATTTTAACTGAAGTCATTATCACATAACTGGTAAAATATTTATTTTAGATGTGTATCGTGCTATATTTCAACTCACTTGTGGAGGACAACTAATTCTAAAGGTTAGTAAGAGAGTAATAGGTTTTGGTTTAAATACTATTGTTTGAACAAAAATATACAAAATCTGTGAATATGACTCCTGAGAAGTCTGAGATGTTATACTGGATGTTTACATTATAAGCAGAATTATACTCGTATAATTTAAGCAAAAATTTCTTTACTACATGAGCACAAATTAGGAGACAATCATATACAATAGGTTATTATATTAATGAATTCTCATTATTATACTGTATTAAATCATTCTCATTGTCAGAATGATTGCTTGCATCTCTCATGAAATGCCAAAACCTCTTCATGCTTATGACAGCACATAATAACATTTTAAATATAATCTGTGATCTCTCTGTCATGTATTTATGTATGTATGTGCACATAACCCTGTGCATGTATTTATGAGACCACACAGCATATTTCTCCTGAGAAATGATGTGTCTCAGAATTCTGCAGCTTCTCAGACCTCCTTCTGACAGCAGCTTTTCTTTTGTGCTACCAATTTGGAAAACAGCAGTTCCTCCATGTGAAACTCACACAGGCATACGTTAAAAATAAATTTCAAGCTGTATAGAAGGATTTCCAGTGAAGCCACCAGAGCCTGAACAAGTAAAACAACATGTGACCTTCTAAAGAAAAGTGTGGCTTTTTTTAGCTCACGCTAGGTTCCCTTCTTTCAGAATTGTCTGTGGCTCTTATTATACAACCGGCTAGATGAATTCCCTCTCATGTTGCACTAAAGGCACGTGAAGCGGCCGCTCTGCCCTGCCGCGGAGCAGGTTTCAGCTGGAGTGTGGACTCCGATTTGCTTGGAATTGCTGGTGCAGGAAGTTTGCTGAGCGTCCCACGGCCGACAGCCGCCCAGGCTCGTTTGGGTTGGATGGGGCCCCAGGAAAGCGCACTCGGGCAAATATTTTCAGAAATTTCTCTTTGCAAGTCTTTCTGGTTTTCGCTGTCTAATCCGTAACTACACGTGCACACCCGTCTACACATGTACACCCATCCTCCATTGATAACAAACACAAACTGCTTTCTCAAATTGACGTCGAGTAGCCAAATGCATATAGAAAGGTAAAGACTCTTTTAGTCTTGATATTGAGAGGCTGAAATTGCAGAACATAATAGCTCTTTCTGTAGTTCCATTGCTCACACTTGCTAATTTTCGCGTTTCCTATTTTTTGGTTCACAGTTCATTGGCGTCCTGGGTTTTAACTCACAAACTCTCCATCCAATGATCAATAAAGGCATTAATAAAAGTATGTGAAATTAGACCAGAAAACTTCAAACTCTCAATTTAATGGAACGGTGGATTTTTTTTCTAGTGGTCTTAGTCAATAAACAGAAATATTAGAAGATGCTAACTACCATTATTTTAGGAGAGATGCGTTAATTTAGGATAAGAGGAATTACTAGTAAACTGGGACCTTTTTTACGGTTTAAAGCAGCATTTAAATAACACTATTAAAACTGGTAAGAGTAGTAATATAAGGGAGACTGGATTTTACTCAAAATAATACAAACTCAGTCATTGTAAAAATACATATAACTCCTGCAAAACAGAAGCTTTGAAGATTTTTAAAATTATAAATGTGTTATGCAAATGAAATGTCAATATTTTTATAAAGGTAATTTCATACCAATATAGATACAAGATTTGTTTAAATGGAATAGTTATAATGAGGAGAATACAGAAGAATTGTAGGAGCTGTAATTTAAGCCACAATTATGGCAGTAGGCTAAATAATGCTATAACCTTTTCCTGGTGTGCTGAAATATAAATTACAAAAAAAGCATAAGTGGTCTTCTAACAGTTTTTGTGAATTGCAATTTCAGAGATTTTCCAAATTAGGCTGAAAAAAATACCTACTGATGCACAAAATCTGTTTAGTGGCCGGATTTACAGTACTGACAAACATTCAAACATTCCTTCTATTATCTGAAAATTATTAACCTTTAGAAATGTTATAGTCATGTAATGTCGATGTCATCTGAGTTTAGGAAGTGAATAAGACTACTTGTTTTTAATGTGAATTAACACTGAATAAATTTCTGATTATTTTCTTGATGTTAAAGGAATTGTAGGTTCTCTTCTCCGCATCAATGCAGGCATTTTCTCCGTAGTACGCTTGCCTAGTGCATTGTCTCATTTTGTTACAAAATTTGCTGAAAGGTAGGGAGGATCTACACATTGTTTCCTTTCTTCCACCAGTTTAAGGCATCTCACTTTCTAGTTTTCCTGATATTTAACCTACATTTTTCCCTTTTTACATTAATCTTCTAACTCCTAGTTATCTCTCACGAACATCACCAGATAATTCTTTTGTCGTATTTTTGTGTTTATATTCTTGAAATATTTATGGGCTGCTACCATGCCTTGTATTCCTTAACTAGTGATTCTTTGGCCAGTCTGTGTTACCTCTTTTAAATCTTTCCTCATAAATCTCTCTCCCTTCCCTCACCTCTTTTCTTGCTCTTCTCTGAACTCCCTTCATGTGTCGAGGTCTCTCCCAGTGAGGTGGCCAATGCAGGACACAGTGGCCCAGATGTGATGGTCTTCAAGCCATGTCAACGGTGGCCATGACTTCACTGGCCCATGCTGGGGTGTCCCTGCACAATGAAAAATTGTGGCTTTTTTTTGAGTGTACATATGTCTCACTGCAAATGGATGTCCAATGTCTTATTAGGCAACAGCATTAAGAATACTTGTGTTATTGTTTCCCTTCTCTCTCCTGTTTGCTAACGGGTACAGACCTTAGTTCTGGGGCCGTAGGAAGATGCTGATGTTACTTCTATCCATGATGTCCTGCCACTTTTCTGAGTACACAGATATGTGGGTTGAGTTACAATCAAGTCTTTATATTCAAGTATAATTCTACAGACGTTTAAGACAATATAATTCAGATTATGACAGTCCTGCCCTCCACCTCTCATTAAGCGTGTGTTGCCAGTAAGAGGATTTGAGAAGCTGACACAGACAGAAAGAGGTTTTTTTTTTTTTAATTTAATATGCTTATATTTTATCCAGATCAGTTCCCAGAACTGACTCACTGTGCAGTGCCAGCAACACGAGTGCTGGTGTAAGGAAGAGGGAGGAAAAGCTTGGCAAAGGCAGGGGCAAGCTAGACCTGTAGCGCCTTTAACTTCATGTGTTATAAAATAGCAGGGAAACTGCTAACGTTGACGGTAACTGGAAGCAATAGATACGCACATTCCAATCAGGGAATAATACTCTTGGTAAATGACCAGTCATATATTTTGCTTTATATTGAAGTGTCTCCATTAGGATCTATTTTTGTCCTTACCTTCAATAATCAAGTTGCATATTTATTGGATAAAAGCTTTTCAGCACTGAGATTTTTTTTTTTTTTTGCTTCTTGTTGACTATGTGCATTACTACTTCATGCACGTACATTTCATGTGTTTAACCAAGTGGGTTTTTTCCATTAGACAAACTTTAAAACAATTTGCATGTATATAACAGCTTTAGTAAATTAAATCTATGTGAATAAACGGATTTTCAGGACTCATAATAGTGGCCAAATTCTTAATTATTGTAGCTGTAATAATATTGAAATACTGAACTTTTCAAAACAGCTTTATTAATTTTAATGCAATGTTTACAAAACGCTGCTTTTTGTTGAGCAGTAAGCCAAAAAAAGAGCCTGACTTCTTCTCCTAATGGATTCAAGTTTTGCCTTTTTTAGTTCATAAGTTAGCACAATAATATTCAAAGTATTTAAAGATGTCATGATGACTCTGACTTGTTGTAGAAATAAATAAAGATGGAATCCATATGTTTTTCTTTTGATGGATTAAGGGCCAAGTTTACAACAACATAAGTTTACACTGATTCTGGCCTCAAGTATTCTGCAGACCTTTATGGGTCAGCTCCTGCAGAGGCTCATTCTTACTCAAGAGTACAATTATAGTAACTATTTCCATGGTTAGGGAAACAGTTTGTTCTGAATAGAACATACAGCTTTATGTTGATGTGTTGTTTTGGGGGGTTTTTTTCCCCAATTTTTTTTGTATTTGGGAACAATTTTTATTTCCAATAGCAGTACTTCAGTATTTAGTGTTATACTATAGCTGTAGATTAACATTCCTCAAATATATTTAAAATATTTTGTATACGTTGATTTTATTTTGAATGGAGGTAGATTGATCTTGTGTCACAGATAATACAGAAGCCTATTTTTTTAAGAACTATGGAGTCTCATTTTGTAGCTGCTCTCCTCCCTTTCTCTATTTCTGTATTTTAAAACCTCCACTGCAGTGTTACCAGTTTGCAATGGCCACAGAACGAAGCTGTGAGCAAACAATTCCCATCTGCAGTTCAGAGAATATCTTTAGGAGTCGCATCTTCCCTGGCTACATTTCGCTGCTTTTGATTTTCTCTGGAATTAGTAACAAATTAATCTGGATAATATTTTTACTATGCTCAGAATGTATTGAGATAAATGTTGAGCTCTTGCACGTGTTTATAAGGTTAAGTTTTAAAATGTATATATTTATTCCTGTTAGTGTCACAAGGCCACAGTTTGAAGAGTGCTCGGTCTTGATGAGCAATTCTTGGTATTGGTGTTTATAGACTCCAGTCCATAACAGGAGAAAATATTTGCTATCGATTGCTGCCAACTATCAGCTTTACTCTAAGAGCTGCTCTAAGTGGATGAGATTATGTCTGTGCTGAATGCGGGTGTGCAGCCCCATTGGACAAACAAAGAGACCGGCCCAGTTTCCCAGCCTCCGGAATAAAAATTTGCCCTAGCTGAGGTTCTGCATCTTCTGTGTCGAGAGAACAGCACCGGGAATTTCTCATTCCACAGTTCCCCCAAGGCCTAATATGGCAGAAAAGAGAGAGAGCACCAAAAATAATACAATACAAGCTGGAGAGCTGATCTCCAGTGAGATCTTGGTGTGGGATTATCCATGAGCTTCCTTGCAGTGGTGCAGTTTTGTGTCGTGTGTCCATTTTATTTGAGTAATTAAAAGTTTTGAAGTAAGCAGGACATTAGATTCAGGAAAAAAAATGATAGCAGTATTCATAGAATCATAGAATGTCTGGAGTTGGAAGGGGCCCACAAGGATCATCAAGTATTGGCAGAAGGTGTTGGCGTGCTTTGTAGTAATATTTGAAATTACTATGGAAATACTACGTTGGAGGATCATAACTATGGAAGCAACTTGAGTAATGGAAGAGAGGGTTGTTTTCCTGCAGTGTATTAGGAGTTTTTATTCTGATGGTGATATAAAAAAACAAACAAACCAAAAAAAGCATTTCAAAGATAAAGGAAATGGCATTCCACATACAGGAATAATCTTTTAGTTTTAAGGAGAGGATGGAAAGCCAGACCATCTGTTGAGATTGCTCTCCCCATTTACACATTTGCAGGCACTAAATATTGGATGATCAGTCTATGGCTTTCTAATAAGTCTTTCATGGTTTGGAGAGGCAAGCTTTTTTTTAAACCAATACATGGGCATTTGCACACGATGAATTTTTTCTTAGTTCATTTCAAATGATAATAATTTACTTGGTGAATTTGTATTGATGAAATTCTCATATATATAAATATTTTGTTCAATTTTTATTGGTATTATTTATTGTTTTCTAAAGTCATTTTCTATGACATCTGATGGTTTTGGCCACTCAAATCTTAAAACATATCAAAAGGACATTATTCCCCTCCTTGCAAAACTTGATACTTTCACAAAAAGAGTAGAGCTACTGAGGTGGTATTTTTTTTAGACATAAATATATTATGGAATTATAAGTACTTAATTAGAGAATTAGGAGTTGCGTGGAACTGGTCAAATAATTTTTCATCTTGTGTTCTGCAAACATGACTTCCCAAAAGCAGTTGCGTTGTGCAATACTTCCTGGACTGTTATCTACAAAATGTGTGGTCATTCATTTGACAGCCATTGCCTGGAGAAAATAGTGGGAATATTATTAATGGATTTCAGCATTTTCTGGTCTAGGTGGCAGGCTTGCTTCAGCCCAGGAAAGCTGTCGATGAGCACACAACGTGCTGTTTGATGCGACTCTGGGAAAAGGTTGGGTGGTTCCCACATTAGAGCAGTGGTTTCATGGTGTATTGAAAGAAGCCATTTGGGAGGCAAATTTTATCTTTAGAGAAATGACTGATAATAACAGGTTGGAATATGGAAAGCAAAAAGTCTGATTATGTCATATACAAACAGAAACACATAGAAAAATGTAGAGGTCAAACACTCAGCTGTTCTAATTTGCCAAAGTCCAGTTAGGCTACTGAGGAGGCAAAAAGATACTGGAACACTAAGGAAAATGCGTCCCTTGGTGACTTAATCTGAGATTTAATACTCACCTCTGTAGTGCTCATTTTCCTGCTTTTCTTCCTAAGTGACAAGTATTAAGGCAGCAGCCGTAGGTGAGATAACACTAAGACCAGAATACTGCATCCTGAAGATTTCCCAAACTTGATTGTTTTCTGCTGTTCTCATCTTTCACGGTATTTTCTAGCTTCTTTATAATCTTCTGCATACACTCCGGTTTATAGTTTTGTTCCTTCTGCAAGTCATGCCAGGAGCTCAGCTAAAATAAACCTTGCCGTTTTCAATGTTACTTTGTCCTATACACACTACTGGCAAACAAATGCTGTAAAATGCAATCTCAGCAAGTTTTGAGAGGGTGGACCCACAAATGAGTCAGCTAAAGTAGAAAATTAGTATGCCAGGTGAGAATTAAACTTAATCCAGTGTTTGAATGTATGAAGATAAATGAGTACCTCACCAGCCTGTCTCTCTTGTTTTCAAGTACAGTGTAATCAAACAGTTTCGAATTGTACAGATAGATGTTCGAGAGTAAAACCGATGCACAAACGTCTTGTGGATTAGGGTTGGAATGCAGAGTCTGAAGACCCAGATTTTCAGTCAGGATATTTCAGAATCTTTAGTGTCCTTTTCATTAGAGTCCTTTTCATTGTGTCATCTAGCTTTCTCGTATTTCTTTTTAAAAATGTCACGTGGTCAAATTTAGAAGTGAATTGAATCTGTCCAAGAGTAGATTGAGAACAGGCTGGTATCATCTCTGTCACTGCATCTACTACTGGATAATACTTACCTGATCTCCTAATTGTGTCTCTCATTGCCCCTGTTGTACATCACTTCTGAACACGGCTCACAGAACCCATGGCAAATAGCATCTCATAATATAATTCCCTCTAGGCGCAGAAAACTAGAACTTGATGAAAAAATAAACCAGTTGGAATGTGAATGATTAACTTCATTCTCCTTTTGTTTCACCAGTGTGAGTTACACTAAAGCAGAATATTTTATACTTAGTAAATGTGACAACAGCTTCAGAGATGTCCGAAGACTAAACTGGCTCCCATTATTCCATAGTTCACGTGTGTTCAAAGACGTGTGATTCTCTTGCTCTTTTGCATAACTAGAAGAAAGCATGTGGACGAAAGTAGAGAGAGAGGAGAAATCCTGTGCAGAGATATGTTGGTTTAGAAATTCTGTTCTGAAGATAGTCACCTGCTGTGTCTGGGGAAAAGAGGGATACGGGCACGCACACCTCAGATGTGTGCACTCTGCTGTGAACACCTGGCCATCGCAGCCCAGAGCAAATTTATTAAAAAAAACCCAACCTTTCAAAACAGAACTTTGAGGTTGGGGTTTTTTTAATAAAAATTCCAGATCTCTGCCTATGTTTCTCGTCAGGGAAAACATTCTGTAAAATAAAACAGAGATAAGACTTTTAAGTACATTTTGGCATTTTACAAGTAAATGCCAATTAGTGTCTCTAGCCATTAGATCTGCAACATGGTCACCTTCGGAACAAAAATACAAGGTTTCTTATTTTATAATAGAGAAGGGACTGCACAAACAAGGAAGAGACATAGCCAATACCGTCTCTCTTTGTTTTGTTTGTTTGGGGGTTTGGGTGTTGGGTTTTATTTTTGTGTGTGTTGTTTGGTTGGTTTGTTGGTTTTTGTTTTTTTTTTTTTTTAAAGCAAGAAGCAAAACTATAATAGATTATGAGTGACGTGAGGAGAGAAGTCATGTAAGATATCCACAACAGAAGATGTCATTTGTTCCTAGTAAAGCAAAGAGTAACTTGCAATCTAGGGAAATAGTTGTGCATGTAATCACCTAATCTGGCAACATAGTAATAATTTAGATTAGAAAGATCTTATCTTATAAAACTCTGGTTTTGTATGTCCTTGAACAGTCCCACTTCAGAATGGGAGTTTATATCTCTCATGGTAAACTTGAGCTGTGCTGCAGGTGTTTTAGTTTATCACTGAGAGGAAATGACTTTTTTTACACCTAATTTAAACTGAAGCTATTCACAGTTTAAAATGTTCGGTAACAGTGACCTCTGTAATGACTAACACATTGCAGGTGGTCCGATAGCAGGCCAGTGGTTAATGTTTACTATCGAGAGAGACAGAATTAAATGTCCACCCCAGAGTTGTTTTCTTCCATTTATAGTATGAACACAACAGCTGGCACAAAAGTAAGCCACAATTAAAAGGCTTCTGAAAAGTTGTGATCTGTTTAGTTCCTGCAATAGGAGAGCTTTCCTGTTGGCGTCTATTAAACATTTGTCATTAAATTTGAAAGCAGAAATCCTGGTAAATATTTGCAACCTAAATCTCCGTATTAGACTTCTGATACCTGGGTTCCAGCCTTGCAGTCCCTGCTCAGTCCTTCAGGCAAAACCCCTATTTGTTCTGTAGTTATGTGGTTGAGATTAATGAGCATTTTGTCTTGGAGGACTTGAAGTGCTTTATCAGACTTAAGAAGGCTCCACCAAAGCTCTTAACTTGCATGAGTAACAAACTGAGAAGGCAGTTCAGTGTTTCCATAATACCATATAAAGCAAAATTAGTGCGGCCAAAGCATTCATTTCAGCTTATTTTGATTTTGACAAAAGTTGAGCATCTTTACTGTGCAGCTGCTGTGCAGCTTTTCCAGATGTGTGAGACCTGGGAAGTATGTGGGCCGGTCCAACCATTGTTCTGTGATTGTCAAATGGCACCTTGGTTTAAAATTCTATTTCTTTGTAGTGCTTACTGAATTTTAGTATTGCATAAACAGAGCTGATCCTGAATCCCTTTTGCACAGTGCAATTAGAGAGTCTAGCGTAATTCTGGGAGTACCAAAGTAAAAATGGGTGAGAAATTCAGGTATTGTCGAAGGACAGTTTTTGACTCAGAAAAAATTCTGCTGTTTCTGCTGTTTGCCTTGGAGAGGCAGGAGTTGTTACATGAAGAAGGAACCTCTGAAAGTAAAAGCAAATCTGTTTCACGAAAGATAATAGCCTTCATACCTCAGAAAATGTTCCTTCAGGAGTTTAAAACATCCATATTTTCACAGAAGACAGGATAACTGACCACAACAGTTGAGAAGATGTGATGTATACAGAAGTGGTTTTGAAAGGTATGTTTTTAAAACTATTTGATGTGTTAGATACAACAACAAGCCTTTTATGAAGGGGCCAGGATTACGATTTATCGGCACTTTGTGAACTAGTCGTTAAAGAAAAATAGCCGTCTTCCTAATCGGATGCCCAGGTGGGACCCGTTGCGCTGCTTTGTTAACTGTGCGCGGATGAGAACCAAGGGCACTCTGACACACATCAGCTGACCTTGCTTTTTGCTGCATGAATGAATGGTGACAAAAAAACTTCACAGTATGAATAGCAGACAAAGTAAACTGAATGCTAATTGGAAAAGGGAGTGGAATCCAAATCATTTATGTGTAGAGCCGTAAGGGTAATCTGTTTTGGTCAGACGGAAAAACTGAAGTGAAAGTTGGCTGTGCCAACCACTCAAGAAACGTTCAATATCTATTTAATTATTTTACTCAGCCATTCCCGCTTTGGAATGACATATAATCTGTTTTTTTAGGTTTCTCTTCTAGGAAGAGGGAAATTAGTGTTTGAATCCTGTCAGTCAGAGGGTGGGATTGGACTTGTGCTTCTTGTCTCCTAACAGAGAGCGTCCTCTGCTGTGTCACCTTCGGCCAGGTGTTACCTTGCGAGTTCTGCTACCTTCTATAACAGCTTTCTCAAAATGAAATATTTCTTCCAGGTCTTTCTCCTACAAAATGTGTATTCATACTGCATGGAGCACACCTTTTTCTCTTCAGTTATCCCAGATTGTGCAGTAAATGTTCAGTTGAACCAAATCAGGCTCTTTGTACATCTGTGTGAACAAATGGTTTCTCTTGTGCTCTTTCCTAACCCTCCCTCCTGTACTCATTTGAGATCTAAGCAAAAGCACCATGAGAGATGTATGATTAATATATGTTTTATTTATTATTTGAGGATGGATCCAAAGCTTCATATAGTTATTAGAAAGAATTGCATTAATATCAGTCTTATATTCATAGCAGGTTTTCATTGTCAGACGTTTATTCTTTAAGTAAAAATAATTAGTTTTGCAAAGTCTTTTGGTATCTATTGTTCAAAAGTGTTCAAGTTGGTGTGGTTTCTGACTAGGAATGACAGTGTGGCATGGCCATCTTCTTTATCTGCATAGCTTTATATATTTTATAAGTCAATAGAACTGTTCATATTTACAATTCCTTTAAGATTCTGCCATGTTTAAAATAATTTATATCAGACACATACAAAATTATAGAGAGAAATATGTGGATTTGTCAGTAAAAAATCACGATTCTTTTCATAGGCTATACCTTGTATGGTACTCATATAAATAATATATTTATATCTTTTGTGGCTGCATTACAGAAATAACAAACAAAATGAATATTTTTTCCTAACCCACCTACATTTATATCTTTAACACTGGAAATTTCCATTTGCAGTTAAAGTCTGTACATATATTAGCATGGCCCTTTATTGTCTTGAAATTAAAGCTTTTGAAGTTTCTTCCTCCCTGAGACACAAAAAAGCATATAGTTGACATCAAAGTGGAGACATATTGCTGACTAGTAATTATGGGAGCTTAATGTTGCCCAGTCCCCACCCATTTACAAGCCTGCCTTTGCTTTCCTCAGTATATACTTATTTTGATCAACACCTTTAGAAATAACAGGGCAGTTCAGCTACTTTTAAAGTTTCGGCAAAATTTAGTTGGAAAACAAAGTACTGTTTTGATAATTTATTCTTTATATATCACATTGGCTTTTTTAAAACTTCATTTAATTACTCTAAGTAAGTTGTAGCTGTTAGCTGGGTGTTGCCAGATGTGAAACCAGACACAAGGGTGAGATTTTACAATTTAAGCACAGCTGCCTAAGACAAAATCTGGTTTAGGACACAAGAGATGGATTTAAAATACTACATTTATATTAAACATAGCAGGGAATCATACACAGGACAGCTAAAGGTCTTCTTGGCAAACTTATTAACTTCTAGTGAGTGCATCCAATCAAAGGCCAAAAAGGATTCAAAACCCAGCAAATAACATTTGCCGTCAGTCTTCTCCCCTCAGCCACCAAACCAACAGACAAATGTTTTCAAATTAAAGCCTCAGGTTTTCTAATGTGTCTATTAGTAAGGTGAGCACTGGAACCAAGGATGGAACGCTCTGCATCTTGGAACAGTTTTAAACTTCGCTAAGTACCAAGATGATAAACTCAGAAGTTTATTTATCTTGGGGATTTGAGTTTTACAACTTAGGAGAGAATAACTTTAGAGAAATCCAGAGGAGAGGGAAGAGGTGTGGTGGGGGGGCAGGGTCCTCCTCGTTCTTGCAAATATTTCTGCGTTGGCCAAATTGTGGATGTGTTTCGCAGAGCATGGAGGGTAGCGCAGAGCAGCTGAAATAACTCTGCCCGTCGTCTGCATGGTGACCTCTGTACCGCGTGTGTACGGGGAGAGAGAAGGAGCAGCATAGCGTTTATATCAATATTTTAACAAGAGATGTGTGGGGCTGGAAAAACCTATCCAGTGAGTAAGCCTTATTTTTCCATAACGAAAACCAAAACAAAAATAAGTTTTGAGGTTCTTTCATTATAAAGTGTGTTTGAATTATAAAGCTATAACATTTTACTAGCTTAACCCAGATCTCGTGGGTACTGTGTTTGCCCTCACTGTATTCCATCTTACGCTTAGGTGACAGGTATGCCACACTTTGAAGAGACATTTTCCTTCTGAGTCCACCCTAAACCCTACAGTGCCTCACAAAAATCAGACAAGTTAGCCACGACAAAAAAAACCCTGGAATCTTCCATCTCCCTTGATTCTTTATTTTGCCCCACTTTACAAAAACGGTAGATAAAAAGTGAACTTTTTCCACGGTTTCTCCCAAGTTGCTCTTTTTCCGCCACTGGCCGTTGCTCAGTCCCCGCTGCACAGCAGCCGCTAATTACAACCAGCAGCCCCCGCCCCCCCGCCTTGCGCCAGCTCAGTCCTTCGGAAAGTGGGGTTTTTTCTAAACAGGAAAACATTTCTCCGACAAAAGCCTGTAAATATTTTTCTCAATAGTACTAGTAAACAATATAAGACATCAAATGTGATAACGCTGAGCTTTTAGCTGTCAACGTGGCTTTCTGGCATTTCCATGCAGTTTGCAAACATATACGCATAGAGAAGTCTGTTTTTCTTGTCAAGGCATGCTCCCTATTTCCATCACTATCAAGAGGTGTTGAACAGTCTTATCAAGGACGTTATAGACCTCTCAAGTGTTCTATAGCAACTTAACTCCTTTTCGCATTTTTATTGATTATCTGTGCCAGATAACAATGTACATAAAACTGTGATTCGATCAAGAGATCCTGGCGATGCTCATAAATTTTCAAAATGAAACCTGAGTGTTTCATGAATACTTTCCAAACCTGGTGATGGAATTGCAGAATCACAGGGGCGATGAGTGTGTTTATCACTGTACAAAACAATAGCCACCCTCTGTCTCCTGAGCATGTTTTATCACTTCTTCTGGTTTTTTCTTTTTTTTTTTTTAATTATTATTTTTTTCCTTTCATTGTGACATTCATTTTCTGTATGGGCCTTCTCACCAGTAATAATAGTTATTCTGAAGTGCTGTGCGTTGTTTATAAAATTCAAGTAGCCAGTAGGGCACAGCATTTACAAACTTCTCCTAAAGCATTTATAAACTTCTGCAACAATCATTATTTACACAATACTTATCAGAATGTCATCAATTGTATTTATTTACTGCCCTACCCATTATTGTCGTCATGTTGATACAAAAAAAAAAAAAATCAAACCCACCTTTTATTCTGGTGTGGGGTTTTAATTTTTTGTTCAGTTGGTTGGGTTTGTTTTTTAAGAAGGAATTACTGGAATAAGGCAAATGTAAATATTCTGCTACTTTGATTAAGACACATAGGTGGATGGATGAGTTCTAAAGAACCACTCTGTGAACTTGTCAGCTGAGTGCTGGGAGAGGGGTGTCTTTCTACCCTGGCCTCCATTCCAACCTGGGAGCAACTCTTTTATTAAATGACAATGTTTAGTGATTTTCTTGCTAAGCATTACCAACACGGATGGTGGACCCTCTTCAGTGTTATTGCCCATATGCAATTCACCTTAGAACCTCCTTGTTTTACTCTCGTTAAAAGCAAGTAAGTACCTATATGTTCACCCTTTCCCAACAGTGTTACTAGGCTCCAACATTTAACTACCAAATCTCAGGTTTAACATGAGAAATCAGGCTATTGATGTGATATAGAACATTATCTGACTTTATAATAAATCCGTCAGAGTTACTTGGATTTCCATTGAGAAAGGCATTTAGACTCGTCAATTCAAGTTTATGTGGCTACTTGTCTTAATCTGTGCACGTATATTGGGTTTTTGTTTGGGGCTATTTGTTTGGTTTGGGCTTTTTGTTTGGTTGGTTTTGTTTTTCTTTAAAGGGTCTCTCCTCCAAACCACTGCTCAGTACCACATAACTACTCCAACCACTTGTTAGTAAGGAAAAGGGAACAGGAGCCTGGCAATGGTCAATGACTTTGCCTCTCAACACATTTGAAGACGTTGCCCACTTTCTTCAGACAGTGTTGTGAAATCGGACTGCTGGCAATAATATAACAGTCTATAGTGGCTTTATTTCTGGAAAATACATCCGTTGCTAATTTGAATGTGTCAGAACAATACTCTGTTTTCCAAGTTTCATAGAAACTGTCCACTGACGTTGAAGATACTCTGTGCTACTCAGAACCCTAATTCAGTGTGTGTATTAGGATGTCAAATTCCTCTCACATGACTGCCTGAAAAGAACAGACTGATTATGTGGGAAGTCACTGCTGAGGAGAAACAAGATTTTGTGATACAATATGAACACTTGTTATTTCCAGCCAGTTAAGGAAACTAAAATCATAGTGTTTTCTTTTCATTCCCATTTAGAATAGTAACTTCGCATGGAGAGTCCACTGCTAATTAAAAATATTAGTAGCGTTCAACTGAAGACTAGCTAAGTAATTTGTCTTAGTAACAATTCATCCAAACCCAAAGCAAGAAGAGGGAACAATTTTTAAATTAATTGCCTAAGATTATGCATGTCAATCTTATGATGAATAGATGGTACTGAATTCCATGAAATAATTTAGTACATAAGAGTCTATTAGCTAGTTAGAAACCGTGACCCCATTTAACAGTTATGGACCACCATAGCATCTAATCTATATTAGTTGATTTGTATACCCTTTATGACCTGAACCAGATCCCATAATGTCAAAAATCATAGCTATCACATTGAATTATAACCCATTAAGAATACAGGATCGGCAAAATCGGATACGTTTGTCTCAAGAGTGAGCTCTGCTGGCGTATTTACTCTACAGTGAAACAGATTCTGCCCATTGCACTTAAAAAAAAAATCAAGAATTCATCCCCAAGCGGTCTTAAAATGAAATGGAGCATGGGATAATCAGTTTAAACTACTTTTAGTTGGCTTTTCCCTGCAGTCTGCATTAAAAAAATATTAATCACTATTTATATTTTCTTTTTAAGAGCCCAGTATCAGTGGCTAGCATCTATCATTCTCTGTGTATTTGTTTGCCCACAAAATCTAGATCAGCAGATCATTTTAAACTGTATCATGCTTCTAAATCCCACAGCAACTATAGTTACCTGTGATGAAAGAAAAAAACTATTAATTCCACATGAAAATGTGGTAGAAAAAAAAGAATTACATCCCTGATCTTACTCTATTTTTGCTCATAAAAAAAGAAAAAAACCAAAACAAAACAACAACAACGACCAGCCAACGGTTGTTCAGGACAAAGTATGGTGGGAATACACAACACATTTATAGAAATGAATCAAAGAGCTTTAATTTAGAAAAGTATGTCTTAAAATTACTATAATTATGTATGACACTTATGTTAATATCTCATGCTTCATTCCAGAACTTCATTTTTTTTGAGACATAACTGAAAGATACTAGCATAGTTTATTTTGTTATTTTAATAGGTAATATGATTCCTTCTGATGAGGTGCAACTCTATTACCTGAATATGCCAGACTACATGCCAACATTTAACAGCTCCACTGTTCTATTTTGGCAACAAAATCTAGTAATAATTTCTTTCCTTTTAGCAATGGCTTCTTATACTTGTCCAGATTTGGAATTTAATTACCAAAAGTTATATCACAGAGGCTGTTGATTTTATTTTTTTCTTCATTTCAATTCTGCAAGTCCTGATGTAGGTTCCTAACTAGATGCAGAATTCAAAATTGAATTCTCTTCCACATTCCAGAATCCAAGTTCACCTTCTAGAATCAAAGTTCTCTCAGCTGTCAATTTAAAACTAACAATGATATGAAGCCGTCACAGAATTTGTAGTCTTGGACCTAAGCGACATGGGGCTTTACCAGCCTTCCTGCAGCCTCATGAGTGTGTATAGAAAATAGCCTAGAAATTGAAACGGCAATTTTTACTTGAAGAAATTTATTGTTTAGTATACACATGCTATCTTTTCATAGTATAATGCATATTTAGTAGGTAAATACAATGTATCTGGTTTGACAGAAGGTATTTTTATTTGGACAAAAACGAGCACATGAATGAACAAGAGGAGTAGAGATGAATACGAAAACTGACCTAGGAGTGAATTAATATAATCATTAATAATTTTAACTATGTATATGGAGAATAGCAATCTCTAAAGACACCATCATCAGATATTCCCAAATGAAAGACATGTACGAATATATGCATACTGCTTCTGTGTGATGTATGTTCTTTTTACGACAAGTTGTATGAAAACTTGCACACAAGGAGGTTTATGTGTGGACACATCGGCAGAGCAAACTGCCCTTCTCCATGTGCTGGTACCTTCCTGCTCCTCTCAGAAAAGCAGAGCGGTGGATCAGCCCTGGAGTCCCCTTCTAGTGCCCGTTCCACGCAGAGCTCTGATAACATACGCTCAGGATTGGATTTCAATATACAGGGACTAGATTTGCACTCCTTTCATTATTTTTTTTCATGTTATAGAACTTTATATCCTTCCTGTAATCTGTTGATTTACAATACAGTTGCCTGTAAAATCTGGAAAATACAGGTAGAGAAAGGCATATTCATAATGCATGTATAGCTAATATTCTTTGACTTTCTAGGGCATACAGTAAAGACTGAGCAAGTGTGACAAGTGTTTTTGCTTTTACCAATAGATCACTCGAAACCCCTAATACAAAGTAACCCTTGCCAATAATTCCGTAAGTAATCAAGAACGCAATATGCTGAAAATATCACCAAAGCCTAGTCACTTAGTCCTGAGTTTAATGAAGTATTTAGGCCCAAACTTCCCATTAATTTAAATGGGAAATCAATGGGAAGTTGGGAGCCTAAACGCTTTGTTGAACCAGGGCCTCCGGGCTCAATGGAGATCCCATAGTGATCACTGGGAAAACTTCCAGGAAAGCTCCGGATTGCGTTAATCTGCCTGTGGGTACCTACCTGCTTCACTTACAACATTTATTTGGTGGGTTTTATTAGGGGCTAAAAGTGATACTTTCAAAGCATCTAAGATACAATTAGATGCATACTAGGACTTAGAGTATTATTTAAAATATTTTCTAAAATCTTCCTAGTGCCTACCTGCATTTCCAAGTACATGTCTACCACAAAAGCTGGCGCTAGGGATTGAAATACTCAAATCCTAAATTATACTTTCTCTTCTTTCCACTTCAAAACCATGATTTTAGAATTTCTATCTTGAATGCAACCAAGAATTTGAAGAATTATTGCAGTAATTTTTCCTACCCCTGTGTCTGGTGTCACTGAAACGTTTAGAAAATTTGCCTCATTTGTGAACCTTTCTAGTGGAGTATTTTAAGTTGTTGAGGAACCTGGAAAAAAAATGTCAGATTTCAAATTTTTCACTAACTAGAAAATCTGATTGATAGAGATAGATGAATAATTAAGTCTAAATAATATCTCCTGGTTTTTTACTTTAATCCTACTAAGTAATTATTCAGTTTTATCTTACAATATTCCCCAGCTCCTACTAACAAGCTTCACTGAAATAATTCACCGTGGGCCAAAGCCTGATTGCACTGAAGTCAATGGCAAAAATCCTATTTTCTCCAGTGACAACAGCATTTAACCCTGAGGAACTGACCTTAAGGTTAATTAAATGTTTGAGAAAACCTGAGGTGATTTATAGTTTCATGCTGAAAGCAAGAAAAATTCACAGTTTTGTTAGGTTTTGATGTAAAACAAGATAAAATCTAGTGCTCTCAAGCTGAGTTTCACTTTCAGTTTTTATTTCCTTTTAAAATCTGAAACTCAGAGAAACTCAGGATGAGTGAAATGCAGCACATGGATTGTAGGCAGATTTTTAAAAAGTTTTTAAGAAGCTGGACCCACAAAGTTTGCTACACCTTTGCTACTATGGGCTCCTTCATACATCCCCACTAATAATTAGTCTTTTTATTACAAGGTTGTTTTCATGGTACTTTTTAACTGGAACTACTGCTAGCAGTGCTGGGCATATTTCTTCAATGTGCATGTAAACAATTATGAAAGGAGAAAAAAAGAAAGCCTTCTGTATACACATTTCATGGAACGGACAGCATTAGTTAAGGAATGTTATATACTTGATTTGATTAATGAGTTTTGGGGAGATTATTTCTCAGCTTGATTCATGTGCTTAAGCACTGTAAAGTAATTTAAAATCTAATTGCAATGTTTTCCAGAATGTTACGTTGCTTAGATTATCCTTACGGAATACAGAAATTGAAATCAATCCTATACATAGCTTTCTGATACACACTGGCATGATTCATTTTGCTAGAGGGTAACCAGATTACACATGCAGGTATGTTATTCATTTGAAGATATTACACATTCCTCTGTACATGTTGTTAAAAATACCCAATACCAACATGTTAATATACAGATTTCTCATGGCTTGCTGTACAGTTCTGCTATTTAATAAAAGCAGGGAAAATTTTTCCACTGTAATTGCATATAGAATATTAAAGATTAGACTTTGCATATAAAAATAATGGTAATTTTTCCTTTTGATTTCGTCAGCTAGTATCCACTCAGACAGAAGTTGACTATGTGTATCTATGTGAGAGTGGGAAAGGTACCGCTATATGCAGAGTCTATAGGTGGGAAGGAGAATTAAGGGCAGTAAAGCTTCTCAGCAGCTATACTAGAGAATACAAGAAGCTGTGCAAGCAAAGAGATCAAACTGAACGAAGCTGTGATGCTGAATTGAAAGTTGTCTCTAGGGTTCAGGAATTTCCAAGTCCCCTGATTCCATGAGGAGGCTTTTTCATGACATAAAGAAGAAGAAAGCACCTAAAACAGCTCACCAAGTCGCATAAATCAGCTGATGAAATAGTAAAATGATCTTTGTCCTCAGAGCAAAATGCTGAGAACAGGAGAAAGGGTGTTCGGGAATTGCTTGGAAATTTCAGTTTTCTGAAGCTCTATGCTTGTCCAGGCTCTAACATCACTGCTGTGTTCTTCCCAGCTGGGAAAAAGATCTGGATATTATTTTTTTCCTCTGTGTCCCTGACCAGGAGTTAGCAGAATAAAATCATGACCACAGACCCCAAAATGGATAAAAGGAAGACCTTAACCATGAGGTGCATGTAGACAGAACAACAGAAAAGGTAACGAGCTCTTCTCTTTCAGCACATTGTTTCATCTCTTGTTCTGCATATCTACATCTGGCTGGTATTTGATATATTATCTCTTTCCTCCTGCAGGATATTTTTCATGTTCTCTGCTTTCAGTTTGCCTTGAATTACTGACATTTAAGAGAAAAAAAAAATATTTCAAGAGGAATTTTCTGAAACCTAGACATTTAGAGACAAGGCTCCTACTGTCGCTGTCCTTGATGATGCAGAACTGAGACCCAGGTTATTAGAGGCAATAGCTTTTTTGCCTGTATGGCCGCTATTTAAACTTGGAGTAGGCTAATTTAGGGTCAGAACATTTAAAAGAGTCTCTCAATGTCATGAATTTCTCCTTATCCTTTTTTGGAGCTGACGGGATGCTTTGGCCTGCTGTAGATTCTACATCTGTTTTCAGAAATTCCATCCGACCTTCAGTTTCCTGGATATTCTGTCAGCATGCAATAATGTCTAAAGTCTTATTTTTCATGCTTATATTGTGATAATTGCCATGTATGTGTTAGCTTTGTCAGAATGGCTTAAAAGGAAGTGCTGGAAGGAAGGAGTTGGCCACTGGCAGAGAATGACCTTTAAAAAGGAAAGTGCAGCTTCACAGGAGCGAAGTATCAAAATTACCTCCTTTTACAATCTGTTGAAAGCCAATACTTTTTTGCTTTTTGAAAATGTTATCAGAAGATTGTTTTTCTCTATTGTATTCTCTGCTGTAAGCATAGATACTGCAAAGTTTCTAGAACTGTAAGGAGGCCGTAAGATAGATTTTGCTTGGCTGATCATTGTCGGTATTTCAAGTTGCGCCAGGGGAGGTTTAGATTGGATATTAGGAAAAAATTCTTCACGGAAGGGGTTGTTGGGCATTGGAACAGGCTGCCCAGGGCAGTGGTGGAGTCACCATCCCTGGAGGGGTTTAAAAGGCTTTTAGACGAGGTTCTTAGGGACATGGTTTAGTGCTGGAGTTAGGCTGGGTTCTGGTTGGACTCGATGATCCTGAGGGACTATTCCAACCAAAACGATTCTATGATTCTATTTTGGGATACTATCTATTGTATTATATATTGTGGAAAAGAGCATGCCTCAGTAAGATAGAACACAGTGATCAACACCAATCAGCATCACTAGTAATTACCATAAAACCAGGCAAGATGCAGAAGAAGAATCCTTTTGCTTAGATTCTTGATAATTGAAGTTTCATTACTGAGCCTCTTAAAATTTCCTCTCTGCAGAGAACTGTGATTATCTAAATGCTCTGTACTTGTATTCCTTTCTGCGGGATTTTTCCCAGTTGTTACATGGCACTAAAAACTTGACTTACAGATTGAAATCGATGAATTCCAAAGAACTGGGAATCTATCTATGCATTAGTAGGTATTTATAAGCTAAGAATAAACATTTTATATACATTTGAAGGTTAGGAAAAGAGAACGAATGCCCCGGGTTCCATCTAGTTGTAATCCACATATTGAAGACTACATTTGATGTACATGAAGTTTTGTAGATGTGTCAGAATATAGAATTGGATAACATATTTCACATTTCTTTACACTCCTTTCCCCAGAAAAGTGGAAAAACACACTGAGCCATATTTGCATTTGTAAAAAGACATTGTGGGAATCATTGATAAGGTTCCAGGTGTCCACAGCTAATGGCTGCACTAAATTAGGGAACAAACCAAAAGGTTGGGATTTTTTTCAGTTTTTGCAGTGTTGCAAATTAGTGTGTTTCTTAACCGTATTGACGAAAGTAATTATGAGAAAATGAAAAGGGAGAGAGAAGTATTTTAAAAGACAATTCAGTAGCGTAAGGCTCTAGCCTCTGTTGTCCCCACTAGTGATACTTAGAAAGCATCTAAACCAGAATGGAACATTGATGACATTTTTAGCCTCAGATAACTTAGGGGCTATTTGAAAATCCTTTTATGGGAACTTTCTACTTGCTCTGAGTCAATTGCTGGTTTAGGTTGCAGCTGTTCAATAGACGAGTACGAAATATTCAGTTCTTAAGAGTTTACAGAACATTCCATCTTCTGTCCGTTGCTCAGGAAGTTTTTAGATAATATGATTTTTTGGTAAAGATTTTGGGAACATATATCAAATTCGAGTGTGTCAAAGGTTTTGTTGGTACTGTTCTATTATTTTTTTTTTCTTTTTAGGAATATGACTTTTAGTTTTGAAATTATCACTTTTGATAAATAATCAAAACATTCCCATGTTAATCATCATTGAACCACAAGTACTGCTGCAGTTTTTGCTGTTGTATAGTCCTGGAGGTGGTCAGATCATAGCTGGTCAGACAGCGAAATCTTTGGGTTGTATATGATCTTACGCAGTGACAGCACTAAATCTGGGATAACCTGATTTTTGCTTTCTGGTTCATATTTAAAGCTGTGCGCTGTGATCAAAACCTGCACAGATTTTGACCCTTGGTACTGAACGGTGAGTTAAAAATCTGCGGATTTAGCTGGCAGATGAGGAACCCCTCCCCATTTGGGGTGTTGCGACTTCCTTAACACGCGATCAAGTGGTTTTTTAACTGGTGCAGCACATCTTTATTTACAACTGTTATGTACTCAGCACAACTTGTAAAGTGTGTTTTTTTTCTAAAACTTTCCATGTGATACAGCTCTATATATTATATTACACTTATAAAATCCCACCAAACCCTTATGAATTAAAAGATAATTAGTGGTTCAAAACACATAAGACGTTAGGCTAGAAGTGTCAAAAATGTCATGAAAGGCCATAAATCACAGTATACTTGCATTGATCCCTTATATAGTTAGTTTTTAAATCATCTCTTTAACACCTTGTAAATGTACAAACAACTATGAACCCAAGGGAAACTTTAATATGTTTTTCATACATATTTTAATTTCATCTCAAAGTACTGGCTGCATAAAAATTAAGTCAGACTCACAAAAACTCATTGATTTCCTCTGGATAAAACCCATCTGTCCAAACTAATTTAGAACCTTTTTGAAGCTGTAAAGTTAGTCATGCAACACTGAGGTCATTATGGACATCCTGTACTGTAGGAACTCTAGTGTAATTTTAAGAAGGTAATTTTGTTATATTTACTGTATTTAAATACAGTGCTACTTTTAAGGAACAAAAGCCTTACTGTGTAACTGTATTGAAAGTAAACCAGAAGCTGTGAAAAGTGAGATCTGTTCTTTTCCTTGTGATTAATGCACCTTTCTGCCAAAATTGAAACTTCTTAACTGAGCTCATTTAATACAAAGTAAACGAATTCTGCTCTTTGGATTTGATCCGCTGGCTAAGCTCTATAGATAAGGGTCTAACAGTGAATAGCTTTCATTCTAAACAAAGGATGTTTTGATAGAAAGGTCAGAGCTAAGGTCTTTTATATTGTGATAACAGGAAAGGGAAATGACATATTAATGGCAATTCATGCCATGGTGGTCTGCCGAACATGGTGGATCCAAAAGAAAAAAAAAAAAAAGTCTGCAGTGCTGCTTTTTTTAAGGATGTTAGTTTTAAATTGGTCTTATTTTGAATGACAATTTCTTTCATTACAGTTGGCAAGACAGAGATGCCAAAATGTACAACACTACTACCACAGGGAAGATTGAAAAAAATTGCGTGTATTGATCTGGATTCTGCCCTCGAACATTTTGCTGCCAACCAGAATATTAAGCAGGCTTAGCCCCTGTGAGTCACACTCGTAACAAATGGTGATCTGTAGCTAATTTTTATAATGCGATAGACTTTAATTACATGCTGAATCACTTGAATAGGGCAAAGAAGTTTAAATTAAGAGGTGCTCACTATGGTTCTGGACACGTACATCATGTTGCATGCTTTATGTGCAGTGCTTGTGATTTTGGGAACAGAATTTGTCATAGCAGAAGCTTCGTAGCTTCTGCAATAGAAAGCACAGGGAGTTTAAAAACATTTCCGTGCATTATAAAGAGAAAAGTTGTCATGTGGATGCAGGCTGCAGGGCTAATTCTACCACAGAAATCTTTGTTCTGAGATAAACAAAATGCTGTGATTAGGCGAGGCAGTCACTGAAGATACTCAAAAGGGTTATTCCACTCCCCTTCCCAACCTCCCAGCCCCTTCCCCCGGGGCAGGCTGCTTTATCTAGAGCCAGCTGATGTTATCTGTAATGCCGGCAGCTTCTTACATATCCACCTTGAGTCCAACAATTTCATGACATCGCATGACAGTGTAGATTCCCATGTTACCTAATGAAGTCTGAATTGAATAGCGTTTCTTTCATGCTTAGTAGGGTATCAGCACGGCAAACAGCAGGATCAAGTATCCAAGAAGCAGTGTAGGATGACAGCAGAATAGGACATTTTTCCTGTTCACGTCTCACATCTCCAAAGAGAAAACTTCCCCTTGCTTGCTTCCCGTCCGGCTCCCTTGGCAAGGCCAGTGCCGAACCAGCCATGTCAGCAGAAGATGCTGCTGCTGGATCCAAGCCCTGTAAGCTGTGCTCTCCTTTTCTAAACTACCATGACACAAATAAAGCCATTAGATTTGCTTGTACAGGCCTGCCAAGCACTTCGATGACACCAGATAATCCTGAAGAGCATCACGTAGGAAGGACACCAGAAACAGCCCCCACCACACTCGTGTCTGCTGTTTAAGAAACCTCTCACCCCCAGACAGAATATCAGAACCCATGTCATTACTTACAAATCGGGATCTTGCGTGCCACGTCTCTGGTTAATTTTTGAGAGTATACAAGCCCACCTTAGAAATGCATAATCATGCCGTCCGGGAGCAGCTCTGGGAAAGAATTCTTCTAAAAACAATAAAAAATCACCTGCACACATCTGATTTAAGGTCCAGCAGAGAGAAATGCAGGAACTCTAAAAATGCTGCTTACTCAGGAGAGCAGCTGTGTGCTTCTAAGCTATGTAGTGTGAAGATAGTTACACACCTGAAGTGCACACCAGGTTGAAATCACCCAACTTAGGCAAGAGGCAATAGGAATTCAAATGATTAAATCCTCCTTTCGGTACATCAGTATATCCCTTTGTCCAGTGTCCATTCCCAGCTGGACAGCTGTGCTGATCCTGCAGGGGGGGAAACTACAGGACCTGGAACCAACAGCTTCCCCTGAATCTTGGTGGAATTCCAAATCAAACTCTAGTAACAATAAACCTCCCTGCACATCTCCTGTCCTCCCAGCTAATAATTCTCAGAGATCTCAAATATCAGGCACTATCTGTTCACACAATTTGCTGGCTGTTCCACTCAGAAAATAAAATAGCTGCTTAAAAATGATATTCCCTAGCATCGTTCTACCATTTTTCCTACTGTTTGCCCATAGTACCTGGTGTCTCCATTTGTCTTTCTTACTATACCCTACAGTGGCATTAAAAACTTATTTCAAATGATTCTTACTGGGGTAGCCAAACGCTGTTATTTTACCGAAGTGTGATTGTAACCTAAATGTTTACATCAATGACACTGAATGATATCTGAACAAACAAGATATCAGCTAGCATTTTATTTTAGAGAGACCTTTTAAATGAAGGACAGTCTGGATACTAGTGAAATATATGCAAGTGAATAAATGTGATATCCCTTTGAAATTTTTTAAAGTTATGAAATAATAAACAGCTCTTTACGAGACCATTAAATTTTGTCAGATTTTAATCTAGTCATGGAATGGAAACAGTTTCCCATTTTGTAGTGTTACCAAGTAGTAGTAATTTCTTTCAAAATCAAATTTCTTCCTTTTAATAGGTAGCTATTTAAGCACCATAGGAACAAGGCAGTAGTGTTTTCTAAAATGTTTTAGGAGTCCTCTGGATCTTTTTCAGCTCTCATTACAGATATGTAACTTAGCTCCTGCATCTGACCAGTCACGCTACAAAAAAATAAACCTGATATGCAAAGTTTTTGCCAGTGCCAAAGTTCATGAAAATAAATGAAACTGCATTTATTTGTTTGCAACTTAAAAAAAAAAAAAAAAAAAAATAGAGAACAGCATACTTGGGAAGCATGATTTGAGATGTGAGTTGATGGTTAAATAACTTGTCGAAAAATTGTCACAATTACAAGTGACTGTGTGGTTGTAGGTGACATCAAAGACAAGATTGTTGTGAGGTCGGTGTGCACGTATGTGCATGCAGCACTTCTTTTCTAACTGGATTCTCGAAGATGGAAAAGGCATCTTTGGAAACCGCACTGCTCTTGACTGAGGTGCTAATTGTAGAAGACTGATTTGGATCAATATGCTTAAATGATGGACAATTTGTTCTGCCGTGGTTCCCACTTCACTCTGTAAGCTGGGAACAGGGCAGCAGAGCTCAAGGGATATGTAAGTAATATTCTTCTACGTAGAAGGGTGAATTTAATCCTCAGAGCTGACCCTGTCACTTAGAGGTAGCATGGCGATCTTCACTCATCAAATCACTTTGCAAGCACAAACTAAGTAGGATTTTCTTTAGCAGTCTTTTCCACTAGCAAACATTCCACTCTTAATCTTTTCCTGAATCTTAAAAAAAAAAAAAAAAATCAAGGGCTAAAATTGATAATGAAGGAGTTACGTCCTTGTAAAAAATGTGTCAAGAAATGCCAGCATTTTTACTGAATGGTGAAAAGAAGGTGAATTCATTTACCCTGTCTTATTTTTCTTGCTATTGTAATTTTTATAGCACCCTCAGAGATTCTTGCCTTATGCCGTCCTGTTCAGTGTTTCCTTGTCTCTGTCTTTGAGGGGATAGATCATCATAAAAGAGGAGAACACACTGGAACAATACAAGCATTCCTTATATTCTCCAAAATGAGTCTTCTTATGCGAGGTCCTCTTTAAAAATGCATCCATCACACTCTGTGAAACATTTTATATGACCTGTTTTCATATTCCTAGTCCTGATGTTTCCCAAGACGTAACGGTGATATGAGAAGGTACTACTGTCTTTGGTATAGGGAGGGGAAATTAAAGTACAAAGTGGCCACGTGAATTGGCAAAATCACAAAAGAGGTCTATGGGAGAGCAGGAAATTGAATACCAGCCTTGTAGCTTAACCAGCATGCCAGTCTCTTTGAAAAGAATAAATGGTCCTAGAGCTACTGAGTGGTTATTGAAATCAATATGCAAGAAATACAAAATAGGTGTTTGTTAGTTTTTGCAATATTTTTGCCCCTGAGTTATGTTTTGTATTTCGAATTTCAAAACTGATATACTTTCAAATGACAAAAATAGGCAGATCTTCAAGCAGAAATATATTAAAACTACAGGATTCCAAAGAAATCAATGCAGTCAGATACATATATTTATGTAATTTATGTGTGTGTGCATATACATAGACACACAGATACTCTGTTCTGTAAGAGTTGTCCTCACTCCATCACTTCTGACTTCATTGTTAAAGCCATTTTCTGTCAAGACAAGATATGTTAGTATAATAAAAGTGGACTTCAGATTTTTGTACAGTGCCTTGATGATAAAATATGCTTTCTTGGTCCATGTTAGTCTATTCTTCGTGCTTATCTTACATAACTTTATTAGTATTCATCACATAATTAATTTATATTTTTGACTGATAGGATCATAACAATTGGAAAGTACCCACAGTTTTTAGAAACAGATTCAGTATCAAATAGCATTCCAGTTGTAAATTACAAATGTACACACTTGCTAATATTGCATGTTCTTCAGGATCTTAATTTAACGGTCTTATTTTAGTACATCATGGTTCTGAAATGCCAAGCCTGAAACAAAAATCAAGAGGCCAGAACATGGCATATTTCTGTATGACATTCAGTGCTAATTATTAGCTACATCGAGGAGGTCTAGAGCTGTTATAATACTGAAGCCATTAGCTTGACTGTTTATAACCTATTATAACCTATTATTTAACTACAGCGTAGCATTAAAGAGTCAGCTAGCTGCATTTGCTACTCAGGGAGAGACATTTATCATCAAACAGGAATTCTGTACACTGTGGTTTTCCTGACATTTTGCTCAGCCGTTCACTACATATTGGAAACCGTGATTACTAAATTGTTAGTTAAATTCAACCTAAAGTTTAATGAATTAGAGAAATATACTTTACTGAGAATTATATTTAACAGGGATGACCCTATGTCCAAACAATAATATTCATGCTCAGAAGGAAAGAGAACTTAGCAGTAGTCTTCCTACTATGAAATGAAATGGCTGAAACGAAAATAAAAATAAAACAAAACAAAAACAAACAAAAAAACCAACACTCCACTTTTTCTTACCCCAGTTTTACTTTTATGGCTGAACTCAGAAATACAGGTAGATGAAATCTTGATGTCTTTGCAATGAAAATGTTTTGAAACTTTAGTAGAATTTCATCTTCCTCTCTCTTTGGGTCATTTCTCATTCAGTTCTTGTCAGACACTGACAGCCCTGTAGGAACTCCTGTTGACATTCAAAGAACTTTTTCCATTGTCATATCATTCAATCCATCCATTTTTATGCTTCTGAGGATTTGTTTGCTAAAATCTAACAATTTTAAGGCTCTTCAAAAGAATTTGCATCTTTCTGAATCAATTTATTCTGTTCTTCTACGTCTTCTGTTTTCGGACATTGATTTATGAGAAAATTTTACAATATGTCTTGAGTTAAAGCTGTAAATTGAGGATGAAATTTCCATGTAAGCAGAACCTTTTGAGTATTGCAAAGTACCACTAACTTTTGTAGCCACATTTGTTTGATGTCAAGAAAAAGGAAAAAGGATTGCAAGTTGGAATAATTAGTATTGGAAACTAATCTTCACATTGAACTCTAATGGAAATGAATGGGGAAGTTTTTGAGAGAGACTTTTAATCACCACTTTTATAAATAGTGCGCCTCTAATCACTGCCTCTTAAACACTTCATTATTTCTTTCTTTTCAGACTTTTCCTTTTCTTTTAGACTTCGAACTGGTTCTTCTAACAATGGGCAGTTTAAACACAAACAAAATCTAACGCCTTTGAAAAAATAACTGGAAAGGAAAAAATGATACGTCGTACAATACACATTGAATTCACTATAAGCTGGAGAACAAAATTACCATGTGCAATGGCCATCACCCCGGTCCAGTTACCAGTGAACGAACTGATAATTCCTGGAGTTAAACTCATCACTTTCTAAAGAACTTTAGCTACATACTCTGACAAATTGCTGTCTTCTCTGAATTAGTCTTGTAAGGGACACATTAAAATTTCCTGAACCTTAGAGCTCGGTAAAAAGTTCATTTCCATGATTATGTTGGCAGAGGATAAGGAGAATATAGAATCATAGAATCATTTTGGTTGAAAAAGACCTTTAAGATCCTCAAGTCCAACTTAACCCAGCACTGCCAAGTACCTCAAGAACTTACCAAATTTGGATGAGTTAAAGTTCATATCAATGTGCCTCAATGGTAGCTATTTAAGTATTATTCAGATATTCCATTCAATTATATTTTATCTTAAAAAGGTAACACATGTCAGATGCCAGAAACTTGGCAAAATAACTGCTAATGCATTGATATATATGGAGTGAGAATTTATCACAAAAGGTTTAATACCCTTAACACAAAAATGAGGAAATATCAGAGCTTTGAAAAATGTATGCAAATTTTGTGCTACCCAGTTTTTAATCTACAAACATGTTGATTTACAGGAATTCTCGCATCTTCCCATCTGTTAGAGGAATGGTTACTTTTTTTCTTCAGTGCCATTTATCTCATTGTAATAAACTAGTATTTCCTCCCCCACTGATCAACATTGATATCATATCACTGGTAACAGAAGCTACTTCTGAAGCATACGGAAGATCAGGATAATCGAAAATCAATGATCTAAACTGAGGCTGGTTGTTGTATAATGTGGTTTATGTAATTTGATAATGCCAATCCTAATGGAGTTAAATATAATCCATCGAAATTTCAGGATGCAGGGGTCAATAGGGAGTGCAATGCCTCACTTCCCAGCAATTACCACTTATTACTGGGGCAGTGCTTTTGCTTTGCTGGTCTGCTTGCCTCAATAAATAATATTTGGAGGCCCTGCAGCTGCAGTCAATAGAGTACAGTTTTATTGTCACAGCCTCATAGTCAGATCAATACCAACTCTTCTGAGACACAGGAGAGAACCACCACACGCCAGTCTAATGAAACCATGTGTTTTTATGATTCTGAAATTATACATTTTATTCATTGCTCATGCTTAATGTCACTGTTGCTTTTAATAGGGCCCTTTTGACTAAAGTTTTATGTGCCCTTCACATGACATTTATGCGTACAAAGAAAGGGAATTTGTGTTCTGAAAATGAGTTATAGTGAACCAAAATTGCAAACATTTCCTGATTTATTTTTTTTTTCCTGATGTCGGCTTCAGTTACAAGATTTTGCTATGTTGCTGTTGCAGAGTTTGAGAATAAACTAGAAAATAAGCAAAGTGTCTAAGTGGACCTCATGCTGCAGTTTAAAATCCATTAAAGAACAGTGCAAGCTCCACTCTCTCAGGAATGCGATTCAGAACAAAGCTGTTTAAAAAAATTGACGATTTTTAAATAGGTATCTGCATCTTTATGAAATGTTACATGTGAGAGCTTGCTCTGCAAACACTGGACTCAGAGGTTGGCGTTGCAACTCTAGAAGAAGCTGAAATCGTGTAAAGGAGTAAGTTCCATCAAAGAAAGCTGGGCTGACTTCAGGAAGTGCATTTAAGATGCAAGATAAATTCTCTTGTGCAAACATCAGTAGTGAGGTGAATAAGCACCAGGGAGTCTGAGCCAGTGTGAGGAGCTCTGATTTAAATCACAAAGGTGTTGCTTGTGAACCCGTTCAAGAGTATGCGAATCTTTCTCTTCTTAAGTGCGACATAGACTTTCCTACTATGCTGTCTAAATAGATATAATAAATAGTGATGGATAACATTTATATTCTGGGATTTGCACAAATAAGACCAGTTTTCTTTTTAACAGCCTCCTTTTTATCCTGCTTTTCATCACAATCATGTATAAGGTGCACAAAAAATGCATCAACAGCTCAAAATTAAGAAATCAAAGAGTTTTCTGGAAATATCAGAAGAAAATTCCTGCCCTTCTAGGTTAATGATAAATACAACTTACAAAGAGTCAATACAAAAGGAAAGGTATAGAAGATGTCTTTACATTGCAGCTACTTTCAGTAACATTTGCTTTTGAATTACCTGACCATCTTCCAGGAAATAGATTATATTATAGAAGGAATTTTTGTTAGAATTATTTTTCAACTATTACTTATACTTTTTACATCTCATGCCAGGGATGATTCATCACATGATTACAGAAATAAGGTGATCAGTCATTCCCATGCCGTTAACATAGACGCGCTTTCAATGAGTGCTTTGGAAACACTGAAAGCTCAATTTTTGCTGCTGGTAAAAAATCCCACAAGACGTATAGACACTGAAAGTCTGTTCGATGATTTAAAGTCAGGTAAAAAAGGTGAGGAAGGATTTCAACATTTTTTAAAAACAGAGACCCTCTTTCCAACACCTTCAGGAGAGAGTTTTCCTTTGCAGTAGCATAAATATTTATAACACTCCCCACCACCTGCACAATCATCCCCATAAACTGATATGCTCTCATAACTACTGGTAATGAAACGTGGTTTACATGACAAGCCCTTGGCAATGTGTCTGTGCGGCGCAGACATTATCCAAACACGAGCACCAGCAAGGTTACTACTGTGGCGTGGTTTTGGCTATTTTAAGGTGTTTTCTTTCCCAGACAGACATCTCACATGCTCAGATGTACATACACAAAGCTCTAGGAAGTTAGGGCAGAGTCTTGGGATTCAGGTCTAATTTTTTTCCCACCAATTTATGGGTAAATTTTTGGGTACTTTGTCTTTTCATCCCTGAAGTCACTACTTGCAAAATAGAATGCCGATACCTGATTATTTTACGTGCTCTGAGATTACTGAATGAGAAATGGCATGTGTGAAATAAGCCCTCTGTGAATAATGCGTTTATATTTGGATGTATCAAGGTTTTTAAACAACCAGTTTGGAGTACACAATACGTAATTAGCTCATTGTAGAATAACTATGCTCATTCTTTGGGACACCTAGAATATCATAGTTACCGAAGCAGAGTTATTTAGCTACTTCAGCAACAGTTTGAGACAGCTAACAATTGCAAGGCATGTAGAATTATTATGAACTCGAATAATAGTGCCAAAACAGAAAAAAATGAGAATTAATAGATGTCTTAATTTCAAATCTTTCTAGAAGGTATCATTATTTAAAATCATAGCTACAATCCCAAATTACCTTTATAACACGAGTGGTCCTTGTGAGTTTGTTGGTCATCATCCAGCTTTATGTAGTTTCAAAATTTTTATAATGCAATAAATAGGATAAAATTGCAGGCTTGCAATAAAATTTTGGCAAAACAGACATTCACCTCTACGTTCAACTGTAAAAATCTTCTCATTGTACATAAAAAAGAAAACGCAACTAGTTATGTACAATGAGAAAAGAATCTGGACAAAGACCATACAACAATAAAAGTTGATCCAAAGCTCACTGAAGACAATAGAAGTGTCTTCCACTGATCACAATGGATATTGGATAGGGTCCTAAATGGGAAAATTTAGGCAGTGAAGCACTTAAACATGAAAGTAGCCTCACTTAAATCTCCTTGAAAACCTCCTAGTTTTGATTTCGACAGGATTACTTGCAGAGTTTGAGCAGGGATAACAGACTGCGGCCCCGGAGCGTGTACCTGGACCAGATCCTCATGTCAAGGCACAGAGGGTCTGCATCCACATCTTTAAACAGCCACAGCGGCTGCTCCAGCCCAGCTCAAGTGTAGCTGATGAGGTGTGGCTGAGCTGAAGGGTGGAGTTAAGGTGGAGTTTAGTCGCATGTCATGCCAGCGCCGCCTTTGCGGGACGAGGCTGATCCCCATGCCGCATCACGCACAGCGCGTAGCTGTTCCCAACCTGCCACCTTAGTCCTGCTGCGGTTTGCTGAATCACTCAGATGCTTCTTTCTTTTTGAAAAGCAACCAGGAAATTTGAGGAAGGGACTTTTCCCATGAGCAGACCTTTTGCACCATCTTTGTACCTTATTTCTTCTCTTCAAATGTGATAGGGAACTTTTGCATGATATAATAGAACAAGTTGCACTTTAGCAAGATCATGCGTTAGTAAAAGTGAACAAGAAACCACAACTTATTCCTACATGAACGTAATCTATTCTTTAAAAACTGAGGCTGAGAATAGGATATTGCTGTAAACATAAAATCCTCCACTTTTTAGAGAATATATCAGTGTAAGTTCACTGCTTGGTTATCAACAGAAGTACACACAATGCATGTAGGCATTTGTGTCATAGATAGGCGCTGATTATTCAGTGAAAACAGGACAGCTGGAAAAGCTCTGCACTGCCAGTCCTTGTATCCCTGACATGCAAAACTTAAGGCAGAAAGAAACATAAAATGTAGAGTCTATACATTAATTTTTGAGAAAACTAGAATTCAAGAGCAGAAAAGATACATTTTAGTGTTTTTTTAATGAATCACAAACCAAATGAGATTACTGTTGCATATGGAAGTGTTCTGTTGTACCGATGTTTTTTCCTAACCGGAACATTTTTAGGTGGAGAAATGCTCATTTATTTTACGGGGAAATGTTATTGAAAATGGCTACGTCTTGGGAAATGAATGGGATCTTATATTGTCACTGAACATATTGAAAGGGACTAAAGACCGTAAGTTAACTCCTTATGGTTCTCATTTGAAATGTGTCAAAGCATCACTAGAACTAGATAATTCATTACAATCCAGTGCAGTTAAGCACCTCATAAAGTTAATATTCAACACTTGTATTTACAGCACTTTCGCTTAAGTAGATTCTAGGCATGTTGTTTAAACCAAACTAGTGTTGACACAATTATTTCATTTTGCCTTGTGTCAGTATGAGATAATCATATTTTTCTTCATTGAATGCTTTCCCAAAGTCAGACCAATTACTCGTGTTATAGCACAACAGAGCAACAACTGAAACACCGTTCCCACTGGGGAGGACGTGGCGTGGATGAAAGGACCAGAACTTTCAGTCCTTTTTCTTAGTCTTCCAAGAAATAACGTCTCCCTTCTGCTTTATAAAAAAAGCACAGTATGGGACTGAGGCAGAATTCCTTTTTTTTCCTCTTGAAAGTTACACAACTTCTGTTTTGCTATATAAGGGATTTAAAGATTTTCCATGCTTTTCATAATGAACACCAGAAAACAGACTGCAGTTTTGATCTTTCTTACCCATGCAATGTATAGAAAAGGAGAAAATACAGTCACACCAGTGAATAGATAAATTATTTGCTATTGTCTTACCTTTCTCCACCAAAAGGAAAACATTTTGACAATGAAGTGGTATCCAGGTTGCCTAGATTAATCTCTTAGTTATTCCACAAAGTCCTACTGCAATCCACTACATAATTTTCCCTGTAAAATTTAAAAAAAAAAAAAATCTTCCTTGTAAAAACAGGCAGTAGTTCTGATCTTTATATTGTCTCTTAATGGTGTAAACACTCCAGAAAAATAATATCTTGATATTTATAAACTGTTAGCACATGATCTTAGTCTAGATGCAAATAATAAACAACAGTATTAGTATTGCAGTAAACATGGTGTAAAAACGTGTATGGGAAAGTTTGTAGTAAGAAGAAATTTTTTTTCTGTTGTTTTTTTTTTTTTTTTTAAACTACTCTGTTGTCTTCAACTTTATCAATTGGCTTGAGAAAAGATATTGCCACTCCTTAAAAATCCTATTCTGAAAAATGAATAGTAATAATGATGCTAAAGTATCTTTCAAATGCTTCTGTCTATGATTGTGTAAAATTATGATGGCAGAAAAGAAATAGAATGAAAATATTGTCATAGTCCTTTGCAATTATGGCTCTAACACAGACAATTACGTATGATTTGAGGGTGTGTAGCTATAGTAGTTCTGGAATTAATTCACGCATTGGTTGTTTTATGTATACTTTGTGATTCTGTTCAGTGTCACAAAATATATTGAAAACTCTTAACACCTTTTAAAACTCGATTCACTTCTGATGCAATAACGGAGATTGGTCCAATAAAGTAGAACGAAAATCCATTTGTGAACCTTTTCGCTGAAGTATATTAAAAAAAAAATCTCCTGTTATTTGAGCTTACCTTATAAAATGTTTACATGCCATTAAATAGTACTAACATCTCCTGTGTAAATTAAATGGGCTGTGATGTTCCCTATGTCCTAAAGAGCAGTAGTACTTGAGGCTATAAAAATACCTTCATGTAATAAATCAAATGCTCTGCTCCTAAAACTGGAATTATAAAAATAGAGGGACACAATCCCTGCCTAATTAGCTTGTCTGTACACGCATTGCTCTGCAAGCACTATAAACAAAAGTCTGTTTAAACTACAGTAGTTCCTACAACTCAGCGTATTTTAAGAGCTAGTGCCTGCTGCAGGAGGGAGAATTTACTTTTCAGAATAATTTTGAGAAAAGAAAATTAAAGTGCGTGTGTCTGGTTTGGTAAAGATTTTCCCATTGATATAGAAGGTACAGGCAGCGCTGTTGGACAGTATAGAAGCCTGACACAAGTCTAAATTGGGAGGGGAGGTAAGGAGTGAAATTGATCCTTTTCATGCTCACTTAAAATATTTGCTTTCATCCATTTACTGATGTGTAAGTGGAAGGCAGCCTAACCTGGCACGAAGGCAGGTACAAATATAAAGCTGGGCTGGAAACCTCTTTTCCCCTAGTTTACATGTTTCTGCATGTCCTGTTCATTTCTTTCTTTGTTGTTATACATTCCACTGAACCTTTTGTAAGTGAAGCTTGCCAACATGAAAGTTTGCCAAACCTTTCTGTTTCCATTTAGTTTCACTTTTGGAAATATTTTTGGCTTCAGTTGTATAGCCAAGTAGTATCTTTAGATAAGCCTGTCCTACAAAGAATAAAATGTATGTTGTAGTGGCTGAGGGGAGCTCACCTGAGCCATTTTGTCTGCTAGAGCTGCTTTTCTGCCTGCTACAAAATTGAGTGTTACTGAAATTTAGCTAAAAGAATTACTTTTTGTATAGTGCATATTTTTTACATTAAAATCTATTTTGAAATTAATTGAATATACAATAGCTACCCATTAAAATATGGCGTGCATTCTTGCTTAGCTGTCGCCTAGACTGATGCTTAAATGAGTGTTTATTGCCTATATCCCCACAAGTTGTGTTATGTGAGGTTAAAACTGTTCCCATCTGTGCTAACGGTTGGTACAACAGAATGTTGTGGAGGCTGCACTGCTCTCCCATTGCCTTGAAGATAAGCACACAAGTGCTCCAGCTATGAAGCCAGTTTGTGTTAGAATCCGAGCAAAATAGACTTGTGCATGTAGCTCTTTAAAGATACAGGAAGGTTAAATAGGTTGAAAGCAAATCTCTGCCCACCTGGGCTTTGCAGAATCGCTCCTTCTCTCCGTCCTGTTTCCTTAAATGTTTGGGGTTTTTGTTTCCACAAGACACACAGTAAATTACAGATAGATAGAGCCAGACCGAACGTTTTGGCCACCTAATTGCACTTGTTGAAGCGAACAGTCATTTCGGTGACACTTTCGCAGTCTGTTTTCCTGACCATGTCAGTGGGGTAGTTTTGTGGTCACACACCACCCCAGTGCTTCTTGACCGCTTTGTTTTCCTAACGAGCTTTAAAACCTTTAGGGAGATGCAGCTCACCTGATGCCCCAGGTGCAGAGGAGGGGGCAGCCCCACCTGCCATTAATTTGTGTGGCAGAGCACCAGCTGGAGCTCTGCAGAGCCAGGACTTGGTCTTGCGAGGTGGTAGCTGGTGGTGGAACACGGGGCAACGTGGCCTGGGAGCAGTTGTTTCCCTGCTGTGGTGGGTATGGGGCCGAGCTGGTTTGTTTCCCATTCAGGTTTCTGCTTCGAGCAGCTTAGATGTGGCTGGTGTGGCGGTGGGATGCGATGGAGGTGCTTTGCTTCTTGATGTAAAGGCTGGAGGAAATGCTGTGGTGACGAGACGGTCCCTGCGCTCCCTGCGGCGTGCAGGGTGGCTGCTGGGGCTGGGTTTGGCGCCTCCAGTGCGGCAGCCTGAGGGAGGGGGCGGCTGGAGGAACCTTCTGGAATGGTGCTGGTCTGGGGCAGAGCTCCTTTGTGCCACAGTGAGAGAGAGCCGTTGTGGCTGCTCAATGCGCTTGCTGTTTTCTTCCCCTTGTGTTTTGTACCTCGGCGGCAGCCCGTCGATGGCCGGGTGTGAGGAAACGGCGCCGTGGTGCGGGCTGAGGGGCCGCCATGGGGTGCTGCTGTTTGGGCCCCATCCCCGCTGCGTGGGGGTCCCATCCTGCCCCAGGTGCCGAGCTCGGGCTCTGCTGTGTGTGTATTCGATGTACAGGGGAGTTCAACAGGGGAAACAACAAACATCGAGGTTTGCCAAGGGCCAGGTGTAAACCGCTGGCTTGTTGCTGTTTCAAACACTTTGTTTTGCATTTTGCTCTGTGAGGCGTGCGCCGCTGTTTACTTCCATGTCAAAAAGTATCTGTGGTTTTAAAAGTAAATTAAAAAGAGGGTTGAATGTGTGAGTGGCCTTTGGGGTCTGTGCTACCAGGTTTTCACAAGTCAGTGACGAGTGTTTTTCTATTGCCAGCCCAGTTTGAACTTCAAATTAATTCTGTGAAGTTTCCTTCCCAAAACAGGGCACAAGAGCACATATATATGCTTCGCAGGTTCGTTTGCTGTTTCTAGAAAAGGTACTGTTAATAATATACATTGATAAATTAATGTATAATACTAGTGTAGAATGGAAAGTTTGTGGCTTTAATATCTTCTACTTGTAAAAAACCCTAGTTTTACCACCAGCAAGTACTACTTTACTTGTAGGCAAGCTGTGTTTGTCTCTGCATATCGATGCAGCTTGTCGAACAGCCTGCAAAATGCAAGTCCGTGCTGCCCCAGCCCGGAGCCGCCTGCGGGGTGTTGGGGGGATACGGGCGGGCAGGGAGGGGAAAGGCCAGGCCTGGTGGCAGCAGACCAAGCCTGACTGGATTAATTGTATCGTGAAACTTTAACGCATAATTTAATTGTACCTTTGTAAGGCAACGGGAAAATTGGTGCGGTTATGTTGTGAGTGGTTGTCTCGGTGTGGCAGAACTTTGAATTCATTGATGTTTTCAGATAAATCTGAGAGGAATAATGCACTCTTTAAAGATACCGAAGTTGCTTTTAGCTTGGAAATCACTGAGAATAGAGGTGGAGTTTTAACTACTGAGGTCACTTCAGAAGTGCTTTCTTGTTGTCCTGCTTGGCCTGATGCGTGTGCAGGTGATAAGTACAGCTGGTGAAAAGCATTATTGAATCTCCCAAGTGAAATCTGTGTCTTGGGTGACCGGCAACCCAGGAGACAGAGGAACTGACATGTAGAAAAACGTGGGAGATGTTCACGAGGCCTTTGAGCACGGAGGAGGTGGAGATGAAGCAGAGATTCTCTGCATGATGAGCTGCAGCAGCACGTCTCGGCTCCTGTACACCAATAATGTTCAGCTGTGTGCCTGGGTACACAGTGATATTTGATAATTTTAATGACTTGTTACGTGGTGCTTCAGGTAAGAATCTTGAATAACTTCCATGGCCCAGTATTGAGTTGTAGTTACAGTCTTTCCTGCACATCTTCCATTGGAGCAAAGCTGAGAATTTGGGTTGAATTATGGATGAAATGTGGCTAGCCAGTTCATTTCTAGTTCAACATAGGAAACCTGAGACATCATCAAATTAGTATTTCTTAAGGGGAAGCTATGTATTATTTTCAGGCAGATTTAATTTTAATATTGCTGGAAAACTTGACCTGTCCTCTATAGAAAGTTATAGTATTGTATCGGTGAGTGGGTTATGGGAACGTGTATTGATGCGTGGATCACAATTATTATAATTCCATCACATTATCAGCAACAGACATATGACTATAATCATGCAATTCTCTTTAACACAGTCTGTAAAAACACATTGATTTTATAGCTCCCCAAACTGATTACATTAATATCTGTGCATAATTAGTTTACACATTACTAAATTACTGACAGATTAAAAGTGAAATAGTGCAGTTCATACATGGCCGCATAACTGCCAGAAAGGAAATTAATATGGATTCAAATGGTCCTTGGAGACCTGCGCTGAAATAGCAGAAATCTATAAAGACTGCTTGCGTTAGGAAATTTCCATCACCAACATGTTTGTGGTTGATGCTTTGCTAAGTCTGTTAATATGGGTAAAATTTAGTACAGGAAATGATGTTTGAGTGATGCTTTTGCTGTTACCAGCTCAAGAATGTGTTTATTAAAAGTAAATTCCTGACTTAAATGGCAATTACATTGGATGTGAAGATGAATTTTTAAATACCTTTGTAAGCATTCCTAATGAAGTGGTAGCAGCATAAAGTAGCTACTACTTAAGATGCATTTGAAAACTACATTGTTTTTAAATACCATAAAAATTGAAAACTTATTCTTGGTGCTTCTCCCTCAGGTCAAACTTATATTAGAGATAACCCTAAATCAAAAATGGACCTGTTTGTACGACCTCAGATGCTTCCAGTCAGTTTTCTGTCTTCAGAAGAATTTTGACGTAAACTGTATAAACTGACTTCACGTACAATTCATCAACTCTTTACAGGCTTTTACTTACTGGATACATCTTGGTGAAGACTGGGCTACTTGGATGCCAGTCCAGGCTATCAGTATGGAAAGAATTGTAAAATGAATTGGTTGTAGTTCTCATCGGTTGGTTGTAGCAGATGGTTGTGCTAAGGTACTTTTTTTTTTTTTTCTTTCTTTTCTCCTCAACTTCATTAGACCCATGTTGAATACAACACTGAAAGAAAACTTAGGAAAGACTTGAGAGGCTGATGCAGCCAGTACTTCTTGCTTTGATGAAGGCTGGAGGATGTGACCCCAGTGGATGAGCAGTGTTGGTTTGATGAAGACGCTGGCAAGGCTGAATTGTGCTGTGCAAAGAACTGCAGCCAGCTTTACTGTCCAACACTGGATAAAAAATGGAAATGCTACATGAATTTAGTCTCTGTTGTGTCTCTTGAGGCAAAATGTCCTCCAAGATGATGTGTGTGAGGATCTGATTTCTTGGAAACTTCAGTATTTATAGCTCCTAGCAGCTTTAGCAGAAGCTGCGAGTGTTGGTGGCTGACACCTCTAAAAGTCATATTTCAAAGGCAGAGCAAATCTTTTAGTTTGGGAAAAGGTTGCAAAGGTTGCTGCTGCTTCCCTACTTTGTTCCTTCTTTAGTGTAGCCTATAGTTAACTCTTTCTTATTAAGATTTAAAAAAAAAATATATATATGTATATATATTGCGTAGACATAAAAGATTTGAGGAGACTCATAGTACTTTCTATGCCTCCTTCCATAGCATTTTTGTAGTTCCTCAGGTGAGTTCCAAGTTGATTTTTTTTTTTTTTTTCTTTTAAGAGAGGGCTCATTGGTTCTTTAGAATTAAACTTATACTTCAATAGAGGGGATGAACTTGAGCTTACTTCTTGTATGTCATGTTTGGCATATGACCATTTTACTATGAGCTTAGCACAAAAGTCAAGCTCTGAAGAAAAGTTGTTAATGTGTATTTCACCTCTTTGTCACCGGTGAAAAATTCAGTTTATTGGTCTGTTGTGGGTGCAAAGGGAGAGAAAAGGGCTAAAGGTAGCCTGTGCTGCCACTCTTCAAGTAGCAGCATGGTAAAGAGGGCGGCATTTCAGATGAAACACAATAAAAAAAAAAAGTTCAAATGACAGCCATGTAGGGGTATCAAAAGATTTTGTTACGAATGTGTTACTTTTTCACTTGAATGGTAACAAATACGTGGATTTGCTAGATAGGAATGATGTCTAGGTTCATGCTTTCACATGGAATTGCATGGACATGGCATTCTGGGAGGAGGTGGAATTCATGTTGAGGATAATAACAATTCCAACATCGTGCTCCATGTCACTGAAGTGGTCCCTCTGACTCGTTAGAACAGTATTTCCGATTACAGAATAAGTACTTCAAATTCACCAGTCTTTGCTGGAATCAATCACACGCACACGCCAATTTACTTTCTGGATTTGGAATTAAGATGGATCTGTGTGAAACATGCCGATTTTGTTTGTAAGTAGGTTGGTTTTTTTTTTTTTGTAAATGTTTCCGTCGGTTGTAACTCGTGCCGTGAGGTGGCACAGGGGAGGTCTGCCAGATTTCGCGTAGCCCATATGAGTTGCATTTGGCAGTGCTGTTGTACATTACTGCTGCCTCGGTGTGGGTCCAGCCAACCGTTGCGAGGTGCCTCGCTCCTCGCCAGCCCATGCAAGCTACTGGGGCACTTATTGTCACATTGGGCTTTTGGAGAAAGCAGGAGCCAAAATTTCTAGGAGGAAGCAAGGACTGCACGTGAATCTAAGAGAACCAAAGATATGGAGTTTGGTTTTTAGAATCAGAGAGATGTTAGGAGGCAGAATGATGAGCTGTAGCTTTGTTTGTCTTTTTGTTTTGCTTTAATTATTTTGAAGAATAGTATCCTCTGCTTTCATGGATAGGAAACTTGTGCAAGGCAGAGCTGTTGTCATTTGCTGTATTAGCAAATACAACATTATTCACCAGGGCTATTGGCACAAAATCAGCACTATATTTGCATGGTGTTACAAGTGGGCAGGGACAAACAATATTACAACTGTTGTAACTTCTTTGTTTTAGGCAGAATTTTGAAAAACCTCTAACGCTTAATATGGTCAAGATACAGTTTTGATGATATTGTCAAGTAAAGATTTTTGTTCATGCAGGTGCATTTCATGTATAAGATTTTAACGTGACCAGCTGTCTTGCTTAAAACTACTTAGTGGGGTTTGAATGTTTTTTATGCAATCAGTACGCCATGGTAATATTATTAAGAACTGAATCGTTCCAACTTTGTGATCATGTCCAGTAAGTCACTCTAAATGTTATGTTTGATATGTTTTTCAGAGTTCCTTTGATTTTTAGTGATATGAGGCTCTGGAAATTAATTTCTTGGCAAAGAGAAAAGCTTGGTTTACATATATTACATGTTTTTGTAGTAGGTGTAGTGAAATAAGAGACAAGATCAGATTAGTAGACTTTGGATTATTACATTAACCATCTGAGGGTCTATAGGTCTGGAAGATACATCTTTTGTACTAATAACGTCTTTCTAGGAGGAAGCTATGTTAAAAAAAAAAAAGTTTTCCACTTTGCATTTATTATGAGCTTTATGTTGCTAAAGCAGAGTTACGATTGCCTAGGAGGGGGTCACAAAGACTGTTTCTGTTTAATGAGGTATGTGAGTAGTGGAAGAATTGTGAAACATTAGCCCGCAGTTTCCATAGATGTTAATTTGCCGTTTTCACAGGAGTGTTCTCTTCACTTGTCTGTATCAAACAGATATGGTGTAGCAAAGTAATTGTTTTGTTTTAGAATGTTGTTTACTTCAGTACATTCTTGTTTGCATACAGTTTCTTGCTGCTCTCCATGTAAAGCCCCCTGCACGCAGATAGTTTGAGCATCATCGTTTTACCAGTTGTACTGGTTTCTTCACAAGCCTTACAGCCTTGTCAGTTTTCCCCCTTGTATTAACTCCAGGAAACCTAAGATTGTGAAAGTTGAGTTTCTTACAAAAAGAGCGCAAATGAACGTGGCAAATCAGTATTTCCTGCAAAGGTTGCAACAGTTTCCCAGATGAGATGTGATTAACATTCTCCTGGCTGGCTCAGATGTCCGGTTTTCTAAGTTGCCTGATCTTAAAAAGTGTAATGATTAGCAATTGAATCAATAGTGGAACAGTTTTTCTCATGAAGAGTTAATGTATTAGGTGGAGGCTATATGCATGGATTGCACAATTGAAATATATATATATATAAAAAATATATAAAATGCATGCAGCATGGAAGATGAAGGTGCAGTAGTAGACCATCAGGGTTGTCAAATGGAGGGGAGAGTGGATTTTTAGTGGCTGATTTCTTTGGTGCCTGGAGGTGCTGAATGCTTTCTAGAACAAAAATCAATAAATGATTGTTCGATATATTCTATATAAAAATAATACAGAGACCTGAAATTGCAGTGGAGATAATGGTGGAATTTAATGCTGTTTCATGAAAACCGCTTCTAAAAAATGTATGAAATTTTGATTCTTGTTAATATGTCACTGAATTCAACATAGTTTATTTAAAATATTGATTGCTCATGTTGAAAATTTCTTGGCAAGATTGTTTTCTTAATTACTTTTAGCCTTTGTTTCCTAAATAATTTTTTTTACACAAAGCAATTCTGCTCCTTAGATAATCGCTTTCCCTGTCAGTAACTGGAGCTGCAGATGCTTTAGCGGAAGCGATCTTGTTGTCATGGAATAGCTATGTTGTCATTCCTGTTCTCTTCCTCAGGTAACCTGAATGTGAAAATTCACCATTTTTGCCTAAATCAGCCCCTGCAGAGCATGTTGTTCGTTCTAGGTGATTTTTTCAAATATAAGAATGCAAAGAGTCAGAAAGGAGCAATGCTTCTATTGATATTTTGCATATCTTCCCTAGGTAATTGTACATATAGGCTGCTGGGCATTTTGGTGGGTTTAGAGATGGCCTTTTTCTTTTTTCCCTCTTGAATCATTACTATTTGAAAGGAAGTCAAGCTGGGAGATACTACTTGAAGTGTTAATTCCTATATTCATTTATTTGCCTTTCAAGAGTATCTTAGCATTTTCATTGCACACCCAAAATTCAAAAGTACTAAAAATTTACTAAATAGGAACACTCCTTCACTGTTGTTATGCAATTTTGGGAATCAGCCATGGTACAAAATAGCCTTGATGTGAAATGTTAAGCAGGTTCGTGATTGCTGTTGTGAGTTGGGAAATACAGTATATTGGGCAAATTGGTCCATCTTTTTGAAACGCTCTCTGTTAAGGTGCTTTTTTATGTCGTCCATATTGGATATAGGCAGAAGCGAGGAGTGTCATTTAAAACATTCAAAGCTTTCCAATTGGGCACCTATTGAATAGTCTAAGAGCGTGAAGAATTTTCCAAAGGAAGGTCAGAGGAAACACTTTTTGCTAACACATGAACTAGAAGTGCATTTTTCCGAGGAAAGGATGTAGGAGGACACAGGAGTGACTAAGGTGTTTCTTTGTTTTGCTTTGCTTTTTCAAGTGGGATATGAAGTCTTACTGCGAAATTAAAAATAAATTCTAATAAAAAAGCAATGAAATAATCTAGTGTTGGGGAACTGTTACTTAGACAATACTTTCTTAACCTGTCCTAGGAAAGCGGTTATTTTTTTCTTTTTTTTTTTCTTTTTGTTATGCTAAAAGGAGCAAAAGTTTGGTATTTACAGGTTTCTTTTCCCTTTGACTTGAAAAGAATTACGTCAGTCTCTTTGAAAGTCAATCTTCTAAAGCAAAGGAAGGAATAGCTCTAAAAAAAAAAAGTGCTTTTTCTATGTTTTTATTATTTCTGCTGTTACTTAAGAATGGCGAGAGTGGTTTTCTGACTTCTCTGAAATGAAAGTAGAATTTCCCTGCCTAATCAAATGTAGTTAATCTTTGTTACTTGATAGTTTCATCGTTGTTATTTATATTAAGAGAGCTTCTCATTAGATAACTATAAAAAAATTAGGCTATGATGTCAGGATAGAAGCATGTTTTATGGATGACAATTTTTAAAATGAAGTTGTAGGTCCATTCTTATTTTTCAACAACTTCTGAAAGGGATGAACATTGAGTATCAGGAAGTTGTTACTGTGCTTACAGGTACTGTGTTTTCTTCAATTGTTTGAGTAAATGTTGAAAATCTATTTCACTTCTTTGAGAGTAATTACTGACTTACTATTTGGATTCTTCAAAGAAGGAGGTGAAGGTAGTAAAATAAATGTGACTTAAGGGTTGGCTGGTTGGCAAAGCTTTGACATTAATAAGGAGATTTCATAACTTTCTCTATGAATGAATGGCTGAGTTGCCTGCAAATATTTGTATTGTTACATGCAAAAATAAATGAGCAATACAGGAACTGTATTGGTTTCCCCCCCGGCCCCTGCTTCATAATTGTTACTGTGCGGGACTTATTTCAAAATTATTCTCTCTTGTATTATGTGTGAGATTAAGTGGTCTGATATTTTTCTTACAAAAAAACGAAAACAGAAAACACAAACCAAACCATACAAGTATGCTTCTGTTTATTCAGATATTGAAATTGCATGATATGGTCTGTGTAGAACTATATTTCCAGCTGCTTGGCAAACAGATGAAGCAAGTTTGCAGCCTAAGTAACAAACTGCACAGACATAGCCCTCCATTAAGAGTTGCTTGTGTAAGCATATCACATTTCCTGGAATGTAAACCACATTTAAAAAATATATTTTATATGCTGTAAATCTCATTAAAGCACTGAAATTAACTCAGGTATTTTTTTATATTTGCTTCTACTTAGCATCATTTGTAGCAGCGCTTTCAAATGTATAGCTGCTTTCCATGTGTTTCTGCATGGTAATGAGCAAACATGAATACTTATTATTGTACTTTTTTTTCTTCCAATAATGTACTTAAGTTGTTGTGCCATTCAGACTAGTGCTCCTAATTATGCTGTATATGCATCAGTAAACAACATGAAGATGCAAAATGTAATTTTAGGGGAACTAATTAAATTTTGAATTCAAAGCACATCACAAAAAATATTTTAACGTTTTCAAGAAAGTCAAAAATCCTACAAGCTGCTCCAGTTCTACTAAATCCCTACCCCCTCTGAAACCAAGAAAATGATTATTCAATATTATTTCCATTTGAGTCCCTTGACATGCTATTGATTCACTTTATTTTCCCAACAATTTCTGACAGATTTCCCAAAGTGGATTATTTATGTGCTTTGATATTCATTTGGTGATTGCCTTTGAAAAGCACATGAAAATTAGAGCTGCAGCAAACTGTTCACCAGAGCTACAAACCTGTGAACACAACCCTTGGAACTAGTGTGTTCACTGCTTCTGGTATGTGCAATATACTGTTTTCAGTATCCAACATACTGGGTATTAACTGAAGGTAGAAAACGTTGAAGAAGCAGGAATTAAAGACCATTTAATTGGCTCATGGCAACATTATTGAAAGAAGTTGAACACTCTGAAAGGCACGTTCCTTCCATGGTTCATCTCTGCACGGTGTGTTTCAGTTACGTCTGATCAGTACACTTGATGTACATTTTAGTTACATAAAAGATAAATGAGAGAAGTTGTAGATTTTCAGGTAATAAGAGTGGTATTGACATGAATGCAAGCTGAAAAAAAAATAGTATTAATATGAAAGCAAAGACCTATTGCTGAAAGAGATACTTGTGGAATTTCTTTGTTTAGAAGATGACTTTTTGACATATACTTGTTATTCTCAGTAACTGGTCTGGACAACCCAGTGGAGTGACAGTCATGGAAGGAGACAGGATGCATTTTTGTTTCACTGGATCAGCATGCACGCTTATCTCAGATATTTTAAAAAACAAAGAAGCCAACCCCTCAAATCTCCCACAATACACACGAAGTTTGGAAACATAACCCTCCTCACGCTGGGGTTAAGAAGGAAGTACATTGTCTAGACAAAATTTGAAGGTCACTGTTGCCTTCTCACGAAGATTAAAACCTTTTCTGGGCACTGGCCATACCTTGATGTTCCCATTTTGCTAAGGGATCCTTTTTTCTGGAAGCAGGTCTTCCACTGGCTCTTTTTTTTTTAGACAGAGAAAGATGCAGCAGCATATAAATTCTTAAAATTCATAAAGCTGCACTGTTCTGATCTTGCTATGAATGCTGGGGGCAGGGGAGAAGGTTGACCTTCACAAGTATGGTAGCCTTATAAATGTCTGTCTTGAATTTTCTGCTGGTGGAGATTATTGCTTTTCCTATAATAAAGGTCTGGACTAGCTACGCCATGTTTTCTGCTCTTTTCGCCAAGAGAATTCAGGTTTCTGTCTCTTAGACCAAACCCTGTTCTTATCCAAGATCTCTGGAAGCAAATGATGCAGTTAATCACTATGAACAGTCAAATTTTTCATGATGGGATGCAGTCAAACCCTGTACCTCAACAACAACTGACAGCACTTGAATTATTTGTAATTTTTTTCTACCTGTGTGACTTCATAAACTTTTAAGCAATTTTCTTAATCTGAGATTAGCCTGGTACGATGCATGATGTTGTACTTGATTGGATAAATGTGTGCAAGCAGTTGAGATAAGAGTGAGATTTGAGAACTGAGATAACTTCTACTGATATATTTTTGAAGTTATTTTCCAAATTATTTTTTTTACAAATCCTGGAGCATTTGTGAAAACACTGGAAAGGAAAGATTCTCTGAAGGTGAAGAAGTTAAAGCAGTAAGTCATGTTTTTAATTCGTAGTGTGTTAATAACTATGTCAAATTGCTATGCCTAAAATAGCGCCTGATGACCCAGGTCCCTGGTTCTAGGTATCCTCATTAAAATAACACCATTTCAAATAGAAATCAAAATTTAATACCTGCAGCAATGTACTAGTAAAGAGAGGGGAAAAAAACGCACAACAAAACCAAACATAGAGTGTGAAGACCGTGCGTGTGTGTGAATATTGGGCCGGAATAACGCTAAGTAGTTCTGTTTGATCCTGATTTTCAAGGCTTTTTAAGCTTTATCCTTATTGGGTTTGTGAGCTCAGATTTTTTCTTTAAATCTAGGTAGTTGCTTCAGTTTTGGAACCAAATTCACTGAAGCAAATTAGGTCTTTGAAATTTGTTAATTCTCTTTAAGCTTCTTTATGAAGGGGTTTCCAAACTGGATTAATTAAAATTATTACCTTAGCAGGATCTAAGCACCTAATACTAGTGGTGTTATTGAGATTTCTACCTTGCGTGTAACCTGTATCACAGTTATGGTTAAGTAAAGTTCAGCTTCCAAGATACTATGATGATCATCTTGCTATGTTCTCTATTTAGTATTCTAATTCACGATGTTCTCTAAATCAAAGAAGGAATAGTTTAGCAACAGACAGGTACCTTTTAATTTGTAAAGATACTGTTATTAAATTGAGAAAAGGGAAAGACCTGTAGGAATTCAAGGAGAGGAAGCAAATCAATTAGGATTTATATTTAGTTTTGGAATTGAAATACCGTTTATTTTCTGAAGAAATAATCATCTTGAATAATTCCAGTTGTGGAGTTCCTGGACTACATTAGTAAATTAAGAGATTGTTTTCTTGAATGTCCTTAAAATCTTCACTTAACAGTTTGATGGGAACAAACACAAGCCATCCTTTGAGGTCATTTTAGTTTTCTAGACATCTAGATCAACTGGTATCAACCAATAGCAGTTACTACTCTGAACTGGAAATTGCTGAAAATGCATACAGAACTTTGACGTTACATGGCTCATGAATGTTTTCTAGATTGTGGACACAGAGATGTCTTTTTCGGGCAGTCACGTTGAGTATCTGTGCATCTACTCCTCAAAGTTTTTGTGTTTGGTCATTCCAGAGTAAAAGTTCTGTAGAGCTAGAAGTCATAAAGATGCTTCAGTTCTGTGAGTCCTAGGAAAATAAGCAATGGTTAGAAGAAAAAGCTTGTATTCTGCCAAGGGGGAAGGGTATAATGTGATGTCAGGCTTTATTAGAAATCAGGAAAGCCACATGAGCTATCAGCCTTGGGGAAGATCTCTACAGGAGAGAAGGGTTCATTCCTTTTGCTCCTCCAGAAACTGGTTGGCTTGGTTTGGAGTCACATTTACCTGTGGGAAAAGCCCAGAAAAGCACAGAAACTCACCAGCTAATTTAGAAAATTTGGCTATAAATAATCTGTCAAACGTGCATGCTGTTTTGGAAAAAGAATGAAAATACTTTGTCCAGCCTTTCTCTTTCTCTTTCCTGTATGTTCGCAACTGTTTTTTCACAAACAAGCTACCGTTTTAGAGAGTAAATACCTAATTGATGGTGTCAGAAAGTAGTTTGCTGTCATGAATCCTGTGCTGATGCTGTTAGGTTATTTGTTCTATTCATTATTAAAATGTTCAGAGATTTAGTGTAGATTCCTAGGGGGGAAAAAAAGATTTGAATGAGACCTGGAGGTCATCTAGATGAGAAAGTTTATCTGTTTCAACCTCCTGCTCAGAGCAGGAGTGACTTCCCAGTTAGATGAGATTGCTCAGGGCCTGTCCAACTGAATTCAGTAAATCTCAGAGGCTGGAGATAACATAGTCTCTCTGAGTGTCTGTTCTAATAAATAAAAACTAATTTATTCCAAGGACTGCAAGACCTTTTTCTGCACAACTGCTACTTACCCATTTGGTCCTTAGCCAGCACTGCTGCATGGAGCTCTCGTGTTCCAGAAGAGGTCTTGTTCTCTGTGAGGGTTCCATTGTCCCATTTTTCTGACTTGATGAGATACCTTTGAATAAATATTGCTTCCACCCACAAGCAATTTGGCATAATCTGCAAACTTGCTGAAGGTCCATGCATTACACCATGCAGGTCATAGATGACATCGTTGGGTTTTGAACCACTTCCCATTCCTCACCAGTTTCAACCTTAGACCAGCTTTGGCCTTCCCACTTCCATTCCTGCTCAATCAGATGAAATATCACTTGGATCTATCATTTGGATATACGGCAAATTAGTCAGATTTGAAGAAGCAAACATTGCATCAATCATGAGGATTTGCTCATTTCCTACAGTGGGAAAATCATCTCTGTTAAAGAAGCCTCATGAAGACTTTCATTTTCATTGTGGTTTGACTATAGGGTTCTGTTTTTCTTTGTATTCATGTAACCTGTAAAAAGAATTTGCAGATATGGTATAGGTGTACCTCTGAATAGTTCCTCATGGCTGTGATTGACCATCATTTTGTGCTTGGATCTGCAGCTTGGCACAGTTCGGTATTATGTATCTTCAAGGCTTCTGTTTCTGCTGACACACAATCTGGGAAGATTTGAATATGAATCAGATTTGCTTGTTACCTCAAAAGCTTATGGGCAAGTGGAACTCTCGTCTTGTATTCAAAAAGGCCACATCTTCTGGTTTGTTTTTTTTTTCCTTAAGAGGTCTCGTAACTGGATTATACATGTCCTTGGTAAGAGGGAAGATATTCTTTATGGGCATTAAATAATAATCTCTTGGCCTCATGCTTTTGAGGTGAAGAGCAACAGACTCCAACATGATGCAGGGCTGTATTGGATCATGTTCTACTGCACTAGTTAAAGCAGGGGAGGGGATTGGGGTTTAATCAGGCTAGCCCAGCAGCAAGAGTTGAAAAGTGTTCTTTCTAAGCATGATGTAGCATATATGTATTGAAAAGAGTTAGTATATGTTAAGCTCAGAGACATGGTATAAATGAGTTTTCTGTAGACAGGTTTTAAACTCTCACATGCTACTTGGGTACCATGACTTTTAAGTCTGTTCAGGAGACTGTCACTGCATGGATATTACATCAGAAATCTGTTTTTCCTTCTCCTTTCCACTTCCTATTTTTCTGCTTAGCAAATCTAAGTATTTAAAGATGGAATTTAACCATTGCTCGAAACTTTTGTTTTCTCATTTCTTTTTCATTTTTAAAAATTTCTTGTAATATGTAGTATTTAGTAATGTATATTGCTATATATCTGCAAGGAACTACCTTCTCTTTCCTTACCTTCTTATTCCAGTCAGATTTAAATAACCAGTTATTCATTTAGGACAAGACAGATTGTTCTTTGAGTGAACTCACCCAGTAGCGCATTTATGCCTTCATAGGTGAATATACTCAATATTTATTTGAGAACTATTAATACTAAAATAATTTTTGTGTGCAGATCTAAAACCAGAAAAATATTCAAAGCCATATTATTCTTTCTATATTTATACTAAAGCATTCTTCTGGCACGTTGTCAGAATTTTCTTTGAAGAAGATGTTTTCAAAAGGCAAACGCTTAGTGTATTTGGAGACACTAATATGCATGGAACCGTTAAGCCTCTTATTTTTATGAAACAGAGTATCCTCAGAGCTCTTGCAGTAATGATCTTGGATTAGGTGAAAGCTTGAAATAAGCAAGGAATGAACGCTTTAAGATACCATTCCATCAAATGGCTAAACATCGTAATACACTTATCCTAAAAATGTCATTAGAATACCTAATAAGATATTGTAGTTTATGTCTGCTTATGATTGTTTGCATAGATTTTGGTAGGCCTGCTAACACTCTTAGACAAGTGCTCATATATAACCTTTGCAGAATTGTGGCAGTAGTTATACGAAAAATCAATATACTACACTAAGATATTGAAAAATAGGATTTTCTACCAGTTAGATGCACACCATTAAGGTATAGTAAGATTTTAAGCTATTGAGCCTGCTGGGTAGGGCTTCAAGTGCAATCCTTGGTACTTTGTTTGCCAGGTTTTTCACTTTGTAATACATGCTCACAGAAAATAGTGACAGTTGCTCTAGCTCTCTATGTGAATTTATTTTCCAGTTTGAGGGGTTTTGAGTTTGTGTGTGGGGTTGTGTGGTGGGCTTTTCTTGTTTGTTTGTTTGTTCTTAACTATGAAAGGAGGTAGGAGTGTAATGAGTCCCATGGCTTGATCCTTTCAGGATCCTTTTGTATCGAATTTTCCTGACTCTACAGCCTGTAATGGCAGCTGCTTCTGCAAACAGGCAGGTGCCTGTAAACCCAGGGGCATAGAACAGAAATAACAAGTATAGCAGCAGAGATCGCAGCATTATTAGTACTGTAAAATATAGTAGTGTTGTCGTGCTAACCAAGAGCAAGGCCCTGTTGAGTGGGGACATACTGAAAGTGAAACCTGAATTATCACCTGAAGTTCAACCCCATCCCAAACTTCTGTGAGCCACGCTGAGCACATTTTGTGCTGGAACTCCTTGTGGACTTTAGAATTCTAGATTTTCTACTCTTACACCCTTTTATCCAATAACAGCGCTGTGTGTCGGCTCCAAGTTCATGTTTATAATGATTATAAAAATCTAGCCTACAAAAATTAATGCGTTCTCAAAACCCGCTAAGCTGCAGGCACAATACACGTGTATTGCTTGAGGTCATTCTTGCAAATTCTTTAATTGGTTGCAGAAGTTATTATTTATGGTACTGTGTTAGTGGAAAAATTACGTGTCACTATTTTGAAACAACAAAGATCTGTTTGTGTTTGTTCGTGAACAGACATTTACATTTGTAGCTGTCTGTAAACAAGCAACGATTCAAACTCGTTCTATGTCAGGATGTAGTGATGTCAAATATTCAGTAGTCCGTCGGCAATTGTATTTTCATGGCAATGTGTTTGAACCAGAATTTTGAATTGGTTTTGCCATCACCAGTTTTAGCTTTAGTTTCTTGTGGCCGTGGGCAGTAGCTTGAAAATTTTTCTACTGGAGGATGTTAATCTTTGATAAATGCCGTGTCATGGATAAGTACTTCCACATTAGTTCAAAGCATATATATCTCATTTCCATGCAACTAAACGATACACAGATCCTAATAAGTGATACATTGCTGAGGCTTTTTCCTTTCATAGTGCATGTATCTGTTTACAGGGAAGCTGTTAAATAACTGGGATTTCTTACTGATTTAGTCTGAATAGTATTTAATTAAACTGCAGTTGGTGACAGGACTTGTCTTGGCTGCCACTGTGAATTTTTTTTTTTTAAGTGCTCTGTTTGTTAGGGCACTTGACAAAAATGTGGAAGAAACGTTTCCTGTCCCACAGAGGCTATAAAACAAATGTCTAATCCAAATTCCCTTGAAATTTGTGAAAAATAATATCTTTTCTGGTTAGTTATTTTTATGAGGGGTTTGATGTTGTTTTCAGATGTTGTGTTAAAATGATAAAAAGAAAAAAAAAGCGAGAGAAAAGTTGAATTTAAAGGCGATTGAAAGTGAAGTCTATCTCTGCAACATTGTGCCTTTATTGCACTTGGGAGAATATGTCCAGCTCTCTACTGTTATCTGTGATCCTAGATATTTCATCTGGGTTTCTGGGTTCTTGGCACATTGATATTCAATATATTTGCAAGATGGTCGGTATGAAAAAATGTGTCTACTTACAACTTTAAGCTGATGTGGTTTGCATACTTTAAAACATCTGTAAGAATACTAAGAATTGGCAAGAACATAGACATTTTGATAAGAACAAAAATCAAGTGTTTGTGAGGCTTGAAAGAGCTAGCCAAATATCTCTTGGTATTGGTGACTCACTATTTTGAAGCTTACCGATATAATAAACTTATTCCTTTACAATGTTAGGAAGAAATCAAAATAAAAAGCTGTGCTAGGTGTCGATATGCTGACACAACAATTCGGCTTTAGGCTGTGCCAGGTAGGTAATATAGTTCAGCTGGATATACCCATTTAGATCAATTTTCCTTTTTTTTTTTTTTGACTTAAAACTGGTGCAAGAAACTTTAATGTGACATCACACTGAGGAGGTTGTGTATCGCTACAGTGACAAAATGAGGCTTAATACATACCAACTCTTAGTACATACCAGCTACCGAGTCATTGAAGTTTAGCAACAGTTTTCTGCTGTAATTTGCAATGGAACCGTATTGTGGGATGAACAATACCAAATAAGACCTTATAAAAATACTTATAGGGTAGAGAGTGTTCCAAACAAAAAGCGCTTTGTGTTTTTTGAGGTTGACTGTTCTGACACGTGGTAGTGCTGCCAGAAGAATCTAAGCCTGCTCAAGGCTTTTTCTTTTCTGTTGCTTGACCACCTTGATCTTTTCTGATTTATATGGGTGCTAGGCAGGATTATTGTAGGTCACATATCTTCAGTTGGATGGTATAGAGAAGCAGTGATGCGTTGTCCTTTGGATTTCCAGAGTTTGGTAGGATCTTAGGCTGGCTGCAGGAGATGGCAGGCACGCTGCATTGATTCCTAGTTTACCGCAGAGAGAAACAGACTGTTCCGATTTTTTTTTTTTTTTTTTTTTTTTTTTTTAATCTCAAATGTTACGCTCGGTTAAATATGAAGTACTAAATCTTCTATCTGGAGTTATTTGTAGATGTAACAAAGTCACTTGGCTGTGAGTTATTGAGAGGGAGAAGGATTCTTCTGACTCCTAATTTTTGTCCCGAAGATGCGAGCTAGCTCTTGCTGAAGCTTGTAAGAATATACTTATTTTACCAGTTCCTAACCCCACTCTTGGCCTGGGCAGCTCAGCAATAGGATTTTTCAAAGCAGCCTGTCCTATTATTGGGAAATGTGAGTTCTGCTAACATCGCTGACCTGTTTCTTGCTGGTGTCGCTCTGCGTGTTCCCCAGGCAGGGCAGCTGGTTATCATCAAGCTGTCCCAGGCACACCGTGGCCGGGACCCCACAGTGGGTACCGAACGTGTGAGGTTTTTAGTATGCGCATGGACCAGCCAAGACCTCTACGCACCTCGTGAAAAAGGCATCAAGTAAACAAATTAATTTACAGGGAGCAGTCGGAGGTGTGAGCAGAATCTGGGTTTCCCATCTGCAGAACCGTGCTCCCGCGGTCGGAGGGTGTCACCGAGGAAGGGCTGGCAGCCCAGCCCTGCCGCTTGGGCTCTTACGCTGCCAGACAAGCAGCTCTGCTAATGCTGCAGAATTTGTCTTTCATTTTTACATCAGGTCTATGGCTACTGCTCATATGTAAACTGCATAGGAAAAAAAAAAAAAAAAAGGTTAACAATTCAGAGGTCTGGATAGTCCAATTCGAGGGGGGAAACTTATTTTTTGTGTTATGTGGTGAACAATTCCAGCTTAAACAGCTTCCTGACTAGTCATATCTCAGAAAATATTCCTAAGGCTGTTTTAGCTTTCATAGTCTTGTAGTGTTAGCATTCCAAATACCACTTCTTTATAATCTACTTGCATATAGGAAGCCTGGACAAAATAAAAATATATTCTTCATCTGTTATGTTTACAGAATTTTTGTAATGTCTTTATTCATTATAACCCAAAATAAAATAACTGTTCCTGAATTTAGCCTTTATTAAGTAAGGATTAATCTAGGATAGAAACTGTTGTGACATTCTTGCTTAAGAATTGGGGTTTTTTTTCTACATACAACCACCTCCTAAGTTTCTTTCCAAAAGAAAAGGTATCTAGATTTATGCAAGAAAATAATGTCCATGAAACAGTTTAAAATGAGCATTTCCCTGGACTGGGACAAAGGAAGTTCAGCTTGCTTTTTTTCTTTTGACTAAGGCCCTCAAGCTCAGATTTCCTCTCTGTATGATGCTCAGATATCTTACGTCCATGTCTGATTTTTGTGTCTCTCTCTCTCATTCTCTTTCAGTTTGGACAGTGGATCTATGCAGGATTCTCTCAGTCCCGTGGAACTGAGGTGAGTGGAACGTCGTCTTTTTAGATTTCCGACAACACGCAGAATAATTGGCCGTGTTGTGTCCAAGCCCATTGTTGGAGCCAGCAGATGGTGCTGTGCAGCATCTTATCACTCCACAGCTCAGCTCCAGGAGTTGGTGAACCAGAAAACTACTTAAAGTTTCTGGTGCAATTCCTGAGCTGAAACAAATGTTTGTGGAATTAAGTAGTGATTTCCTTTAAGTCTGGGGGACTATTTTACTGGGTATGTTTTCAGTCTTTAGAAGTTAACATATGCCGTATATTGTTTTGGTTTTTTTTCCTGATGGAATCAGGGGTACCCAACCACACTTAAACCAACTGTAACTGTTCATGTCACTTAGTAAAGGTTTGAATTTTCTGACAGAATAACTAATAAAACTTTCATATTAAGAGCTAAAATGGTTTAGAAGAGAAAGAAATTCTGGGAACTATAAGTAAAAACAGCAGCTAAGCCTTTTATTTATGGAATACAGATGAGGAAAAGTTTGTGTGGGTTTTTTTGTGTATTTTTTTCTTTTTTTTTTTTTCATCAATAAGCCTAGCTGTGTGAAATAGTACAAAACAGTTGAAATATTCGATTCTACACTGCATAATGGGCGCCTAAAATGTATACAGTGAGGTAATGCACTCTGGATGCATCTTTCAGATAAAAACTGTGTAACAAATGAAACAATCTTGTATTTAGTTTTAAATAGCAGCGTAGCTCTACATCGCTCTGAGATTGAGTTATTTAACAAAAGAGTTAAGGGAAAATTCTGATGCAAGGATCAAATATGGAGCCCTTGAATTGTAAATAAGCTCGTTCCAAGGTTTCAATTTGTTGTATTAGTCAGTGACAAGTACAACATTTTTAATGCATGCCATAAGCTTAGTCTACCCAAAGTAAACAAGCAGTAGTCTGTGTGCATCTCCAGCCATTGGGTAGGGTTAGATGTATGCAGCTTTGTTTCTGATAATGGATTCAAGTTCAACATAAATAAAAACAGTGTACATTAAGGAGGATAAATATCTAATTGCCGTAATCTGCGTCTAGAATTGAATGGATGTAAACATCCTAACCACAGAAAACAATTCTGCAGAACAGAAAGTAGCGAGTTGGATGGTTATTAGAAACTATCTGTACTTCTTTTGTCTATTGAGCCTTTTCTCTTCAAAGATGGAGACTGTAATTTTTAGGATGATTTTTTGAAAACATAGTGTTTAAGCCTTTCAAATATAAGGTGGAATTGTATTCTGTGGGCTATATACATCTTGTGGCATTGCAGTAAAATACATCCTTTGCAGATTATAAGATCACAAGAGAGCAGACCTACGCTGCTGGAGTTTTGATAGAATTTCAAGTAGTTTTCACATGCAGAAGTCAATTTTAGTTCAGAAGTTAGGTTGCTTTTTATCTTAACACTGTAGAATGGAACAATTTTTATATTGATATGCACGAGCAAGGTACAAATAGCATTTTCTATTTTTTGGTTATAAGCGGTGTTTAAAAAATGTACTGTGCTTGCTTGGTTTGAAAAAGAATGCGGAGTATTTGCTTTCAAAGGGCTCAATATAGGCCCAGGCAGAATTATGTTTCTGCAGAGCAACCTGATTATTGAAACTTCTATCTAACAGAATTCAAAACTATCCATATTAGGGTGAACTGTTTGTAGGTCAATATATTGGTTTAGAAAACTATTAGTAAAATGTGGCTTTGGTTTTTATAGCATGGATTGTTTTCCCAAGAACCAGGGATTTATTTTTAGATAACTGGATAATACATTTAAGTAGCTGAGTTCACCTGTTTGTTTTTGTTTTGTTTTCTAAAGCTGTTTGACAGAAAAAAAAAATCACTATTTTTAAAAAAAAATGTTAGCTTTATACTCAAACATATTTGGCTTTCAATAAATATCCTGAAATATATTTCTACCTTCTAAAAATGTGGGAGTCTTAAATTTACAGTGAAACATGTAAGACTTTGAAACTAAATGTGTATTAAAAAGAATAATTTTGATAAGAAGGATATACTATTGATAAGTTACCAAAGACAAGTATGGATTTGAAAAGACATTTAGGCACAATGACAACATTCAGACTTAGTATCTTCATGTTAGTGTTTTAATTGTCTCTTATGAAGCTGATAATTTTTTTAATAAAGAAAATCTATCAGATAAACAGACATTTCAGAATGTAAAGCCTCTTTTTGAAATTACTGTAAAATTGTGATATTCATCACAAGTTCTAACAGTAACTTCTAAAAGAAGAAAATGCTGACAACGATTCATATTTCAGTTACTTTTGTTGGCTGAGTTATGTTTCTGTAATTAAGCACTTGATTCTTAAAAATTAACAGTAGATTTGCAGTATTAGTGCTGTGAGATTCATGGATGAAAGATTATAGGAGCTAAGAATCAGTATCGCACCTTCAACATTTTAGAAATGCAAATAAAAATCTATTTCCTATATACTAATACAGGCCTGCTTACACCGACCCAGAAAAATATACTTGCTGTCCACATGAAATTAAAATTGTCCATAGGGAGTGTTAAATCTCGCAAAGATTTAATTGCATTTACAGAT